>NC_072735.1:80875432-81226958 GCF_026930045.1 Uloborus diversus | reverse complement strand
TTTTGTTCCTAAATGAACTAATATTTACTTGAAGCGAACAAATTCATTTAAGTTTTTAATAGCTTTTGAAGCTGAATCTGCGATAGAAGTTACGTCAGCATCAATTGAGAAGATCGTCTTCAGTTTTGGAGTGATCCTTTCCAAACAGTAAAATGAACTTGGTGTACAAAAAGCATCAAAACTGGTATTTTGTTTCTGCATGCCTTAAAGAAAAAAAGATTGAAAATGGAACTAAATATAATATATAAATGTTATCTAAAGATGTCTATTTTATTTATTTTTAAATATACTGCAATTTATAATGCCATATATTAAAAAAAGTATTCTATAATGTGTTTGCTTCTTCTCAATTATTTATTTTAAGCATATTTTTGTATTGAGACTGACTATTTCATGTATTAAGTCACTTTTTTATTTTCTGTTAGGCACAGCTGGCTCAGACTCCTGCTGCTCCTCCTCCTTCTTACTCAGCATCAGCTCCCCCATATCCCATCACTCCAGCTTCCAAACCTGTTTCTGCTGATAAATATGCAAATCTGTATCCAGTTTTGGATGATTATATGGGACTTCAACTGCATCAGCATGCACAATCACAGCCACAAATTGCAGCACAATCACAGGCAGTAGCAAATGTTGCAGTAAGTATTTAATGTATAAAAATACTTGGGGTGCACCTAGTATTCTGTTAGTATTTGGAATACTTCCTATTCCCCAGACAAACCAAATATTTAGTTCAGCCAAATACTTTAATATTCAGGAACCAGATTGTAAACAAAGTTAAATATTCAACAATTAGTAGACACATTTTTTTATGCAATGGATGAAAGTTATTGCATAGTACAGTAAACTAGTTATGTCTCTCTTTTCGGGGGACAAAGAAAAAGTGTGATGCATCCGAAAGCGCAATGTAACTGAGGTCATTAAAAATAGTTATACATCCAACACATACAAGTAAATTAGCATTCACTCTTTTTGACATGATTTTCAAATGGTTTCAATATAGTTCACAAATTTACTATCACATGTGTTAAAACTTATACAAGATTTAAATTTTAGTAAATTTTCAGCCTCAATATGAAATGGCAAATAAAGATGATCATCGTTAGTTACAGCGTGATAGGAGTGAGCATTCCAATACCCTCTTATTCCCAATAGACTTTCTAATCCTTTGATTTGCAGTAGAAAGAATGTGAAAAGTAAAAGTAACTAGATTGTTTAGAGAAAACTCTTTTGCCCATCCAGTCTAAAGGGATTGTGGAAATTATAGACCTGTGAGTCTAACTTCGGTGGTTTGCAAAATTTTTGAAACATTGATAAAAATTAAGATAGTAAATTTTCTAGAGACTAATAATTTATTGACTAGTTTTCAGTACGGTTTCAGGAAAGGTAAATCTTGTGCAACTAATTTATTACATTTCTATGATAAAGTTACCATGGCTTTTGACAATAAGAAGCCTGTAGATGTTGTTTACACTGATTTTCAAAAAGCTTTCGATAAAGTACCACATGTTGCTCTACTTAGCAAATTAGCTGATATAGGAATAGGAGGGAAAACTTTCATTTGGGTAAAAAACTGGCTGACCGGAAGGAAACAAAAGGTAGTTGTAAGGGGAAATTATTCTAATTGGAGTGAGGTTTTAAGCGGGGTTCCTCAAGGATCAGTGTTAGGGCCTGTTTTGTTCATTGTTTTTATGAACAATATTCAGAAAAATAATTCAGGGAGCATGAATTGTTTTGCTGATGATGTCAAAGTTATGGGGACTAGAAAATGAAGAACAAGCAAAACAGCTGCAAGAGGATCTAGATCATATTACGGAGTGGGCTGATAAATGGGGTATGGCTGTTAATGTTGAGAAATGTCAAGTGCTACATTTAGGGCATGGAAATAAGTGTACAAGTTATTATTTGCAAGATTCAGTCATTAGTCAGGCAGACAAAGTTACTGATCTGGGGGTCTTAATAAGTCAGGATTTAAAGTTTAGCCAACAGTGCAGCATTGCTAGTAACAAGGCCAATAAGATGCTTGGGTTTATCAATAGATCTATTTCAAACAAATCTAAAGAAGTTCTTCTGCCCTTATATAGAAGTTTGGTAAGACCTCATTTGGAGTATGCTGTTCAGTTTTGGTCTCCTTATCTTAAGGCTCTTCTATACCGTCCATCTTGGATTTCGACGCTAATGCTTTCTCTACGGGAAAATCTGCTACCTGTGCAAAGCATAACACGAGAAATTACTGGAATATTTTCATGCGGTTTGTTTTAAACGATGGCTATGACACAGAACTAGATATGCGCTTTTTTATTTTTTCTGTAATTATTTTGAAATTTTTTTAATAGCATTTTAAAACTTTAAACGACTATTTTAACACGTTTGAAAAATGATATGGAAAAACTGAAAAAGGAGCGCAAAAGATTGAACATTTCTCTTTAAAAACATATTTTGAGTTTGTTTCTGAGACAATTTGTTCTATTGATATTCTCCACGGAGTAAAGCCTTGTTTTCGAAAAATTGTGAAAAACTGCGAAAAACACGCCTTTCACCAGACCACACCCATTTCCTCCCACTTTGAGGGGCCACTTTCTCTTCTCCCCCAGGGTCTTCAGGGTCTTGGGGTCTTGTCTTCTGCTTCTCCGCTCCTCCGCTTTGCCTCAATGGCAGGCAATAAATTACTGAATCCCTACTAATGACCATTCATTCTTTGTCGTTTTGTGTGTTGGTCTCGTATTTCTGTGACATCGACGAAACTCGTTCTAAAAAGAAGTTTTTTTCTTCTTTCGAGTTCTATTCGATAAGTTTTTGAAATTATTTAGGTGATATATTTTTCAATGCTGTTTTAATATAAGTACCCCGTTTAAATGTAGAAGTTATTTTGTTTGAAAAATCAGTGAAAATTACCGCATCTTATAATGGGAAAAAAATTCGAAATGCCATTTTTATTTATGTATTTCTTTATTAAATTATTAATTTAAAAAATATATAGCCAAGTACAGTGATTGCGATTTATATCTCGATGTGAAATTTGCAAAAATATAAACGAATTCACTTAAAATACACTAGCCACATTAGGGGAAAAGTGGCGAGTAAATCATGAAATTTCCCACTCCTGAGTGTATGTGCAGTAGAATGAGATTAATCTGGCGATTATACATATTCCTCAGAGATTATTCAAAATGGGGTTGTTTCCTTCAGTCAGAAGTACTATTTTTAGTCATTGAAATTGATAGAATAAGCAAAAAAAAAAAAAAAAAACATGAAGCGAGAAAAAACTTTCATTTCCAGATGCTTATTTTTTAACATGTCCGATTTTGAAAATAAGACGTGGTCTTTATGACGTCACAAATGATGTACTTAGGCGCATCTGTGTATTGCGTTTTCACGTTATTGTATTCAAGAAGCGAATTAAATATTGCGCTCTACGTTTGCTATCAACCATATCGTTGCCATTACACTTGAGTAAAGATGCGAATTAAATATTACGCTCTACGAATGGCAACAGTGAATGGTATTTCATCATTTGTGATGTCATCGGCAGAAGCGTACATAATAAAAGCGTACCGATTAAAATAAATTTTTAAAATTATTAAACTTAGTCAAATTATTTAAAGAATGGTCAGATTCTATTTGCAACTCCAGAGCTCGAATACGCTACCTTGCGGTGATTAACAATATTAAAGAAAAAGGTAAAACATTCCATGCCACGTGTTTTCTTTGGGTAAATTACAGGCTTCAGACAGTTTGTTGTGTAATGTAATTTCAGAAGAATAGAAATGAAAGCTTCCCACAAACACGATCAAAAATTACTGTCATTCACCGTCAAAGCAGGTTATAAGTTACGGCATCTGTTTGTTCTACCTTTTACATCCACTATTAGACAGTGATTGCAGAGCCCCCTATAGTTTATTGGAGTTGCGAATGTTTTTAAGCATGCTCTTTCAGGAAAAAAAAAAAAAAAACTTTTAATTTTGGAATCAACCCCATTGCCACTAAAGTTGGGAAATAGTCTTTGTTATAATAAAGCTGAAGTCTGTCTGGATGTCTGGAGGATGTCTGGTTGTCTGGATCTCTGTGACGTTATGTCCGTCGGACGTTTTGTCCCTCGGATGTTTTGTCCGTTGGACGTTTTGGTCATGGATGTTATGTCCGTGGACGTTATGGATCTGGACGTTATGTCCGGTTCCCGTGACGCGCATAGTGCCTTGACCGTTCGGCCGATTTTCAGGAAATTTGGCACAAAGTTAGTTTGTAGCGTGGGGTGTGCATCTCGAAGCAATTTTTCGAAAATTCGATTTTGTTCTTTTTCTACTCCAATTTTAAGAACACTTTCCCGAGCAAAATTATCATACGACGGACGAGTAAATTACTAAGTTATCATAACGTGGAACCGTAATATGGTAAGCCAATAGGCGAAAAATTCACCATACATTTTTTGTAATTATACAGGCGAACCATAAGACCTTTTAATTTTCTACTACAAGCAAAGCCGTGTGGGTATGACTACTATTTAATATTTATCAAATATATTTCTTGACTCGTAGTGGTGAATACAATAAAAGTCCACAGCTTTTCTAAAAATCAGGTCAGTTTGTATAGAAAAAATATTTTGCTTGACAATGTTCCTGAACTAGCAATATTAATTAAAAATAATCGTCTCTTTCTGGAAGGATCAGATATATCACACACAACGATGCCTTTGAAAATGAAGTTTAGTAAAAAAGTTGCTAATAATTCGGAAAGTCACAGCAGAATGAGTCTGAATAGGTTATCTTACAAGAAAATGTTTTTCTTTAGAATATTGGCTTGGTTTGCTTTTTGATATCGAGGCTTTGTGTGTTATGCATTTACTTTCAGATCTTTAATTTTCAAGACTTTGACATTATATAGAATTCTAAATATGTAATTAAATTTGAAGTTCCGTTTTGTTTAGGTAAACATTAAATAGTTAATAATATAAACTTTTTTTTTATAGAATTAAAACTATTATCTAATGTACATTTTCCACGGCAAGAAAAGAAAGTAATGTACAAAAAAAAAAGGCACATTTCAGTTTTTTAATTGAAATATTATTAGAAATTTTAATTGCAACCGAGACATTTTTCTTTTTTTAGACGATTGAGTTTTCTGGTGTTGCTTGAAAATGTTCAGTTTTTGCAATTAAGATCTCATTACTCCACAAATAATCCTAATTTATTGCATTATCCACGAATAGGAAATTATGTGAATAAACTAGTAAATTTGATAAACATTACATAATGTATCATATTTACCAAGTCTATTGAAAATTATGAATAATCGTCGCTAGTTATATATAATCAACAGTTTGTTTCCGTTACACACACACACGGCAGGGAGGTACTTGGGCACCCGAGTAGGAACGTAGGTGGTTTTTGGAACGCCAAAAAAAGAACCAAACCGTTCCAATTTTAATTTTAGGGCTTTACGATGCATCGATGCATCGTAAAGCCCTAATTCCCAGACATCATTTCATTGTTCTTTAACTTGAATTTGCAATAATTATTTTTACATTTTAAAGAAATTGTCTGCTTGTATTTTTACATTAATAAAATTTTTTTTAACATCTTTTATGTGTCTCTTTTTTCAACAAATACTTGCCTTTTGCTTTAGGCGGAGAGGGGGAGTGCAGGCCAGTCATTTCGATTTTTTTCCAATTGTGGAAAAAGGTGTACACTCTTCAAAATTTTTATAGAGAACCAACTAAAACCACGGCCTTTCGTACGTAAAGAATAAATGTTCAAAAATCAAGGGGGGGGGGGAATGTCAACCCCCCCGTAAATGACGGGCCTGTGAGTGTGACTATGCGCATCAAAGTGGGAAATTATGGTGGTAAGATTCTGAAGTGAAGATTTGACTAAATCTTATAAGATACAGTCGAACCTCGTTAAAACAAACTTTAATGGATCATTAAAATCGATTATTCTTAACAGAATTCGTCTTATTCGAAAAACAAAAACAATGGGACAGAGAATACAAAAAAGTCCGTTTTAGAAGTAATTCTTTTTAAGCGTGTTCGAATTAACGAGGTTCGTCAGTATTGTCAAAAAAAAAAAAAGAAAGAAAACTAATCAGCTCAAAAAAGAAAAATTAAAATAAAAAATAAACTCAAAAAATTACGAAATTAACATACTCAAATATGACGAAATTAATTTGACGAAACTAATACTCTCAAAACTACGAAAATGATTGTCGATTTGACGAAACTAGAATGAAGAAATATTTCGTTACATTTGACGAAATTCGCATCTTCAAACCAGAGACGAAAGCAGTTTCCTCAATTTGACGAAATGTTCGCTCGGAGCATATCCCTGGAAGCGATTTCGTCAGAAACGAAGAAAATTTCGTCGAATATGAAAGTCCATTTCTGAGAGTGTGTTAACGTTGTTTCACTTGCTTTTAAACATTATTTACGTTTGGCGGACTAGAAGTATGGATTGATATAATTTGTTTTAATTCCAACTTGATTAACACTACCTTTTATGTATTTGTTTATTTTTAATTTAAAAAATAACTTATTTGTCAAAATTATTGACAGAAACAAATCTTTCCAATAATGCGCAATTAAATTTCGGCTGGAATTTTGTTTTTAAAACTATTATTTGTGTGTGTGTGTGGACATGGAGGTATATACTACTCTTCCACTGACCACTGAGTTCAAAATTCGTCACGTGTGTGTCGGTGGTTCTTCTTAAAACATAATTGGAACTTGGAACTCGATACTCGACCAAAGTGCTACTCGGTACGTCTCTAATGCATGAATTACTGAAAGGTTCTTTTGTTCAATGAAATGATAAAAAAATATTTCCTAACATGTTTCCCTTCGACATACTGGGTTGATAAAATTAGAATTTTTATCATATCCTCCTTGAATGTACGCGAACCTTTTGAACCTTTTTTTTTTTTTTTAATGCCTGGTCTGTGCTCGGCAGTTATAAAATGGCTTTTAACAATTTTCCAGTGCACAGTTCACCGTTTTTGTGTAATGTTAATTTTTGTTCTCAAGGTGTCATTATTGTACTTAATGATATTGATCTGAATTATTTTCATTACTGCATTAAAAAATTCAAACCCTGAGCAGTTTTAAATCGAATGAAAGAAGTAGAAATACCTTTTCCGTCGGACTGCGATCTATTGTTTCCACTTTATATCATGTAACTTGATTTTATGTTATGTTATTAGGTAGTTTTTATTACTTGCTCCTTTCTTCGGATTGAAATGTTGCGTTGAAAACCCGAGTACAGTCAAATACATCAGTTGATATGAAAAAATAGATTCAAGGAACGGGAATTTATTTCTAACTTGTAGCATTGTGGAACTGATAAAATTTTATTCAGGGCGAATGACTAATGTCTGAGAATAACATCCACATTTATAGTGGAATATGTTTTTGTTTTTGTTAGTGATAGTTCTTGAAATTGCGCCTTTTATCTCAATGACTATTATACATCTCCTTCCCCCCTCGCAACGTTAATTTCTGTTCCCGCCCTCCGCCCCTGTTTGTAACTGAAAAGGGAAAAAAAACCTTAGAATGTTTCTATTTATTCTCAAGTATCACTTATTGTGATATGTGCAGTAGTTTCGGAAATTCGATTTTTAAAAATTTTGTTCATCATTTGTGCGCACCATGTTCAATATTGAAATTTAGATGATTAATAAAGCACTTGAATTTATATTATAACTTTTCTTTTCTCTCTTTTTTTTCTGCCTTCATTTCTCAATTCTATTTTCTACGCATTCTGCAAATTTTATAGTTTGCAGGATAAGTTAATTTCCTGACACATGGTCTTCTTTCTTCTTTTCTTCTGTCACCCTTTGGCGGGAGAACTTGAGTGGAAAACTCAGACAGCTTTCCCTGCTATTCCTTTCGCTGAATACTAAATTCTCGGAAATCGTAAGCAGTCAGCTCTAGAAACACTTTGAAACGAAAACACATGTTTACTGATTTACGGAGGGGAAACAGGCCGGGTGGGAAACATGTTTTGGAACAGGATCCTTCGAATCTTTCGCAGCTCTCTCTGCCCTCGTCCGATCGCAAAGACAGTACCTTCGGGCACAGCTTAGATTTATGGCTGTCCATTCACGTACTCAGTGATTGACGCTGTCCATCATGAAATCTGACCAATTAGCAGTGCAAAAAAAATCGAGTTAGACCCTCCCAGAAACACCCTCTGTGTTGCCACAGATTTCGTGATTTCGCCGTGTCAGATTTTACGGAGAGGTTTAGAAGAGCCTTAAGAAAGACATTAACGTATTGGAAAGGGTTCAGAGGCGGGCTACAAGGCTAATAAATAGACTTTTTTCACTTAGACTATGATTCCAGGCTTAGAAGGCTAAAAATGTACAGTCTTGAGCAAAGAAGAAACCGAGGGGACATGATTCAGTTGTTTAAATTTATTAAAATGAAAGATATTACAGGGCTGAAGTTTAGCACTGAAAACAGGACAAGGGGTCATTGTTTAAAGCTATTTAAATCTCAGGCTAACATGGATGTTAGGAAAAATTATTATTATAGCAGGGTAGTGGAACCTTGGAACAGTTTACCGGAAGAGGTGGTAATGAGCAAGGGAGTAGATAGTTTTAAAAGGGCCATTGATCTTCACTGGGGATTGTAAATTGACTAGGACCAGTCTAGCTGGGCCCAGAGCCTGTTGCTGGTCGTCACTTTTGTATTTGTATTTATTTGTAAATCCTGATTTGTGCAACCAAGCACAAATCTTTTCTGTGCTAACAGGTAATCAGAAAGGGCTTATGTTCTCTTCTACTTGGACCAGTATGACACTTGCCTGCTGTCTCTCACTCATTGTAGAGGTCTTGGTATCAATACAAAAGAAAATGTCAAGTAGTTTCCAAACAATATCTTAAACTAAAATATACTGCTTGTATGTACATTTGGATGGCAGGAATTGCCTCTGCTTTTCCAGTAAAGTCATAGAGCATAGAAGAATAGGAGCATCTTCGTTTTGTTCATTGACAAAATAAAGAAGATAAAGACTGTTGCTGAGTAATACCATATTTTTTCATGAATGGTTTCAAGCTTAAAGCAAGGGTTTTTTTTTTAGATTTTAATATTTTGGGAGACAGAAAAAAAAAGCGATACAGTCAACGCTCATTATAACGACCACACATTATAAAGACCATTCCATTATAACGACCAGTGGTAAAAGCCCAAACTTTGTCCCTATGAACTTAATGTTAATTTGCTTTCGGTATAACGACCGTTCTGTATCTTCTAATCCAATACAACGACCGAATTCAGCGGACACTATTTCCTGTGTTTTTTTCCAATAAAGCAAATTTGTAACTTGAAATGACCTTGATTTTTGTTTACGGACAGCTGCATGTAGTCTTCAGTGTTCAATCCAACTTTGAGAAGGGTAGGGAGTGGAGGGGGATTATTACTCAAAACGGCACAGAAAAAATAAACGGGGAATAACGTGAAATTTCCGGATTCCGAAGGAAATGGGATTGACACATTTTATGTTTGGTGTTTGAACACGTAGTTTTTAAGATCTTTACAGTTTTGCATCTCTGAAGCAGCATGGAATGAAGCCTCAGAAAAGACCGTCAAGAATTGCTTTCATCAAGTTGATTTTGAAAAGCAAAAGGAAATGGATGCTGAAGTGCAAAAGCAACTTGCTGAAGTCAGGCAATCCAAGATGAAAATTTTGATGAAGAAGATGAAATGCTGTAAAATGTGTTTAGGAAAATAAAATTGGATGAAGTGTTAAACAATTATGCTAACATCGATTCTGATTTAGAATGTGCCAAGCATCTGTCAGAAGATGAATTATTTCTCGATACTGTGCACAAAAATAAATTGATGTATCATGATCAGACGAAGAAATTGAGACCAAAGTTTTTAGTGTGAAAAGTTTCAAATGTTCAAGGGACTTTTAAATGTTTTTTCAAAGGCAAAAAAAAAGCACTACTTATCATCTATAACTGAAATGGAAAATTGTGTTTTGCAAAAATCACGTGCGCTAAAAAGGCAAACAAGTGTTTCTGATTTTATGTTCAGAAAATAAATGATTGTTAAGTATGATTTTTAAGTAAGTGATTTTTGAGCAATGTAATCAGTTTTTCCCATATTTTGTACTTTAAAATCTGTCATAATATTTTTCACCCATTATTTTTTAAAAAATCTCTATGATAAAAAATACTTGGGCATTTAACTGGAATCTTTGAAAAAGTGCCAACTTTACTGGAGCAACGTAACATGCATGATGCATTTATATATATTTTTAACTTCTACCTCGTATAACGACCACTCATTATAAAGATCTTTTCCTCTGGGACGGAGATGGCCGTTATATCGAGTGTCGACTGTATATCCGAATGAGCGATATATCGAGGCGCGATATAAGGAGGGGTTACTGTACAACAGTACAAAATTAATTCAAATTGTTACCAATACTATCACATTCAAAGTACTTTTGATGTTAGAGAAAACATGCACATGTCAAATTTAAATTTTGTTGCTTTTCAATTTTTCTTAAATATTATGACACATTACTTTAACCTTACTATTACTAACTCATTTGCAGTCAAACTTCTTTATTGTGACCCTCCAGATGTTGCCTTACTTTTTCTAAGTCTGGAAGTTATGTCATTTGATCTTAATAATGAATGGTTCTGGATTTCATGAAAACTGCAGTTACCACAACTTTTTAGGTTGTTTAGAAAGGTTTTTAAGGAGTTTTTCTCATAACTGAAATATTTCCAGCAAAATAAAGGAAATATCTTTAGAAAGTCATTTGTTGGAACTTCTGGCAAGTAGTAAGAGCTTGTGCCACAATAGCCCATACACGCCACCTCAGGAAAGACGGGCTATGGACGTAAGTTCTGAAAGGGACAGATTTTAGACTTGGGAGACTATAGAAAGAAATGGAAAGCAGATGGAATTGAAAACTCGTCAAAAGCAGGAATAAGATAAGAAAAACACTGTAGGTACAATAAGCTATAGTTGGTCATTGAAAACTTCTCCCATGTGAGAAGGAGATAACATTAATCCCCTTAGATTGCCAAGATACACACAGCCGAAAAAGACGGAAAAGATTAAAAAACATTCTTTCATGTTCAAAAGGAAGGGTTCAGCTGCCAAAATCTTATCGGAATGTGGTCAAAAGTAATGAGTTCTTTGACTCAAAAATTATTTTCTCAGAAACTAGAATTGGTTTAAATTGGGTTTAAAAAGTAAGCCAACCCTTATTGAAGAGTTTTTTAGAGTGAAATAAAGAAGTGTGAATATGAAATATTTTTCCTTTATGATTTTAGCCTTGTCTGCCAATAATTCACTACTATGTTAATTTAGTTAATTAACAGCTTAAATTCATTAAATATCCAGTTTTATTATTGAAAATTACGTAATTATATTGTAACGGATCCGGTGCGACTTCCACTTTCTTGAAATGAAGACACAGTTCTTGATAAAAACACAGGAAATTTATTTACACTATGTACAGGAAAGATCGTCAACAACTGCTAAATTATTCATCAGCAATTAAGCAATTATCACACAACACCGTAAACTCAACGTTTACACACGTATTTACTTCCAAATACGAAAACAACACAGCGAAATGCCTCACAATAAACAGAGCAAATACGCTCTCAGTTCGAAATCTCAATCGAAACTCACTCTTTATCCAGCGTAGCGGTTTATATACACACCAAAAGAAATCTCTCAAATATTCCAAACGCTTCTGGAAAATAGTAGACCGTTATCAAATTTTATCAATGAACAAAAAAAGAAATAGGGGGGTCGTATACTTTAACCATATGTTAAGGGGTTGTATATTCATTACGGGAAACTATTTACAGGTTACGTTACTACAATAATTACTATTTACAGGATTTGTAACAATATTAATTATTTAACTATTTGGATTTAGACATCATTTTGGTTATGAGGACTCTCTAGACAGTCCTAAGAGACATGTGATAATGAGATTCTGCTGTAAGCATAAAACATTAACCGGAAAAGAAAAAAACTCATAATAAATGTTCATTGATACATAATTTCATATTAATGAACCTGTTAATATTTTTACTAAATATGCTGCTCAAAAAAGGAAAAAAATATCACTTCACAAATATTTTTAAAGAAGATTAATGCTGTATAATGGAAACATTTGTATATTAAATTTGTAGTACTTTAATTTTTGCAATTTTACACCATATGAAATATTGTTTAAAAATAAAATGAATTATAATATTCCTTGTCCACCTTTATGCAAAACGGCAACAATTCAAATGTCAAATTAAAATTGATTTTCCCTTACTTAAATATTTCTTATTTGTTTTTTTTTTTTTTTCTTGTTTATTAAGACCCTCTATTCCTGTGAACTGTTGGTAGAAAATCTTCTAAAGGAGTATTTTTTCCAAATTTTCTAAAAAAAAACTAAATTTGAGATGATAAAATAATTATTTCCCGTAGGGAGATCCATTTTTGAATCCTAAAATAAAAAATTTGAAAAAAAAGAAAAAAATTCATTTTTTTTTTTAAACTATCTATAAACTTTCCCAGCACTTACCAATGCAATCTAAGTAATTCAACAAAATCCATCCAATACTTTCCAGATATACACATTTGGAGTTTGTTTAATTTATATAAAGACTAGCTGTGTCGCCCTGCTTTACACGACCTACCTCGAAAATAAAAGTTATGTTAAATGTTGCATGTTCAACAATCAGTCTTCAATTAGAGAAGAAAAAAAACGGTACAGATGTCATACCCCCCCCCCCCCCCCCCCCCCCCCCCCCCCCCCCCGGACGAGATTTGAATTTTAGCTTGTTACAAAAATTGCCAACAAGGCGATGACTTTTTTAAACATGTCATCCCTGGCCATACTAACCTATGTTTGGCAACATAGATCTGTTCAAACTTGTTAATCGTGTGCACATTTGGGAGTGGTTATTATTATTTTGTAATGTACCTCATAAGAAAGTTTAATTTGTTTTTAACTCAGTAGTTGTGTTTTGATGTGTCAATATTAGAAAATGTCGGTTTCTTCAAACTACACCGTGAATTAAACGGAAAATCAAACATGGGGGTGTGTCTTTGTAAGGCGCCATTGTTCAGTTGCATTATGTTGTGTTTTTGTTTTTGACATTAGTTGCTAATTAATTAGTTGTTTTAGGCTGAGTGTGTGGATTTGAACATGAAAAGGTAAGTTCTTTTTTTAGAATTCAAAAAAAAAAAAAAAAACTCACTTTGGAAGTTCATGATATTTTTACAAAATCTTGAGGGTTTTTTGTAGTTTTTAACTTTATTTTTACTGCATATAAATTTATTATACAAAAATACTATGGTTATTTTATTCTAAAAGTTAATTCTTATCAATGTCAAGAACTATTCAGGAAAATTCCTCAAGTTTTTCGATTGATTTAAGCATTTCAATGCATGTTTTTAGACTGTTTTCATTTCCGTAAACGTGCATCTCTTTAGGTACTGAATAACTGAAAATAAGTTGACTATAGCATTTTATAAAAATATGAAGGTGTTATTTTATGTAAAATATAATAGATATTTTTGATATTTTGAAAGCATTTCTGGATAGTAAATTAATGTAGGATATTTTTGTATTTTGGGCTGTTGTTTCGAGACATTTCTACTTTTCATACATCGAAATTAGAAAAACTTTCTGGTTTCTGGTATTTTTGAAGCGTATATTTGTGATGTATTTTTTGCTGTGGCTTGATGTTGTTTTATCATATATTGTGTTCTGAAGTGTTTTGATCATGTGTTTTTATTTGAATTTTTCCTGTTGGCGCTAAAAAGCCTTCGCTAAGAACGATGTATGACGTATGATGTCATACATCATTTTCTTGGCGGCGCTTTTTTTGCGCCAAAAGGAAAATGTCGCCGGGGGGGGGGGGGAGGTATGATATTAGTTCCAAAAAAACTAAAATTTCCCATCAAAATAATCATTCTAAAAGAAAAAAAAAAGGCAAATCAGAAATTCCCGAAAAATTTAACGCATCCTACCTGATTATCTTCTGTTGGCAGTACGAAAAAAAAAGAAGATAAATCACCAAATAATAATTAAAAGGGGATATTTTTACCTCAAAACAACAAAATTTTATTTAGTCACAGCCGATAAAAAAAAAAAGTGGCAACCTTCTGAACGCTAATTTAAAATGAGATCGCACAAACAATAATTTTCCAGTATGAAATTATGTTCCATTACGCTTAAAAATGCTTTAAAAAAATTTCCCGGTGGTTTTACAGCCTTTTTTTTAATTTGAAGCAATTAAATCAATTTCAGGGGGGTCTTTCGAATGCTGTTAAATTTGAACTGATCAGATAATTTATTTTGGGCGGAAAGAGCCATTTAATGTCATTTTTGGGCCCTACCGGTTCAGTACTCTTTTGGCGTTCAAACCCCCCCCCCCCCTTCTCCTACGTCCCTTCTCGGGTGCCAAGTACCTCCATGCCAAATTTGGTCCAGATCCGAGGAAAACTAGGCTTGTATAGAGAACATACATTTAAATATGCACACATATTAATACATTTATTTGTTTTATTTACATCGATTATTGTTTAAAAAATGGTTTTATTTTCCGACACTGACATCCTTCTATTTTAAAAAATAGTGTTTTAAGCTCTTGCATAAACTACATTTGGCCCAGTATCAATTCAATTCATTGCACAAGAACTAATAAAAGAGAAATGACAGTTGAAAGAAATATTTGATTAAATCAAATAAAACTCATTTTTATTTAATTAAATATTTATCACTATCTTCCAGAACATATCTGTTCCTGCTGTGAAGCCAACAAATATGGTTGCTCCGCTATCCAGTTCAACTCCTGGTTTGGCCAGAGCTCAGGTCAGTCATGGACTGAGAGAAGTCACCCTGTGTAAAGACGGGAATGGACGTGTTGGATTGAGGATGCAAGCTGTCAACAAAGTAAGGGCTTGATTTTACATTCATGTTTTATAATAGGACTGCTTGTTGCAGAGCTTTGACTATTTTTTTTTTCGTTTTGAGTATGAAGTTTAATTAGGTCATAAGATTGCTTTAAAGACCATTCATTTTGTATGAATTTTGAATTTTTTGTAAATATCCCTATAAAAGTTTGTCAGATGTAAAAAACTTTAACGTTTGCCACCCATCTGTGCCATTTTTAACAGTTTTAACATCAAAAAAAAAAAAAAAAAAAATCATGATTGCTGACATTCCTGCATTTTGAAAATCAACTGACTGGAGCAAGGTTTAAACCTGTGCTTTTAGGCATACCATAGCTGCCAGCTCTTCCAATTTGTTTGGGAAAATCCCAAATTTTGATGCCTTCTTCCGAAATTCCTAATGAAGTATAAATATCTCAGGGAAAAATCGCTACATTGATACAATCGAACTTGCAAAAGCAAAACCTTTTCATGCATGAGTCAGATCATTTTTGAAACATTTTAATTTGATTTGGCTTGTTTTAAAAACTGAATGGTAAAGCATTACAAATTTTTACTTTCCTCAAGAAATGTACATTATCACTTATAAGAGTAATCAAATTTATACTACTTAAAAAGTTGTAGATTTTGAATTCTGTACAGCAATGATTCCCAACTCTTTAAAAGCTGTCAGCCATGAAGTGGGTAATATGTTAGCCCACCCTCAGAAACATTTATGCAGCAAAGTCAATGAATTGCTGTTTCTTTTATTTTGTTGAGACCTTTACAGCTTGGTATATCTCGTCAATCGATAAACTTTTAAATCTGATTTGTTCTCAGAAAGTATTATTGACACACACAAAGAAAGAAAGAACTTATTGTGCTTTTTTTTAAATAATTTTTTTTTACTGCTTGATAATTGAAAGAGTTTGGTGTGGCAAATTAACTTGATTATTTGGTACAAAAAGTAATTTTTTAAATAAATTAAGGTTTGTGTCAATCATGTCAGAACTATCTATGTTTATATAAACTCTAAAAAGAAAAAAAAAATCATGTGAATCTCTAACTTGTTTTTAGTTTTAAACAAGGAGTTTATTCCTTTCAGATTCATTAAGCTGAAACACAGACGATGATCAGTAATATTGTTGTACTGTGAGTTATGTACGACCAATATGTTTCACTTGAATTTTATAATCTTCTCCCTCCCCAAAACTACAGTAGGTGCCGCTTAATGTGATCACTTTGGGACAAATATAATTTGATAACAATAAACAAAAATAATCCAGGAGACATAAAATAATGTATTTTTTCCAATTAAGGTGCATTTATTTTGGCAACCTCAAATTAAAATCACAGTGACTCAACTGAACGCAGTTTTAAATTATAAATTATTAAATTAACAGAATGGAAATATCTGAATTATAAAAAGTTAAAAGCTAAATTATGCAATTTTTAATCGCATAGTAATAGGTGAAATAAAATATGACCGTTTTCCCTGACATTTGTAAACCAGTTTCAAATCATGTTCAGCTTTTCAATCTTTTCCAGCATGGTTTTGCTTGTTGTTTAAATTTTAATTTAACTTCGCTTTGTTTTCAATCTCGACACAATTCTTTAACAGCTTACAAAGTAATGGCAGAAATGGAGTTCCTACATCAATGCCTGCAACCATGTCCAGCGACTGAATTTTTTTAGTTGCAAAAGAAAGTTTTCTTATGGGGATTCTGTGGTCACTGGGGGCAAAATTTTTGTAGCTTTGTTCCTAGAAAAAATTTGAACTGCTATTGAAAACCACAAAATGCTACACAGAAAGTTAGTCTCATCAGGGTTTGCCTATGTATTTCTGTTAATTGAGGAACAAAAATGGGGGGAAAATTGAGAGTTTATGAAGAAGTGATAACAATAAACGAAGACGCTGATTACAATATCCGACTTTTTTAACGTGTGTTAACATACAAGTGTTCCAGGACTTTGTGATTCTGATAACATTAAGCGAATGATAACATTAACCGTGATCACATTAAGCGGCGCCTACGTATTTTCCAATTTAGTTTTAAAACTGCATTTTTATAATCTTTTCTGAGAATTTGAGAAAATAAATAAATATCAAGGTTTTCAAAAAGCTGATATTTACGTACTGTATTAATTGATGATGGCTTTGAATATTAATTAAGAATGAAAAAGTTTGATTTCCTGGATTGAATGTTGTTCACCAAGTTTCCAATGTGAGTTAATGCATCTTTTGATGTTTTTAGGGCGTTTTTATAATTTTGGTTCAGAAAAATACTCCTGCCGCTTTGGCTGGATTACGCTTTGGGGACCAGATCCTTATGATCAATGATGTAGTGGTTGCTGGATTTTCAATGGATGATGTACACAAGATGATTAAGAAAGCCAACCCTGACCGCATTACCATGGTTGTGAGAGACAGGTAAGAAGTTTTTAATCAATCTGATTTTGTGCATGACAGCCAATATTGTTCAATTATAAATCATTCTGTTGTAAAATAACATTAGTCCCTTAGTTTGTAATGTCGTGGAACTTCTCTTAATGGTCAACTATGAGCAACTAACTGTAACTGTTCAACCTTCAGCTTCATATTCTATTAAATGTTGTTCATTGCCTTGATGAATCTATGCCATGGCTTATAAAATCTGTTATTAAAGTAAAAGGATGGTACAACCTCCTATTTATACTGTTATGTGCAGGTAAACGGCAGTATCTGCAGAAATGAGTTTTTTGAGATAATTGAAGAAACATGTTTTGGATTCAATAATAACAATAGGGAAATGTTGGAATTACTCATCTTTTTTGCGCCTTTTTTCAGCGGAAACCAAATAAGCGAGCTTGTACAGTAAAGATAACGTACAATAAATGACAAAATGCAAAAAAAAAAAAAAAAATGAAAATTTTGCAGTTACTGCCTTTTACCTGTAATAATTACCTGTGTGTAAATTTCCACAAAAACATCATGTAGGATGTTATTATTTTCTCATTTTGTATTTTATTTATTTTTAAATATATTTATTATTTACCTTTTTTTTTCCTTTTTTGCATAAGAATTTTTTTCTCCCTTGGACAAGTAAAAATCTCTTAGGACCTTCAAAAATTTATTGCTGACAGGTGCCGGTCCTCCGGACCACCTGTTGAGAATCGCTGCTCTGCACCACTACTTCTAGAATCTTAAATTTGTGCTTCATTACTAATAATAGTATGTTAATGTGTATACATATAAGAATTGTGATGACCCCTAAGAGAAAATTGGGGCTGCACTAGTGCATGAGTACATTTTAATTTGTTTTCAACAGTTAATGGAAGTTGATGGGCTAAAATTAGTTGTTATATCGCGTGATATGTATAAAAATTTCTTTTCCAGCCATTAATAAACAAGTTATTAAAAATGTCAAATTTTAATGACTCTTACTTGTACTGAAATGGGTTTCCATAGATAAAATATTCTGCTAAACCATTAGGAAAATTTTTGAGTTCCCCCCTCCCCTTTAAAATTTTGCATATGGGTGCCCTTGGGGAGAAGTGATAGTGGAAGTAAGCAGGGAGAGTTGCTGTTTCGCCGCAGCATTTGCCACTTTCAGGAAACACTCGTTGGACATGAAATTCTGTTAACAAACATTTCGCTTATCTAATTGGTGCTGTATCCAACAGCCCAGCAGTATCGCCAAGTCACATTGCTTTGTTCATTTTCACTATCGCTTCTTGCAGAATGCGCTGCACTTCATTGGAGTTCATGCATACACTATACATGTGTATGTTTCAGTTACAGTGAAACCTGTGTAAGTTGACCACTTGCGGTGCAGTTCTTTGGTGGTCAACTTATAAAGGGGGTAATGATTTTTTTTTTGTCATTTCTTGCTCCATGTATTCATTTTTTGATTGATTGACACTTACTCTTTCTGTTCAACTCACTTTCATTGTTTAGCATTACTTTGAAACAATTATTTAAAATGTTATTCAAATATTTTTAGAGATTATTTTCCCAGAATGAGACGTATGATGTGTCATGCAAATTTAAAATTTCAGTAAATTGATCCAAAAAAAAAAAAAAAAATCTTATTATTTATGAAAAGTTACTCATTTGATATTAATAGTTCCTAAAAATTCATAGCTTCTCAAAAATTACAAATTTTTCTCATATACATTTATACCCCATGATAATCTACTTTTCAACAAAACAACTTCTTATTGAAGTTGGCACACTTATTAGACACTAGTTTTAGAAATTCCATATGTGTCAGCTAATTTTCTCTGGCTTTCTCCCTTTTCAATTAATTTTAATATTTTATACTTTTTATTGATCTCAAGTTCAACTAACTTTCTTTTTGAAGCCATTTTATGTAAAACTGTAACACAAAGAGCAACAAGCTAGACTCTCATATTTCAAAAAAGCAGTTGAAAATGAAAATGTGTGTGTGTGTCCTATCTCTTAATCACTTGCACCAGAAATACTGCAATGCAAGTAACTTTACTCTTTAGCACAATTCCATTGTTGCCACAAAATAATGCAACTGGAAAAAAATACTTTGTACTTTTCTATTGACACATGTTTTCATTGAACAGAGAGTACAAAGGGCAATCTCAAATAGATCAACAAAAGAAAAACAAGTTTGAGAAATAAAAGGGTTCTTAGTAGTTTTCCCATGTTGTTAAACTCAAAAGGAGGTTTAGTTATGCTGCTGTTCCATTTAGTTAGTAAAATGCTGTTCTGGTATCAAAAAGAAAAAGCTATAAAAAAATAAAATAAAATAATTTGCTAAGTAAAATTTTAAAAACTAAACCAAGTGGTCAACTTACAAAGGGTTTTTTACAGTACTCCAAACCAAATTTGGTGTTCATTAGTGGTCAAGATAGACAGGTGGTCAAGATAGAGAGATGGTCAAGTTACAGAGGTTTTCCTTCATCATATAAGATAGGACTAATTCCGTTCCTGACAAAAGCGGTCAACATAGACAGGTGGCCAACTTACAAAGGTGGTCAACTTTACTGGTTTTACTGTATTACCTTCCAACTAGAGACGTGACATTGATGTTCAAAATTGAAATATTAGTGGCATTGACATTAGTGGTTTTGAACTTTTTAATGTGCATTTATGTACATAAACACTAAAAAATACTTTCATGGTAGAAATGAGTATCAAAGAAGAGTCAATCTTTACTAATAATAAAGCTGAAAGTCTCTCTGTCTGTCAGGATCTCTCTCTGTCAGGAACTCTCTCTGTCTGGATCTCTGTGACGTGCATAGCGTCTAGACCGTTCCACCGATTTTCATGAAATTTGGTACAAAGTTAGTTTGTAGCATGGGGGTGTGAACCTCGAAGCGATTTTTCGAAAATTCGATTTTGTTCTTTTTCTATTCCAATTTTAAGAACAAAATTATAAGATGGATGAGTAAATTATGAAATTATCATAACGTGGAACCGTAACATGGGCACGAGCCAATTGGCGAGAAAATTCACCGTACATTATTTTTAAATATATAGGCAAATATACCTTTTAATTTTCTATTACGGGCAAAGCCGTGCGGGTACCACTGGTAGTCATTATATTGATAACAGTGATATTATTGAGTTATTAACTTCATTTTCAAATCAAGCAACACATGAAACATTTTTTAATTTTTCACTTGAATTTTTAAAAATAAAAATAAAGAAATTTATTCATCAATGCAAAATAATTAAAGAAATTAGTTACATTTTTCAAGCCAGACGACACAAAAAGAGAAAGAAAGAAGCATAAAAACAAATACATTTTCTAGGAGATTAATTTCCTACTTAATTACAAGGAATAATAGTACTATTTTCACTTTGAAAAAAAAAAAATATATATTCAAACACTATATATTAGTTATAATCATCTGAAATATATACTACTAACAAATGATACATATTTAAAGCAGAACTATTCATTTAAGTGTTTAAATCAATTCAATATTGCTAATACTCTTTGAACATATTTTAGACCTTTTGAAAGAACTATTACAGTTCATAAAGATAGTGCTGGATGTATTGGATTTGGATTCAAAAATGGAAAGATAATTAACATTGTGAAGGATTCTTCAGCTGCAAGGAATGGTGTCCTAATTGACCACAACCTTCTAGAGGTAAACAACATCACACGGATAGATTTTCTGATCTTCCAGTGCCTTACAAAATTTTAAAATTAATGTTAAAAAGAATTTGGTTTTACTAGATGTCTCAGATTGTTAGCCTTAAAAGAAATAATTTCTTTCTGTCTGAATATTACAATCTATTCTGAAAAGTATGACTAAACGTATTTAAGGAAGTTAAATTCTTACTAAAGATGATTAAGAAATAATTTGAGTAAGTAACATGTATGATAAAGCATAAAGAAATATCTTTTCATTAGGAGCTCAAAAATTCATTTACTTCCTGTCAATATTGATTGTCAAGAAATGTTTACTTGACAAAACTTCTCTAATTAAATTGATCTTAATAGGGGTCTGGACCTTTCACAAAATCCCCCCCCCCCCCATCAATAGACCCTTCACAAAATTCTGATAAACAAGAACAGATCTTTCACAAATTGTTTATTGAAAGAGCAAATCTGCAAGCAAAATAATGCATATCTGCATGTATTTGCTCTTATTTGACATATTTGCCCTTTTAAAGTCAAGTAAGAGGGATTAGCTTATACAAAGTCTCCTAATTTTACAAAGAAAAAAAAATCCGCACTCTTATGATGCTCCTGCAAGGGATAAATAATGGCTACTGCCAAATAAATATAATGCTTGTTGTTTGTTTCTTAGTAACAGCTGAAAATAAGTTTGGTTTTAAAACTTTGTTTGTTTTATCATAGCTAATTTGCAGTGGTGTTGTAGTAAACTTTTCTGAAAAGGTATTGGTAAGCACTTTTCTCCCCTCAAAATGAACTTAGAACTGCAAAGGGATAGTAAGGGTGGGGGAAAATATGATCCCTTCAGATAGGGTTACCAACTTCAAAATTATCGCCACTTAGCGTTTGGAGTTAAACCTTTATAATGTCTTGATTAGAAAATATTCTCATCATTTTATCAGCTTGTCAATATTTGCGTTTTTACAGTGAAGTTTAACTGTTATTTGGGGAGAAAATTATATGGTTTTGATTTTTTGATGCTAACAAGTATGATTAACTTTAAATAAACTCTTTTGCTTACTGTTTTTGTTTTCTTTAGTTGTCTTCATTTTGAAAAATGCAATCTTTTAACATCCGATATGAGAATCATATTTTGTTCTTTTTTCAAGCTAACTTCGCTTTATTAGGATGCAAATAAATAAAAAGTCTCTTTATTTTTGTTAGAATGCTCATTTTAAGTTTTAAATCAAAATTCCATTTTTTATGAGTAAAAAATTAAAATGCTGAATCGATGGTTTATTTATTTTTTATTTATTTTTTGCTTCAACTATGTCCACAGGTATTAATGATATGTTTAACATAGGACTCTAAAATGCAATTTAAAAATAATTTTATCAAAAATATTTCTTTTACAAGCCGTTTTTATACTCTTGATGCTTCCACTTTGAGAATTGCGATCTCTTTGCATCCGCTATGGGAATCCGATTTTTCGAATTTTTGATGTTCAGTACGCTTTGTTAAGAGGTAAACAAATAAACTCTCTTTTTATTTTTGTTAAAATCACGGAATTTATAAGTTTTAAACGAAATTCTGTGCTTTTTAAGAGTGTCTTGGGCCAAAATTTTAAATGCTGAACCCTTATCTGAATTTTATTTTATTATTTTTTTTTGTTACAATTATTTTAAATACTGTACAGAAATATTTCTAGCATAACTTAACATAATGTATAATGGTAGATAAATATTGATACTTGAGAGAGCGATGACGCCCCCCCCCCTCACTCCGCCAAATATCTACTAGAAAAACACCTCTGAATGATATTCTCAACATAGAAGAGGAAAGCACTCAACTTTAAGTTTAAATGATGCAGTTTGAGTCATCTCTAAATTCTAAAATTTTGTTTTAACAATTTATTTTATTTTATTTATTTATTTATTTATTTTTGCAAAATTATTTGACTTTTCACAAAATTAATTCATTTTTCACAAAATTATTTGATTTTTCGCAAAAAACGGACCCTGTGAAAAATCCTGGAAAGACACCTGTTTAAGTATAAGTAAACTATCGTGAAAGACTACAAAATATTTTTAACTTTTTTGGATAGATTTTTTAGTTTATTGAACAGTTTTATTCAATTCAAAAAACAAGTTTATTGTTGTAGTTATGGACACAATGTTAAGGATATTCAGAAATTTTCTTCTTTGTCTTTGTATGTAAATAACTCACTTGAAAATTCATATAAATTGCTCAAAAGATGCCGACCTCTTTGAAAGATTGGCTGCAAAAGAAAAAAATTATTATATGTTTCTATCGGGATTCAGCTGTAAGCCAACTTTTGTTTTTTTTCCATGCTATACTTAAAATGTAGTAAACATGTTTAATAGTAAATTAGTGATTTTTGTTACAACGTTAAAACAATCAACATCAAAAAGTTGTCAGTCCAGTTCCTGTCTAGGTGCATTCTGCATTTTATTTTTTGTAGTTTCTTGAGATATACCTATCAAGCTTAATGAGAAAAATATCAAAATGTGTCACCCTCATGAAGTAGTTGATGTTGAAAACTAGTCATCTAAGAGTCCTTGATTTAAAATACATCCGTTTTAACTTTCTTCTATATCTAATGTACATAAAAAAGTATTGAATTTGTGAACTTTTCGAATTTGGCGGATTTACACATTTTGAGGTTTGCTGAATCCATTTTGACTGTTTTTAGCAAACGTTTGTCTGCATGTGTGTGACAGGTGTTTTGTAGTCATTCTAATGCATAAACTACAGCATGAAATTGAACAAAATTTGGAACGCATATGAACCCCCATGTTGGTGTGCGTTAGTTTTTGGCACCAATTCATTCAAGGGAAGGGGAGTACGTCGTAGAGCAATCAAACATTTTCTTGGTTATAGTGGCTGCTATATTTCAGGAAGTAGCGAGTGGATTCAGACAAAAATTGGCCCATAGGGTATACCTCAGAGGGTTGTTGATTTTAGCAGCTTTATAAGTCAAAGGTGGGGGGGGAGCAATTGAATGTTTTATTTTGTTACTAGAAAGTCGCCCATCAAGGTATGACAGGTGAAAATGGCTTCTACATTTGAACAAAGCCATTGTTTGTTTGGGGATATTTTGATAGTTGAAATTGTAACCCTAACTCCAGTGGATTAGTCCTAAACTCCAGTAGGTAGCGTTCATTGTTGACTTTTTTCGTTTCTTCATTCCCGGTAATGACACAGTCTTACCAGTAAAACAGTTAAGTTACCGGATCAAGTTCAGCCTTGTCATGATGAAGCCTTTCCCTGCAAGTTAAACAATACCAAAGCATGTTATCAAATTATCATGCCGTGGCCAGAGTTTCATTGTTGAAACATGTGAGTTACTTGATCATCGGCTATTATATATAAGATTATTTGGGACTGCTATCTCTCAAGCAGTAACACAAAGATTCAGACAAAAATTGTTTCATAGGTAGACCTCAGAGGATACAGTAGCTGTTTTGATTTTGACTGCAGTAGCTGTAAGAGAAGTGGAGCAATAGAACATGGCAACTATTTATCTAGAAGTAATGCTATGGTTTACATGAAATTTGAAATAAAAATCAACCTAAGCAAAAACTGGTGCTGAATCAATATTTGGGCCAATTGCTCCAGGAAAGGCTGATTTTTGTCATCTTTTGTATGAGTTATACAGCTTAGTTAAGCCAACAATTGAAAGAATAATTACATTGAACTGTTTTGTCATTACCATTGCCTTGAAAAAAGCCTTCCTAATTGTTGGCAAATGACTAAAGAAATCTCAATGATTTAAAATTACCCTTAGCCATCATCTATTTGTCAACAAATTAAATGTTCGTAATGAATTTAATAAAGGCTTTGAAAGTAATTTTCAATTTTTTGATTCTGCTTGTGGGAATAACAGAATTTTGTAGCAACGATTATGCATTAGAACCGAGAATTCATAAAAAAGATATAGAAGCAAGTTTCATGATGGCTGCAACATAAGTTAAAATGTACTTCATTTTTCAAAAAAAAAAAAAAGTAATAATAAAGTACAAAATTTTCTTTGTTATAAATGACCAATTTTCTTTTAAGAATTTTAACTACTATTTTTTATTTCTATAATTTTGTGCTGATGTAGCATATCACAGAAATTTTATAAAACTATCAATTACCTTCATAGTTTTTTTTTTGCTCCAACGCTTATTTATGTACAGTCGACTCCCGCTACAACGCGATCCGACTTATGGCTATAACGAGTTTTTCGGGAGAAATGCATTTTAGGGCTAAAGCAAATTTATCCCTCTCAACCCGAAAATATTTGGAGAGGAATCGTTATGCTAAGTTTCGGCTTTGTTATTAACTACTAAACATTGACTTCGTGAATGTACTTTCATCCTTTCAGCATCACTGACTGTTCAAGTTCAAACACACCACACTATAAACATAGCTTTATTAGTGTGTATATATCACTCTATCACCACTCCTCTCATTTTTATTTTATACGAGCAACACGAAATCTTGAAACAGAAAGTCCAAAAAAGCTAAGACTGCGCGCAAGCGCAGTTGAAATGGCAAATTTGTGATAACCGTGATTTAACGTCTAGTAGTATTTAGTACTAGCATTCCCGTATCCGGCATTGCTCGTGTAATGGAATTAGAAGGGGTTAACAGTGCTTGGTGCACCTAGTTTCGAAAATCCCCTATAATAATTACTTATTACCTATAACTTTTTCTAATTTGGGGAGGATCCCGGGGACCCTGGACTCCTTATATATATATGCCCTTGTCCTTAACCGATCTTTAACCATTATTAACGATCTTTTTAAAGTATTGATTATCTTTGCAAACACAGGTCATCCACATTTTATTGTTATACCTATGTTTAAGCTAAAACTTCTTTGTATACAACATTTTTAGTTTTTTTTCTGGTGCTAAAATTATTAAACTGCTTGATGAACTGGCTTTGGAGCAAGCTACATAACATTGGTCGTGTGAAAAAAAGTCTTCTCTTAAATCGATCCCTGCTACTTTTAATGTCTGTCCTTGTGACTTATTAATGGTTATTGCAAAGCAAACTTTAACAGGAAACTGCACTCTTCTAAATTCAAAAGGATAGTCCGCCTGTGATGATGTTCTTAAAAACTTCGTTTCTAGTTTTGAAAAAATAAAACCAAAAGACAGAAACATTATGATTTGACTTGAGAAAAGCCTCGAAGAATCACGTGAGAAACAAAAACAATATCAAATTTATAGTTCGCTATCGACCAAAAGTTGAGATGAAGCACTGAATAATGATTTGAATGGAGGAAAGCCTTTGAAAATAAGGGATTTGAATTTCAATGACTGGTTTTTAATTTCTCAGAAATTAAGGGGTTTTAATTAATTTCTCCCGAACTAATTGAGATTTCGAAAAATCCTTTCTTAGTGGTTACTTTTGTAATCATGCGGACATGCCTGCCAAATTTCAAGTCTGAAGCTTCAGCGGTTTCAGCTGTGCGTTGATATATATATATATATATATATATATATATGTATGTATATATATATATATGTTATCTCAGGACATTGATTTTTATATATTAAGATATTCTAAATATGAAAGGTGATGAAATATTTTGGCACCTAGATATGCTGTTTCATCTAAAGTTTAAAGATGGAAACAAAAAGCGAAAGTTTGCAACAATTTAAGAAAAGGTAAAGTTTTGTAATACGTGTGACATCTAAGTGGGTCGAAGGTAGCACAACAATAGGGTATGGGAGTGAATCTTTCATACGTTTAAGTAAAAGTCAAGAGAAGCCAATCTGTATAAGTCCAGACCTTAGTTTTAATATGAAGCTTGCAGAGTAGTGTTTAAGCAAAATGCAAACAATATGAAACTGGAATCTGCTCCTGTATTGTAGATTATAGACCCTGAAAGAGGGGTGTTACCATAGATGTAAATGTTAGAAAAGTAACTGCGAAACTACTGTATATATATTTTAAAATATATTAGAATGATGGTCAGATTGCGCAGCATAAATCATCATCTTCAATTTTTAAGTTATAAATGTAATTTATTGTATCTACTTAGACTTACTGTATAGTACTCTTACAGTGCAGTGCTGTATTTTTACTACTACATACTGTACGTACCATACTGTGTTCTTTTTATATCTCTTTTCCAGTTGATCATTGATCTTGTGCATCGTAACAGTATTGAATAATGCAGCTTTTTAAAAAATACAATAAAAATTTAGCTCTTTATGTAAGGAACAGTAATATATAGTTAAAAAATGTCTAAAACATTTTAAAAGGTGCTTAAAAATGTCTGAAATGATTGGGTATGTTAATAAAAAAATCATACGCAATACTTTTCCACAACGCAAAATTTTGACTTAGGCGAGGAGTCTTGGAACGCATCCCTCGAGTAAGTCGACATCTGAAAATATTTATTTTATACTTAATTGCAAATGTTTCAATATGCTTTACTTTTAGGTGAATGGCCAAAATGTGGTTGGATTGAAAGATAAGGAAATTTCTGCTATTATTCGAGAAAGTACATCTCCTGTAACTGTAACCATCATGCCTTCTTTTGTTTATGATCATATGTTGAAAAAGTAAGTACTTTTTTAGGTTGTTGCAGTAGTGTAAAACTACTTTTTATTTGAAACTGAAGTTCATAAGTACCATTAAACAAAGATTCCAAATTTTTAAACGTTAGGTGCAGATGTTTAATGTTATGGCCTTATCTTTCAGTGAATCATTTTTAGCCTTGTTCAATATTTATGATACATCTAAAAAAAATTCTATCCTACACTTTATTATTAGTTCATTCAAAAATTTAGTTTTAAAATGAACTGTAAAACATGGCAAGTTATACTCTAGCTGATTTGTTTTTAAAGCTGAATTGGACTCTTTTTTTTTTTTTTTGAGCAATCACGATTGCTTATTGTTCTCATTTGACCGTTTTTGGTGTCCGTGCCTTTTTCAACTTGGACCAGAAGCCTTTGCAGCACCACGGCCTACCATCCTCTGCTGGCGATGCGGCGCGGCTGCTCCGGTTTTGAGCTATCTGATCTCGTCCTACACACACGCACGTTCACACACATACACACACACGACTTCATATACATACACTCACACATGCCTACGGGCATACACATAGGTCTACGCACACACACACAACTATGCACACGTAACCGCCCAGGAGGAGAGGCAGGCTTGGGGGGGACAGGAGCCGTTTCTAGAAACAATAACTCCAATTCGCAACTCCAACGAACTATAGGGGGCACTGAAGTCACTGTCTAATGGCGGAATTGAAAACTAAAACAAACGCACATGGTAACGAAGAAAATGCTAAAAGTGTTGTGATTTTTGTTCGTACGTATGATTGTTTCGCTTTATTCTTTTTAAATTAATTTTCAAAGTCTTGTTGATATTCTGACCCACGTAGAAAGAAATGAGAATTCAAGAAGCATTACTAAACGTCAAACATTAATGCAAAGTACGTAGTTCGTAGTTCTAAGCAGCCATTTTCACGATGTTGAATTCGATATTTATCAATTCTTGATAAAACTAAATAATAATTGTGGCCTGACAAGAATAACAATTAATGCTAGAAAATTTAATATGACATTACAAATTATTACCAAAAGAAGATGATACTTCTTTGCTTTGCTTTGGTTAGCGCTTGTTTTCCATTTGTAGCTGAGTTATTTCTCTTGAATTCCCGAATCGGCTAATTTAAAAATTTTCTGTTTCGATTTTTCTAATTTCTGAGTTACGATTTAATTGTGTCATGTTATGCAAATCATCAACAAAATTCTCACGGATATATGGTGGTAGTTTTCTTTTCAGTTGATTGACAATTATTTCTTTTTACTTATCGAATTCTGTAATCTTACTACCATTTTATTCCACTCATGATAAAATTTGAAAATGGTTTAACTAAAAACGCGAAATCTCGCCAAGGCTACTTTGCTCGCACAATGCCAAAATTATAACCCTAAACAAATTTGGCGATACCTTTCAGCTGAGAATAAAAGGAATAAAGTAAATTCTTTCTCGGTTATTCATTTTGTTCTACGATAATATATTCAAGAAAATATTTTGCATACTGTCCATTCCAACTAAATGCTGCTGTAAAATATGGTAAGTTTAATTATTTTAAGATTAAAAAAACTCCCATATTCTTACAAATTCATACAAAACAATAAATTTTTTTACCTTGTATAACGTTATCCAAGTTTGTTAATCCAGAATTTTCGCTTTCACCAATTATTAAGGAAATAATGAAAACTAACATTATTTTGAGGAGCTCGAGAATACTACTAAGGGACGAATTAATTTCTGTAGCTGAAAGCAAACTAAGACACATCGATTGCGTTAATAAATACTCAGAACAAACTGCCTGTGTTTACGTCAACAGACACACATGGAACGCAACGTGGCAAAGTTTTAGTTGCATTCGCAGTTTTATAAATCACCGCAAGGTAGCGTATTCGAGCGCTGGAGTTCCGAATTGCGAAAAACATAATTTAGATTCAAAATTTCAGAATTCAAATTAATTTTTTTCATTTTTATTTATTTATTTATTTATTTTTTTTTGGCTCAACAAAACTAGTTTCAAAAAAACTTTTTTAGGGAGAGAAGTGGAGTCATATTTCAAGACACTTTCTTTTTTACATTTCATTTAGTTTTTTCTTTTACATTTTCGTAATGTTTTTTCTTTGGTATTGGGTCATTTTCTGTAAGATTTTCCCAACATTTTTGCTCTTTAAAAGGAACCTGAATATTTTAGGCTTCAATAAATGTTGCATCTCAATGTCTTTTAGTTATATATTTTTATAGAATTATGTGTGAATTTAAGAAAGAAATTATGTTTTAATTTAATTTTCCTTAATCACAATTGGCTTTTTTTTCTTTCTTTTTAACTTTCTTTTAATTTTAAATAATTTTATTTTTTAGTGTTTGTGTGTATATTTTTAAGGCCATTTTTTGCTATAGGCACTCTTGTGGATTTTTTAGGTTGTCTAAATCTGTGTTCTTATATTGCTTAATGTATATTAAAAATGGAAATGCATTTATACTAAATTATTTTCTAAATGATTTGAGTGTGATAATTTTTAACTCTTCCTGTGTATGTTAAGATCATGAACTTGGTATCATATACTGTTGCTGAACTTGGCTAGTAATTTACATTGGAAAGTTTATCATCAGTAATCCAGAAAATTGTACCATCTTAATTAATCATCAACTAAATGTAAGCTGTACTGTTGCATTTTACAAACTTTGCAGTTTTTGAACACCAAAGGTGTGATTATTTTTGATTTAAAAGCCAAACATTCAAAGATATGTAGCAATAAGTTGAGGACATTTAATTTCAATGTTATGTATTAATCTATGTTTTAGTATTTGTAGCACAATTTAATGCTTTCAACATTTGCTTACAAGTCAGAAATAGACATGTAGTTCACACATCACTAGCACACTACTGTAATTGTTTTGCAATTTTTCAGCATCTGCATTTGGTTTGTCATATTTCCCATTCCACTTATAGTAGACAATAGAAAGCAGTCTAAAAAAAAAAATTTTTCTCTAATTTTTTAAAAATATTTTCTATTTAAAAAAAGAAAGAGAAAGACCCAAATAGTAAAACAAAAGTTTTCTAGATACTGGTTCTTAAATGATGCATTATTATACATACTGTATCAAAACTGTTTAAGTTATTATTATAGTTCACACATAATCTACAGAAGTGTCCCACTAGGTTCCTTGTCATTTATTGTACACATTTCTTAGCTTGTCATGTGATACCCGAATCAAAATGATAAATTTCTTATGCCACAGTTCTCTATAAGAACCCATAATAATAAAATATTAATGAAACCAGAAATTAGAAAATTTCCAACTTAAAATCTCTTTCTGGTGTTTATAGTGATGTTTAGCTCAAAGTGAGGCTCAGTGGTAGCGCTTCACACTCCCATGCCACAGGCCTGGGTTGGGCATGGTTGACTCAGCTGTTCATCCATTCAATAGGTCGATAAAATGAGAACCAAGTGTATTTGGGAACCAAACACTGGGTGTTCCGCATTAGCCTGATTACCTAATAGGGACATCTGCTTTGCACCCCAGAGCCCCTGGTCTGGAAAACTGAGTTGGGCACAGTAGGCCTTGGCCTTCACGGGCTGTCGTGCCACAGGTTTTGATTTTTTAACGTAAAGTGCTTTGAAGGCATTTTTGGAAGAAAAGAATATAAACCTCATGAACTCCTACCTCATGACTCATTAGAAGCCTCCCCCCTCCACACACACATGGCTAACAAAGCTTCTGTTTAGAAAATAATATATAAAAATTGATTTTATCTTAATCCACCAGTAAATATTTCTTGATCATATAGTGAATTTAAATGAAATTCCCAAATTCCCCTGGAATACCATAGCACTAGAATTACGGCAGTCTTCATATACCTAGAAATACTTCGGGATCAGTTTGACCCTATAAAAAGAAATCTGCATAGTTCCTTACATAATGTTGTACATTTGTAAAAATTAGTTAAAAATAAACATGTTTATAATAAATATAGTTTATTTAATGGATAGAAAGATTTTAATTACATCTGATGAAGTATTGAAAAAGAGTTCAAAATACTCTTAAAATAATCTGCTGTTTCAGTTGCATTTCAGAAACTAGTGTCTATTGCTCGATTTTATGTACAAAAGGGCGATTCTCGAAAAAACGTCCCGTGCGTAACTCTAAGTTTTTTATTTTTTCCAGCTAACCAAAGCCTTAAAAAAAATACTGTTGGGGAATAATACATGCTTTAATATACTTTCAAAGCGTAACAGTTGATCACATATTTAATTAATAGTTACTTGAATAAAATGAAAAACTTTGTGTTACGCATGGGAAATTTTTTCGAGAATCGCCCAAAACCATTATGAATGCTTCAAGTTCTAGCGATATGCTCCAAGAGGCATTTTTGATTTTTCGATCTGTTTCAGCATCACTAAATGTGCATTTTTTCCTCAAAGGGTTCAAAATGATAGATGCCTATGCTTCCAGGTATAATTCTTTAATTTGGAAAAAAGTATAATTTTCTTGGAAACTTTTATATTCTTACACAGCACGATGATTTAGGGAAAATCAAGGAAGGATTAAGCTTTTTATGAAACAACAATAGGATCAATAAGCAAAAGAAGTGTGATTAGGGTCAAAATGACTCCTCCCATAATTCTAGTATTGAAAAAAAATATTTTCAATTGAGTGCCATAACCTAATGCTCATCTTCACCACAGAACTTTTTACACATAAAATAATCATTCAACTTTTTCATTTTGAACATTTTGAGTCTGAACCTTCAACAGATCTTAAATTTTTAAAGCATATTACCCAAGTTTTAATAATTTATTGATAGTGTATGCATCTTGTGATGTGAATTTTTTGTTCTTGCAGTACTGCATCCAGTTTCATCAAGAAGACCATGGACCACTCCATCCCTGACATATAAAAGACTGTAAAATACCTTTGTTCTGTGAAAAATTTTTGTTGCTTTAATTTCTGAGCTTTTTATGTTGTGTGTTCTATGTTTTGAACACTTTGTCACTTGTTGATCTGTTTTGTTAATTTTAGATATTCCTGTAATTTGGATTCTACATTTGTATATCCAATGCTATGGGGAATTGTCTGTTTTAAGAACAGTATTTTTTTTCTTTGTGAATTTTTTTTTTCATGGTACTTAGTTTATGTATTTTGAACATTCCGTCATGGTTTCAAGTTATAGTATGGGGTTAAGCTGCAATTATGACATATCTGGCTTTATGTCGTGCCTTTTTTATCTGTTAACATAAAGCTTGAAAGGCCAATTTTTGTGTATTTTAATTTTCATGACTGTGTATAATCCTAGTGATTTTAATTTTAAAATAAAGATTAATTAAAATGTATGTGTGACTAATATTCATCATTGAGCACTCTTTATTAATCAAAGGACATTTTTATCAACTTGTTTGTGGTGACAAAAGCCATTTCATTAAAATAGTCGTAATAAAGTTCATAGACTATCCTTATAAAACCATTTCTATTTCATGACTCTACTAATACAGTGCAATATAACTTGAAGTGACAAAATCATCACCTTGAATATTTATTTAACTCACATGAATAAAAAACAAAAATTTTGGAAGAGTATAAAAAATGTTTCTAAGGAAAGAATGATGCATGTAGTTATTGTAATGAATCAACTGTGTAGTTTTAAATGCAATAAATATTAATTTTTGTTAAAAAGATGAATTGGTTCTTCTACTGAATTACATTTACTATTGTCTCTAAAGCATCGGTAAATGAATGTTATTCTTATTAGCTACAAAAATGTAAAATAATATTATGCCTTTTGGTTTAAGAAACATCGCTGCAATTTTCCGAAACTAATGTGTGAGGTATGATACTGTTACTAAATATTAGTTTTTAAGATTCACTTTTGTTTTACTTGGATCTATCTGGTCATATCAGTCCTGCTTTGAAATTTTGGCTCATTTGCTTTTATGGTATGCACTCAATTTTGTGGATCATTAAAAACAAAATGGGTAGATAAATATTTTCGGGGCATTTAAACAATGCCTGGGTAAATGTACAAGAACTGGTTATTTTGCAAAAAAAAAAAAAAAAAAATAGTTACAGGTGAAACAATGATAAATTTTTATCTAAGTATGAAATAAAATTGATACATGTGTAAGGAAGTTTTTTAAACTATCACACAAATTTTAAAGTTGAAATTTTTTTTCCAATGCTTTAGGTAAAGGTGGGGAAAACAGAAACTGAACATATATTATGTTAGAACAGCTGTGAATCTTAAGTAATAGAAGTAACTTACTAAGAGCCACTAAAATACAAATTTCAAACATTTTGTTCCAAAAGGAAAAACAAATCTTTTAGGTCAGTATTATGTGATTAAGAATCTTCAAAGCTTGAAAATATTATAAGAAAGAGTTGCATCAGTTTATAAAAGTCGAAGGATAAAAACAAAAGTATTAGGTTGATCAAATGATTGAAATACAGGTATTGTATCTCTACTTAATATAAAATGCCTGTGTCTGTATCTCAGTGCGACCAATGTCCAGATGAATGTTGAACAGGGCCTGATCATTGAATAGGCCACGACCTAGGAGGGACTTCTGCTTTGTAGGTGCTCCCAAATGACTGAAAGACTAAAACTGTGAGATCTGACTGCAAGAGCCCCTGAAAAATTGTTAGACCTTAAGGCCCCCAATATCTTAATCGGGTCCTGAATGCATAGCATTTACAGTCAAGAACTTCGACAAACTGATAGTCTGAAATTTGAAGGGTATGACGTTGCTCTTAGAAGGGCGATTTTTTTTTTCAGTTGAGCAGTAAAAATATTTTTCATTTTCTCCTTGTTTCAGATTTTTTGCTCTTATTTACACATCCTCTACTCAGTGCAGAAGAGTCAAAAGCCACCACAATGTTTGTTTGAGTTTCTAATGCAATGTTTAGAATTTTTCCGAGTTGAATTGTATTTTTTCCATTGGAACATTTTTAAAGTAAAAAACTAAAATTTCTGCATCCCAAAATTATGATATGTTATGTTTCTGTAAAGTTGGAAGTAACTGATTCAAACATTTTACCATCATTTAAAAAAAGAAATTTAAAGAATCTGTTAGTTTCTTTTCTTTTTTTTTTTTTTTTTTTGAGCAATCAGGATAGCTTATTGTTCTCACTTGACAGTTTTGAATTCCCATGATTTTATTTTCCCCCCCGCCTTCCTCTGCAGCACCGCCTGCCGCCTCACGATGTTGCTGCTCCTTTAGCGAAAACCGTTTCCAGGTTGCGTCACCTACTTACCTACACACACATACACACAACTACCCACACATACACATACCCCCCACACAAAACACACATGCACACAACTAACCACACACACACGCCTACATGCACACACACTCGTGATTGCGAAAAACATAATTTGAATTCAAGATATCAAAGTTCAAATTAATTTTTCTTTTCTTTTGGCAAGAGAAAGGATATAATTCTCCCCCCCCCAGCGGGCCCCATAACCCCTAAATGGTTACAATTTCTAGTTATTTTGACATATTTACTAGAGCATGTCACGAGCAACACTGTCCCGGTGCTAATAAGTAAACAACTATTTTCTTAACCTACAATTTGATTATTTACTGAAATTCTGTGCTCTATTCTCGCTAATAATTTAAAATTTGTTACATTTCGGTATTTTATAAAAGCAATTAGTCATAGCGCAAACATTTAGACAAAAAAGGTAAGTTTTTAATTTTGAAATTGTATTTTGATTAATGTGTTAGTGTACACACACAATTTTGAAGCATGCAAGGGCTTTTCAACGAATTTCTACAAAACTTTCATTTGGAAACGAATTAAAGGAACGAAATCGAATTTTCAAAAAAAGTTGCAGTGAAGTGCATGCCTTTGTGCTCCTGATAAAGATTGATCTACATGTCCTGTTTCAGGGGAGGAGGCGGAGTAATCAAACCAGCCGAAAATGTAAAACATGATATAAAATCGAAGAAAAAGTGAATGAAAATGCTCCAAATTTGTATCTAAAAAAGGATAGAATTTTTTTTCCACTGAAAATGCTTAGGAAAACCTAAAGGCGGGGGAAAATAATCTTTTTTCCTTCAAAAGCTCACAAAATTATTAAATTAGCGAAAAATCCCAACATGGATCAAACCAACTAAAGATTACCCCTAAGCTAGTGGTGCGCAATTTTTTTCTATTTGAGGGACGGACCTCATATTAAAATCCAAGAACAAATACAAAATTTCAAAGTATTTCATTCTTTTCTGCATAACATGGGAAAATATGAAAAAGGAAAAGAAAATTACAAACCAATAATTGCTGCCTTCATTACTTGATGCTTAAATGTATGCTTTTCAGAAATCAATTTCTTTCTTTTCTTACTTAGCGAGGGTGGGAGTTGAAACCCACCGCTTCAAGCGTGTGAAGCAATCGCTTAGGCCACTGGGGCCCTACAAACTAATTTTTGACTGGCTTCCAAAATTAGAAGGTTATCAGCTTATAACGTAGCGTACGACGTCAGTTCAAAAAGTGTTCTCTTACTAGAGAGCTAGAGACGCAGATGCTTACATTTCGAGCAAGTAAAAATATAGGACTGGAAAAAGAAAAATTGAATATGAAAAATTTAAGCAGGCTAATGGTTTTGAGAAAAGAAACTGGAGGAAGGTTTTCTGCAATTCATTCGGATCTCGATAACTCAAAGCTTATAACCCGAATATTCCTTTATCTCTAAGTTTTTATTGGGTCCCTAACTCTTGAGACTGTTGTGGAAAACTTCTCATAATTCGAACTACCAATAACCCGAACGTTTTAGCCGGTCTCTTGGGACTTCAAGTTGTAGAGAGTTGACTGAATTTTTATCAATAAATAAAAGATAGGGATGCAACTAAAAAGGCAGATGAGAGAGGAAACCTTTTCACTGTTTTTTATGTTATTAAAGCTGGCCTTGAGCAACTACTTTTTTAAAACTTAGGTTTTGAATAAATGCCGGGGACGAATCTAAGCTACAAAGCCCTCTTCCAGTGGCCGGCCTACAGTCAGGGGCGGACTGGGTCCTGCAAGTGGGCATCAACCTTGGCCTCCAAAGGGCGCAAAAAAAGGTGCAATAAAAAAAATGAAAGAGAAAAAAAAGTGAATGAAAAAAAACGATGGTACGCCGGTTTTCGAGTGAAAGGAAAAGAAAAAAACGAAGGGAAGTCGCACAGGTTTGTGATCGCAAAAAAGAAAAAAGAAAATAAAAAGGAAATTGCACCAAAATATTTAAAAAATGAGTAAATAAAAAAAAAAACTTTTTTCAAATGAAAAAGGTGTTTAAGCTTGAGGGCGCATTGGCAGATGGGCCGGTGAAAATTTAGAAAAATGTGCTGCGTGAAAAGTCTCCGAACTTCTCTTCCCAACTAACAAAAGAAAAGATCGTCTAAAATGCGTTTTCGGAGCTTTTAATTTGATAGATTTAGCTGTTATAACCTTTAACAACAAAGGAATGCATTCGCGTTTTTTAGGCTTCTCGAAAGAATTCTTTTAGATGCCCCCTGGAACTTTTCTCCCCGTAATATCAATAGAAGAGCGTCTAATGCGTTTTTAAAGCTACAATTACGACGCATCCAGTACCCCTCTTTGTCATGCAATCGAATATAATTTACTATTGCATTTTCGAGCTTTCAATTTTGAAAAACTGCCATGGGAGAGCTTAAACCCTGGAAAAGTTCGAAATGACAGGCCTGGGAGGGCCTATGGGCCTCATCTCACCCTAATATCACCAAAGCTTGTCTAAAACTGCGTTTTTATTAGAATAATTTAGAAAATAGTCTGGGGGAGAAACCCCAGATCCTGCTATTTCAGAATTTCGGACTGAACATTGTACTCAGGATTAGATTTATGTTTCTAATTTTTACATGTATAGTAATGACTCCCTCTTAAACCAGAAGTTGAATTTTCTCTCTCTCTGTATTGATAATTTTCAAAAAAATAACGAGCCGCCAGTGGCGTAGCCAGGGGGGGGGGTCGGACCCCCCCCTCGAAATGTAAGTGTAAATATATGATTGAAGATAAAAAATGCATTGTGTTGAAAACAAGCATTTTACTCAAGTGAAAAAAATGGAACAAGAAAAATATGCATATATATTTCTTTTGTACAATGTATAACATACAAAAAAAAATTTTGAAGGGAAAATTGATAAAGTAAAATGGGCGGGGGAAGGGGGGAGGCACTGTAAGGCGTAGAGCTTTATTGCAATGTTTTTTCAGTTTTTCCCTATTGTGCGAAAATATTCCTCTCTGCAGTTTCCAAAACATTGGTTTGGTTTCCCTTGTATGATTAAAGTAGATGCAAATTCTAAGAATATACCTGTTTAAAATCTAACAAAAGATAATTCCCCTTCCTCAAATTTCTTGGAACTTTTTCTCTGCCTGGGCTTTCTGGGGGAGTGGGGAATCTATTTTGCTGCTTATTTTAAATTCAAATGCATTCAAAATTATTACTGGTCATTAATAACAGTTAAATAAAATGTTCATCTCTAAAATCTATTTTGATTATTTTTAAAAATCTCCACCACATCAATTTGTCAAATTTCCACAGACCCCCCCCCCCCCCGAAATAACTTCTTGGCTACGCCCAGGGCTGTGGAGTCGGAGTCTGACTGAGTTTGGAGTAAAGGAGTCGGAGTCGTTCGAAAACATGCCGATTCCGACTCCGGGTTTTTTTATTTCTTTAATTTTCACTGACTCTCCTTACCTTTTTTAAAAAACTGACTACCTATTAATTTGATTACATGCTACTAATAAGAAAATGCTTGTCATTGTGGCAACCAGCTGGCTTGATTGTTTATCGAGCTTTCTGTAACAGCTACCAACGCCGTCTCCTAGTTTGCTTATTTTTTAACTTTATTTAAGTGATAGCAACTGTCAGCAAACAGTTTTGTTGCCTAACATTTCCTAAGTAATCACTTTCAAATGTATAAATAATATAATAATTAAACAATACAATAAAATAATATATTTTTTTACCTCGATCTCAGTTATAAAATAGTAAAGGGAATGTATGGATCGCTTGAGCAAGTCGGGAAACTTCTGAGGGTGCTTGGTAAATTCAAATAAGTGTTGGTTTTTCCCGAAAGCGCAAAAAATCCGATAAAATATATACAGTGAAACCCCTCTATTACGGACACTAACGGGACAAACTTTTTTGTCCGTAAGAGAGGGGTGTCCGCTTTACAGAGGTTTTTTTAATTTAATTAACTTTAGTTATTTGTTTATGTTTTTTGAAATCTTAAATGAAATATGTGTGAATTCTACTCTTTCATATGCATAGATTTTTTTAAATTTACTAGTTTTTACCAACATATACATAATAAACAATTATTTTATCAGGTTAAATTCAAATATTACAGTTTTGCACACTCAAAGAGATTTAAATAACAGGTTCGCATAAAAATTACATACCTAATTTGTACTTTTAAAAAATTGTTCGATTGATGTCTGTTGATATGTTTTGATCGATGAAAGTCTTTCATTTTCGAAATGTATCTTAAGTTCTTGTACAAAGTCTAGTCCTTTAGGATCGTTGTGTTTAATTGAAAATTCCCTGAGTCCATCTAATACGCTTAAAGCTTCGTTAACATTTTTAATTGTTTTAACGTCTTCTTTTACGGACAGTTCATCTTCATCGTCATCCTCAACTGTATGATCTTCGTTAATTTCGCGCACTATGCTTGCAATTTCTGTTTCGCTTTCTTCAGTGAAAACTTGGTCGTCGATGGGAGCATAGTCTTCAGCGGTCACATTTGTGAACCCTGCTTGTTGCATTAACGACTGCAAATCGGATCCATCATTGTCACAATCAACTTCGTTGTCAATATCCTCTGTGGCAGATCCTTTTTTGAATCCAACGCGATTAAAGCAACTTACTATTGTTTCTTTTTTAACTTCCTTCCATGCGTGCTTAACCCAGCTGATTGCATCTAACACATCAATTGTTTTGGACAATTCGCTACTTGTTTTAGTTTCTTCCATTTTATTGATTAAATGCTTCATAACTAGTTGTCTGTATTGAATTTTAAATGCTTGAATTATCCCAGCATCCATAAGTTGGCATTTCGATGTTGTGTTTGCTGGCAAGAAGACTATTTCTATATTTTTCAAGTGAAAGTCTTTGGGATGGGAGGGCGCGTTGTCCATAAAAATAACAATATGCCTTTTTTCTCTCCCCAACTTCTTATCAAAAGTTACAAGCCAATCAGATATGACACTGGTTGTCATCCACGCTCTTCTATTTGAATACCAGTCTACAGGTAATTTTTTTATATCCAGTCCTTTAAAACACCGAGGTCTGACTGCTTTTCCGATGACAACTGGTTTTAATTTTGTACCATCCATGCTGGCACCCAACAAAACTGTTAAGCGTTCTTTGGAGATTTTGCCACCAGAGCAGTTTTCTTTCCGTAAAGTTAAGGTTTTATCTGGCAGAGCTCTATAAAACAAACCGGTCTCATCAATGTTATAAATGTCACATGGCTCGTAATTTTCAATCAAACTAGGCACTTTCTCAAACCATTTCTCGCAAACGTCAGCATCCGCATCCATGGATTCACCACATATTTTTTTAAAAACGATATCATGTCTCGTTCGAAAACGATCTAACCATCCATTGGAAGCTTTGAAATTTTCTATACCCATTTCAGTAGCTGCTTCTTTCGCCTTTTCTTGTAAAATAGGGCCAGAAATCGGAATATTTTTGCTTCTTGCGGACACAAACCATTTAAACACAATTTCATCCACTGCAAGGGCATTACTTTTAGGAAAATCTTTTTTCTTCTCTTGGTTTCCATTTATGAACCATTCTTTCTTAAACTTCTCTTTTCCTTTTAATATACAGCAAATTTGTGTGCGTCCCACACCAAACTTTTTAGCAATGTTCCGTATTCCAATTTTATTTTTTTTCTGCGAAATCTATAACTTCAATTTTTTCTTTAAGAGAAAGAGTACGACGCTGACGATGAGCATTCAGAGCCATTTCAATGAGAACGATGAAACAACTGAGTGCTTTTACCCTTAAGTTTACTTTATGATATTGCATTGGCTTTACTTTTACTCTCTATAAAATATTTTTGTTAGATGGCGCGTCAACTCGGCTCCACTTAGACACAACACGCCTGCTTGTTAGTCATCTGAAAAGGAACAAGGCAACGGGGGAGGGTGGGGGTATACAGACAGAAACTTGCAGAATAATCATTTTCTCTTTTCTTTTCTTTTATTTTTGACGATTTGATGATGTTTTTTGGAATGAAAAATGCATTTCGGTGTCAAGCTGAAAATTTTTTGCTACGCAGTAGATGCAAAGTAAAATTGCAAAGAAATATTTTTTATCTCCGTATAAGCTGGTCGACTTTGCATTAAATGAAGCCTTTCAATGGAGTAGCTATTTAATTCTCAAGTTTTAAATACTGTCCGCAAAAAAGGATATATCAATGTAAATGACTTCGAAAAGGGTGTCCGTGTCCGTATTTGAGGGTGTCCGTACGAGAGAGGTTCCTTATACATTAGGTTTAATGTCTCTCTGCCGGGGAATTAAAAACTGTCCGCATAAGAGGGGTGTCCGCATTAAAGGGGTGTCCGTTAGGAGGGGTTTCACTGTATATATATTTTTTTTAAATCTAAAGACTATCTAAGAAAGCTTGGTTATCACTAAAAAGTTCAAAATAAAATCAGTACATGATTTCTTGGTTTCAACCCTCAATAATTGTAGTTAATCCTAAAATCTTCTTATTAAGGTTAATTCTAAAGCTGCCAATCAAACTAATATTAAAAATTGAGCCAAGAAATGTAGCTATAGTGAAAGTTATTCGTACAAAGCTGTATACAGCGCAATAAGGGTAAAATTTGCTCCAGACGTACTCTCCCCGCAATATAGCGCAATATTTTCGTTGAAATTTTTAAGATGAAATTTTAAATTTAGGGGGATATTATTGGGGAAATTTTTCAAAAGTAAAGTATTTTCATTTTTATGAACGCTGAGATTAAGTTGAGGTGGTACCCACCAGATGGGTGTCACCCGGGAGGGGGAGGACCGCCCCCGATCAAGAAAAGTTTTTTGACTAAGCAAAAAAAAAAAAATCCCTCAAGATACAGTTTTCAAAAATTGGAAGCACATCAACATCTATTAGTTAAACATTAAAGGGGAGCAAATTAATCCTATTCAATTTTTTAAAAAATGGGATTTTTAAGTCATCTCACTTTAGAAATCGCAACTATATGATAATTTGATTTTCAAATTGAATTCCTAATATTGTATACATCTTAGGTTTACAATGAAATACAACGCGAAAATTTCCTAAAAAGTAATTAATATTTCAATCTCTGTTTTGAGGTTTTCCCCCCCCTTCCCTCGCAGAATGGGGATTTGGAAAAAAATAATAAAAATTAATAATAAAAAAGCCGGAGTTGGAGTCGGACGTTTCAAAATGTTAAAATCGGCAATTTTTCTTTCCGACTTCGCAGCCCTTTCTACGCCACTGATTGTACCCCCTCCGAAATGGAATCCTGGCTACGCCACTGCGGGCCGCAAATTCCCCCCCCCCCCCTAGTTTCTCGATCTAGCGACACCAAACCTGTTAAACTACTGTACGTGCACTGTAAGTTTAAATACATAAACAATGGCATTCTCAGCAGAAACAATCTAACTTTAATTTTGAAGTAAAGTACTGCAGTTGACATAGAGTTTTTTCTTATTCTGAAGCGATAATATGATGTAGTGACGTGCAGTTCAAGTTTAACCCTTTGTACTCGGTTCTCGGGAGCAGCCCAACGTAAATATTGAAACGAAATCTCAGGTCAGATGCTGTCCAACAGCTGCTTTATTTACTTATTTAATTTTTTCTTTGCAAAAGAAGAATCATTGCTAAGCCATCAATAAAAGCAGAGAACCCCATGATCCAGCTTTTATGGGTCCGAAGTTTAAATGCTTCACTTGGTCCAGTCGTTTTAAAAAGTGTCAGCACAAATGATGCGAGAAAATTCACCCTCTTCAAAAATCTTAAATTGGATTTCAATAATTTTCTAACTTCTGCTACGATAGATCTTCTCTCAATTTCAGTCCTTTTTAGAGTAACAGTATCACGAATTCATAATACCTGATTTGGAATGAAATGCTTATTTCGTGACCTGTAACTCGTTAATGTACCGCTTAATGTTTCTCTTCGGCTTTGTCAGAAAAGAATTGACCTTGGACATTTTTTTTTTCATATGTTGTTACTAGTGGGTCTTTAAAAAGAAAATTAGACGAGGAAAATGTTTATAATCTACAAATTAAAAGACATTTTCTTCTCCATTAAGAAGAAGCAATGCAATGAGAGTCAACAGTATACTCAAAATGATACGGAAAACTGAAGCTATATAAGCAGATACATCGAAGGACATGCGTGAGTCATATGAGAAAAGTGTAATCCAAAGGGAAAGTAAATTAATTGATGTCTGAAACGAGTGTAACTGACTAATTACAATTGTGTAATTCTGATAAGTTGAGACTTGATCTTGACAATGCTTACCTATTTTTGAGGACGTAAGTGAAAAAGGGACCGGGACGTGTTATTGGCGAGGATTTAAATTGGAATAATTTCGCAAAACTACTACGAAAGAAACCCAACTCAGCACTTTCACTATCATCCCAAAAAAGATGAGGTAAATATTGTTAGGGTTATACCTCAACTTTTCAGAGCCATGCTTAACTTCGCTTTGTGTTTCCCTTTTTATGCGATGCAAAGTACAGTCGAACTTCATTTAGCCGGCCACCGTTTATCCGGAACAAATTCGTAGAGTTAAAAAATATTTATTCACATAAATAAAAATTCTAAATTGTGATAGAAAGAACGGAACCATAAATGCTTCAAATATTCGTTCTTTAATTTTGATTAAATGTACAACTCTTCAGAGGGGCGTGCACAGCGGAAGGGGAGAAGGGACACCTTTTGGCCCGGATGTCCCGTCGTTAATGGAAGTCCGTTGAATAAAAAAAAAAAAATGACGGCCCCCTCCTCCTCAGATGTAAAATGTTCATTTTTATTTGTATAAAATGCGTGTTTATAAATGTGTGTTTATATGTTCGAGGTAACCACTGCACCTATTTGAGAAATTCCTTCACTATATGAAAGGTGCTTTTTCACTGAGTGACATAGGCTATAATTCGAAAAAAATCCGATAAATAGTTTTTTTTAATTTCAATTTAGGCCCAAATTTCGCATAAATTCCCCCGAATTTGGGAGTGAAAAAGTACTTACACATATTAATATTATATATCGTTAGAAAGGGTAGAATTTTCCGCGTTCTAAACAATTTGTTTCAATGCTCTAACTTAATTACGGCGGGAGTAAATTGCGTTTATAACTCGAACCTTTTTACGCTTAGCTAAAATTTAGGCACTACTTTCTTCATTAAATCTATCAATAAAAAGTGAAGGAATTGTCGCACAGTTTTCTTTTTGACACTATTGGAAAAAGCGACATTTTTTACTCCAGATCTCTCTCGACCTACGGTCGAAAAACTTAGCTTCTATCTTCAAAGGAAAAAAGTTACAAGCGTTTTTAAATCAAATTCGAAAAATGTCATTTTGATTCAGGTTGTCAAACATTTTATTTTCGTGTTTCCACGGTTACGCTTTTTGAATCCATTGTTTTTTTCCTTATTTTGCATTTAATTTCTTAAACTTGTTTTATTTCGTGTTTCCATGGTTACACTTTTAAAATCCATCTTTCGCATTTTAATTTCTTAAAACCATTTTAATATCTGTCGTCATTGTTTGGAAGGATAATTTTGCATGGTTTTCTTTCTTTTATTTGAGCCTGATTGTTGAATATATGTCACTTGACACAATTTTTGTTTTCAATGTAGACCGGGCAAAGCCGGGCATCGCAACATACATAAGGATTTAAAAGTTACTGTTAATGTGATTTTATACTTTTTTGTTTGTTTGACGAAATATTACCAAAGAAAAAACATCCGCTTCACTCGCAAAAGAGCTGGGTTCCGGTAGCGTGGTCGCTTGGCGCGTTAGGCGCTGAACAGTTCAGTCTAGGATTATTGTTTTAAAGCAACCGTAAATGTAATTCATTGTTTTGGCGTTTTGTTTTAAAAGAAAAGAAATTTTTGATTTATTTTTATCCAAGTGAAATGTACAACATTTTCTTCTTTTTTTCAGACGAAGATTTTTGAATGTTCCACTGGATTTTTTTTTTTTTCGTCAGACGGATGGATTATGATAGCGTGGTTGCTGGGCGAATTTAGCGATAAACAATAGAGTTGCGAAACTATTTTTACATTTGAAAGATAATATTTTCGATGTATTTTTTTGTTTATTTGGCGAAATATTTTAAATTGCAGCAAAACCCACTTCACTCGCTAAATAGAGTTTTAAAGCAACTGTAAATCTAATTTAATGATTTGACGAAAAGTTTTAAATACCAAAGAAACTTTAATAGTTTATTTATTTATTTATTTATTTATTTTGAAAAGGCGTGTACGCATTTTATACAAAAAAAAAAAAAGATCATTTCACATCACAGGGGGAGGGGGCGTCTATTTTTTTTTTATTCAACGGACTTTCATTAAATTTTTAGCACGGGCATCGCAGTGCGGGTACTGCTAGTACTATATTAAAAACGTTATGAACAACAATTACAATTGAAAAATACGGCAAATCAAATTATTTCATTACTATCTTCACAATAAGAACGAAAACAAACGTTGAAGAAATACGGAAAACAAAACTAAATAGAAAAATTCTACAAAATCAAATTATGTACCTGAATATACAAAAAAAAAAAAGCATTAAAAAATTAGTTCACTGACCACAACAACGATGTTTGCAACAGTTCACGTCTGAGCCGCACGGCATGGTTCCTCGCAGCTGTCGAAACTGTCGGCCAGCGCCCTCTGGATGAGTGAATTCATAGAACTAAATTTACCCCGCCTTTTATTAGGAATTCAAAAAATTAAACGTTAATTAAACATTTAATTTGCAATCACAAATATTTGGTCAATCTTATTTATTTTAAAAAATAGCCTATAGCCTTCCTCAATAAATGGACTTTTTAACACAAAAAGAATTTTTCAGTTCGAATCATCAGTAGTTTCTGAGACAAACGTTCAACAACTTTTAAACAAAGAAACAAACAAACTCTTCAGCTTTCTAATATTGGTATAGATTTTCACGCACCCTTGATTATTTAAAAGTTGCACGCAAACGAATACGTCACACTGTACCCCAGTTGTACTAATATTAAATATCATAATCTAAACTATCAAGTACTCCATCAGTCGGTCAATGAATGCGTTGTACGGGACGTTGATTCACCCTAATCAAGTTGCTCTAAATTTCATTTGCAAAATTATTTCTGTAAAAACCTCTTTCTCAAGACTAATAAGGCTCTAGCCAAATACTCACTTGAAATTTGTCTCCGAAAATTTGTCTGCGTAAACATCATCACATCATCAGAAAATTTTAAGCTGCTGAATGAATTTGATAGTACTAGTAGTTCTATAAATATAAGGAGTAGAACTTGAATATCTAAGCGTTGAATATCCATCACTTCTTCCATTAAAATTGTTGAGTGTCCATCATTTCTACATTTAAAAAATTTATTTCTCACCCTCTTCCAGACAGAAAATCAAATTCTACTTTAAAAAAAAAAAAAAAAAACACTGGAAGGAAAGAATGGCAGCTGTCAAGTTTCTGAAGCAAGAAAGGAACACCATGAAATGTTTTACAAGTTTCTCAGACACAAATGTTCTGTATTTGTTATTTCTTTTTAAAATGAAAGAAAAAGAAAAAGGACACTTACTATTACATGAAAAATAACGACATTTTCTGAACAAGAAATTGTATCTTGTCCAGAAAAGCTTGTGGGAAGATTTTTGAAAATATCTTCCTTAATGTTACAAACATAAATCATTTTGCCAAAATGAAACATCACTGACTGAAACTTAACTCCTACGTCAATTTCTTAGACAAACTTCTGAGGAAACAAAAACAGCAATCAGGGGGCCAAATGTGAGGAAAGTAACCTTCGCCTTTTCTTTTCAAACTTTGAGTCAGTTTAAAAGGGGATCCCATTTCTTACATTGGGGACTCTTGACACTAATCCGACAGCTGTCTCCCCGACTCGAGACGCCCCTACTGATCCCCACCTTTAAATCCCTTAAATGTGCCATCATCCACACCTTAAGAAGCGATTTTACTGTGGTGCCGATTGAGTAGTCAATAGTTTCTGTTAAATACTTGTGGTTAGACTTCAATCTAAAATTTATGACTAAAAATCATAAGAATTTCAGTAAAGATAGAGATTTTGCTGGAGACTTTTTCAAAGTGTGAATAGATTCCTCGACATTTTTTAGAGAGTAAAATTCATTTTGTAAATGTGGTATCAGAAACTGTAAATATCATAATGATGCACTGAGGAAAATGAAATTTTTAAAAGTGGGTATATGCATGCTTTCAAATTTTCTTGAAACCTTTTGTTTCAAATATGAGTAGTACCCATGTTTTCAAATAGCATGCTGAGTTATTTCATATTCAAAAATGAGTACATAACTGGGTTAATACTCAATTTTGAAACTATATTACATATTTAACTAGTATGTTGTGGCCATCACGAAACTTTCTTCTATATTTTTCCTTTTTCTGATCCCTCCCCATGCTTGACGAGGAAGCAATATTCCTAACAAAAACAAAATTACACATGCAAAAACCTGACGACCATCCCAATGTCTGAATTATTGTAAAAACAAAACAAATTGAAAGTTACTTTAAAAGCCTTACTTGAATTAATTACAAATATTTTATTTATTAACAAACATAAGATGGCAACAATTAAAAATTTTAAATCATTGAGATAATATTTCCGATCATTTCCATACAATTACTTCGGAACTCCAGCGCTCGAATACGCTACCTTGCGGTGATTTATAAAACTGCGAATGCAACTAAAACATTGCCATGTTGCGCTCCACGGTGTCTGTTGACGTAAACACAGGCAGTTTGTTCAGAGTATTTATTAACGCAATCGATGTGTCTTAGTTTGCTTTCAGCTATAGAAATTAATTCGTCCCTTAGTAGTATTCTCGAGCTTCTCAAAATAATGTTAGTTTTCCTTATTTCTTTCAAAAAAGTATTAAATGGTGGAAGCATAAACAAGAAAACTCTGGATTAACAAAATTGGATAACGTTATACCAGGTAAAATTTTTTATTGTTTTGTATGAATTTGTAAGAATATGCGTTTTTTTTAATCTTAAATTAATTTAACTAATCATATTTTACAGCAGCATTTAGTTGGAATGGACAGTATGCAAAATATTTTCTTGAATTTATTATAGTAGAACAAAATGAAAAATGTTTAACCGAGAAAGAATTTACTTTATTCCTTTTATTCTCAGCTGAAAGGTTTCGCCAAATTTGTTTAGGGTTATAGTGTTAGTATTGTGCGAGCAAAGTAGCCTTGGCGAGATTTCGCGTTTTTAGTTAAACCATTTTTAATTTTTATCATGAGTGGAATAAAATGGTAGCAAGATTACAGAATTCGATAAGTAAAAAGAAATAATGGTCAATCAACTGAAAAGAAAACTACCACCATATATAAACTGTGAGTACACATTTTATTTATTTTGTTCTGAGTGAATTTGAATAAATATCAGTTTTTCAATTCCGATGAAAAAAAAACGAACTTAACAACATTGACTGGACACTTTTCCTTAACCTAATTCCACATAAATGATTTAAATAACCTTTGTTACTACAGTATCCTACTGAAATAGACAGTATGCAAATAAATTTTCTTGAAAATATTTATCGCAGAACAGATTGAAAAATCCAGAAAGAACGTTAAGAATTTGAACAATAAAAAATAAAAGTTCGCCAAAAATCTGTTTATATGGTTATGGTTTTAAAATTGTGTGAAAGAATAATGTATCTTGACAAGATTTCGCATATCAGGTAAATCATTTCCATGACGAATGAATTAAATGCATGATTTCTTTGGATATCCAATCACATAGTCACAGAAATAAATTATCTAGTGTTAAACGTTACTCTTGACAGTCTGCCACGTATGTGCACTATGTGACAAAAATGTCAACAAATGCCGGAAAAGTCACGAAACTGAACTTAATATGTACTAATGTATGGAAAAAACGGTACAAAATGAAAATGCCGTTCGAAGCGAACCAAAAATTTATGAATTCCGAATTCAACATCGTGAAAATGGCTGCTTCAGAACAACTTACTGTGTGTTCTGCATTAATTGTTTACTTTCGTAATACTTTTTGGTTTCTAATCTCTTTCTATATGGGTCAGAATAACCAAAAGACTTTGAAAAATCTTTTCAAATGAATAAAGCGAAAAAATCATACATACGAACAAAAATCACAACACTTTTAGCATTTTCTTCGTTACCACATGCGTTTGTTTTAGTTTTTAAGTCGGCCATTAGACAGTGACTGCAGTGCCCCCTATAGTTCGTTGGAGTTGCGACTAGTATGTTGTGGCCATCACGAAACTTTCTTCTATATTTTTCCTTTATCTGATCCCTCCCCATGCTTGACGAGGAAGCAATATTCCTAACAAAAACAAAATTACACATGCAAAAACTTGACGACCATCCCAATGTCTGAATTATTGCAAAAGCAAAGCAAAGAGCGAAAATTGAAAGTTATTTTAAAAGCCTTGCTTGAATTAATTACAAATATTTTATTTGTTAACAAACATAAGATGGCAACAGTTAAAAATTTTAAATCATTGAGACAATATTTCCGATCATTTCCATACAATTAAAATCATGAGAAATACGCAGACGACAATCTATTACGATTTATCTTTCTTATTGTTGCATTAATAAAGCTATTTTTATTCGCTAAAAAAATAATGGGAACTACTTTGATATACCCCCCCAAATCGGAAATTTGGCGACTTTTGGTAAAATTACGGTAACCGGGTCGCGTTGGCGTATGTTTTCAAAAACAGCCAAATTTGGCACCTAAGACTCAATGTAAACAAAGTGCTACATTCTAAACAAAGGAAATCATCCAATGGGAATAGACTTAAAGAAAAGGGGTGGAGCTTTGAATGGCTCCAACTATCACCTTGGTAACTAGAACTGTTTATTAACTTTCTCCTTTCTTCGATTATAGCCGTAAGGAAGCAAAAAAAAAAAGTAATAAAACATTTCCTTTTGTAATTGATGAAAATATGCAGAAATATATTATTAAGCCTATTTTTTTATAGAATTTTATTGCTTTTCTTATTTTGAAATTAAGTTTGCAGAAAAGAGAAGTGAGATGAAACGCTTTCCAACATGTTAACATAATGTGCGTGGGAATATAAAGCGCATAAAACGAAATGGTTCATGACAAAAATGATGTTACACTTTTTATGTTTAATTTCCTAAAAAACATTAAAATGAAACATACATTTCTACCAAATTTAACAACATTTAAAGTTTGATAAAAAAAAACGACATTAGTCTGTAATAGTTTGTTAAGTAAATAGAAAAAGTCCTTACGTAGATTTAATGTTCAATTAAAATTTAAAACGATCTACTAAATAAGTTAAATCACATCAAAAGACCCATTCAGAGAACATTATCATAACTAACATTTTAGTTCAAACTTACTAAGTTATTGCAATAAGTAATTAATTAAATCAAAGATGGAACAGCAAAACACAAAGGAAATTACTCACTGCGAACAAATTCCAAAAACGTATCCAAAGACATGAATAACTGATTTTTAAATCCAACTTAAAATAGTGACAAACATTCTGCGATGTAAATTTTTGTAAAATGTTTCGAAGATCTAAAAATTGAAGAAACGCAATATATGTTGCCATTTTCTGGAAAAAAAAACTTTGAGAAAATTAAAAATCTTATTCTATGGAATTTAAAAAAAAGATTTATTAAACAAATACATTGCAATTTTGTGTAGTGAACTCTGCAATGGTTGATTGGCCAAACGAAGAGCGAATAAGTTTTGGTGTAGGGTTACCAACATTGATCCCTCGCCAAGGTAAGGTAGCGGGTTGATAGAATGAAATATTTATCACAGCGACCCGGTTACCGTAATTCTACCCGACTTTTTTTCCTCGCAAAGCAAAATACCTGTTTTTGGCGTTGGCGCAAAATACCTGGTTTGGAAAATACAACCAGATTTGCGGCAAAATACAGCAAGTCAGAATCTGCTTGATCACTTCACAAAGAAATGGCGAATGAATGAAATGGCGCTAAAACATATATGAAATCCAAAAATTGTTGCCTCAAAACTTTCAAAAAAAAAAAAAATATCACTCAAAAAATTGTATAAAATACAAGAAAATACTAAATTTGGCAACAGCAAAAACTTAAAAGCTGAAAAAACCTAAATTGGCAACGCCAAAATAAGAAACAGCAACCCTAAAAAGTTCGTAGGGAGTGCCAGATTTGGCGCGTAATTTTTGGGGGGGGGTATATCAAAGTTATACCAAATAATGATAATAAAAATAAATCAGCACCTCTTGGCGCGATTGGCGCCAAAATTAAACCAAAGCCTGTTTACATATGGATTCACATATATTCCAAATTTCAACCAGAACGTAGCATTACTTCTTGAGATAGGGCACTCACAATGAAAAAAAAAGAACGGGCGATTGCGCTACCCCCTTTTTAGTTGTTGACACCAAAATAAAATCAGCTTTTATACCCACTAAGGGCTACTTGCCGATAAATGTTTCTTTCATTCCGTTCATTATTTCTTGAGATACAGCAGTCACAATTGACGACAAAAAACGTTCTATAGTTCAACCCCCGTTTGAGTTACTGACACCAAAATTGAATCAGCACCTGTTCCTGTTACTGGCAACATATGGACCAAATTTTGTTTGATTCCGCCAGTTACTTCCTGAGGAATAGCAAGCACGCGTAACTCAAAAAACGTCCCATTGCTCCACCCCCCTTTGATGAATTTGCGCCAAAAACCAATGGGCACAAGTTCACATAGGGGCACATATGTGTACCAAATTTCGTTCGATTTCATGCGGTAGTTTTTGCTGTAGAGCGGCCACAAAAAACTGGTCACACACAGACGTGACACACATACACACACACATACACACACACACATACACACACACATACACACAGACAGACAGACATTTTCCAAAAATAGTCAAAATGGACTCAGCACACCTCAAAACGTTCGAATCCGTCAAAATTTGAAATTCGAAAATTTGCACGAATCCAATACTTTCTTCTATATATTAGATATAGAAGAAAGTAAAAATGAGCACAAATACATCAAAAATGAGTACATGTTGAATTGAGTATTTGAATGTTTCAAATTTGAATACCACATAGTCGGAGCCATTTTGGCTCTGCAATATTTAAATTTGAGTACTTTTTCGTCATTTTTGAAATTGTTGTTTTCAGAGTATGATCAATTTCATGGGACAAACTAACTTTCTAAGGATGAGATGGGAGACAAAGAAAAGACGCGTAATATTTCGATTTTTAAACCTTTAGAATGTTTGATGTTTCGAATTCAAATTTTTTTTTTAAAGAAAACAACATGTAATATCTTTAAAATTCAAATTGATTAATTCCTCCCTTATCCAAGTTGATGAATTTTGTTAAAATACAAAGAATAAATAAGTACGCTTGACTACATTTTTGAGCCTTATTTTGAATTTTCAATGCGTGAAATACTACGTGAGTTGAGGCGTTTAAAATTTATCTGAGTACAACTCGTGCCCAATAAAAGCTATTCGTACAGAGCTGAATACCGCCTATTTCTTCTCTCAAATTTTTGATTTTAATTTTATTGGTTGCGCTAGAATTAACGTAAACATACATTTATTAAGATCAGCTTCAATTTTTGGGTGTTACAATCAAGAAATCATATAGGGAAGATCGGGGCAAGTTGACTATGTTAACAGTTTTTGTTGTCTTTTAATTTATTTTAAAGGATAGTAAAATTTACTTTACATGATCTGTTAGAGTAGTCCTTTGTAACATTAAATATGTTGCCATTTAATTTTTCAAATGAAAAAACATGAAGGATATTTTATTTTTTCATAACCTTAACAAATCGTCATCTTGACCCAGTTTTGGACTTGGGGCAAGATGACAACATTGAAAACGGTTGAACGTATTTAATCTTTTGAATATGTTACGTAGTTTAACAAATGATAACTGTGTTTTTCATCTTACAAAGTATCAAAATTAAGCGTAATATAAAAACTTAAGCGTAATGTTGAAGTGTGCAGCTAACATGTAATGTCAAAATCAAAATGCCATTTTCGTTATTGGAATTTTTCTCCTGCTACCAATCTTGGCATTTGCAGTACTGGATCCATTCTTCTGTTGGAGGGTCACAATACTCCTCTTTACAAGCAGGACAGCTTATAACACCATACTATGAAGTTGATGCAACTGGATCGTTTGGCCTGAATTGTATAAACTTTGGCCAAGAGCAAGATGACGAGCTCGTCACCTTGCCCCGTGTTTTGATCCGTCATCGTGCCCCGGACTGCCTTTTTGAAATGATACATCTTAATTGCCATTAAGGAAGGCGATTTATTGACATTTTTTTATGGAAATAGGTAGTATTTAAATCAAGTTTCTCATAAATACTAAAGAGACACGATATATCTTATTTGTAGCAGAGCTTATGCACACATGCATAAAAGTTATAACGTGGCAGCCATAAAAATTCAGAGCTTCAGAACTAATACAAATATTGCGATTTCAGTGTCTCTATACTATTGCTTAACGAACGGCCGATGGGAGAACCTGTAATATCGAGTTGATGCTGTTACCTAATGAAAAACGGAATAAATAAGAGATTCGTCATCTTGCCCAGGTCTCTCCTACTTAGTGCATTTCACACTTTTTAGTGTGATCCAAGCTTATAGAAATAGTCTTCATAATCAAAAAACATTTTTTATATTTTACTCAATTTGATGCTCATTGATATTCTCAGGAAGCACACATTGTCAGCGTACTTTTGTCTTTGGCAACTATAGTTTGGGAAAACTTCTGCAAGTATTATGAAGCATAGGGTAACACCCCCAGTAATTGGCAGGTCACCAGTGATTGGTACTTCCAACAAAAATGTCCTAAAATAAGATTCGTATCCAATCTCTTAAAAGTAGAAAGCTATATATCAACTGAATGTACATTTACTTTAAAGATTATAACTTCAATTCATGTTACTAAATGGTAGCAGTGCATAGGAAAGAGAAACAATTGTGGCTTGTGTCAAATCAGCCGTTTTTGTTGCAAAAGCTTCTTCTTTGGCTTAAGGGAATGTCTGTGCATCACTACATTAAAATCTGGCTTAAAATATATTTTAAAGTTTCGTTGTAAAAGGTTTTGTTTAGTTAAAAGGTGTTACTTTATTGAGTGGGTAGAAATATATTTTTGTCCCTTTTGGGATTTTAGAAATAATGATGGATGCCATTTAGTGGTGCTTCAGCTTTGCTAATCTCCAGTAATTGGCACATGTGCCTATAAACACTAATGTGTTGGTGTGTTGTGCAACGTCGCTAGTTTGATATCTGATACTTTTGCAGCATTTATATTATAGGAGTTGTAGTATTGATTCGAATCCTACAGAATATACTGTTAAATTTTAAAGTGAAACAACAAAAAACAAATATGTTTGACCATCAGTCAGATATTGCAACCGTAGAGATTCGGTTCATTATTTATGTTCCCTTAGAATCATCGGGTCAATGTTCCTTTTTCTGTGGAAATAGCTATAATTTGTAAAATCGAAACTGCATATCGACTAATGAAACATCAATAATCTCGATATTTTTTTCCATGCAACACTCCAAATTTATTTTTAGCTCTCTGAAATACTTTTTCAACGTCAAGATGCGTGATTTAACATTAATTTATGTAAAATTACCTACTTTAAATTAACATTAATTATGTTACTTATAATGATGAAATTGGTATGTAATCTAAAAGTGAAAAATAAAGTGATTTTCCAGTTCTATTAACATGTACCAATCACTGACTCACGAGGTGTTATACACTGGGGTATCAGGTGCCAATTACTGGTGATTTTGGTTACTTTTTATACACATATTTTTATAAAACTATCTATTCAAAGATTTTTGCTTTTAGTGAACTAAATAGATGCACAGATGTGCATTCTTTGATACAAAAATACTTACAAGTAAATATTTTTTTTCTAAGTAATGTAAACAGAGGTAAGTTTAAGGACAAACTCTTAAAGTGCCAATTACTGGGGTCGTTACCCTACGCAGAATCTAACACAGCATTACGACGCTGACAGGTTAGGTTTGCACCAAGTAGTTACATTGATCAAAGAATTAATACACCCCAGTAAAAAAACAGCTCGTTTTTTATTAATATGATATAAAAAATATTCAAGGTCTAAAAAATATTTTTGTCTATATAGTTGGTCATTCAGTTGGTTGTTGAACTTTTTTCACTTTCTATTTCCCCTCTCCTCCCCCCTCAAAACCAGAAAAGTTCTTTCAATTTTTCTAAAAATAATCACTTAATATATCAATGAAAATAACGTTTTTTTTTTTACAGTTCATGTGCCAAATACTACTGTCTTTAATGATGTTATGAATTTTTCAAAATGAAATTGTGCTTAATTGTTTATTCTCTGGTTAATCAACCCTGCATTATATGTAAAGATAGTTTTGTAAGAACTGAGTTCAGGAAACAAATTCTTGATAAAATATGAAGATTTTATAGGCTGAAAGCATAATTTAGAAAAAGATACACATATTCTTGTTTTTAAAATAGTATACAAACACGAACAAAGTATTTTTTAGTTTTAACGTTTCAACAAGCATACAATCCGATTCTGCTGATAACTTTCAAGTAGTTCACTTTTTAAGCAACAATATGGACTAGGAAAAAAAAAAAAAAACTCCGGCAAAGACGCTTGAGGGAGGGAATCTAAAGTAGTGAATGTGATTCCAATCTACTAACCCAAGAACATTCATCATTTTCAGTAGAAAGGACGTTTTCACAGTTAGATATGTGTGCGAAACTATTCTTTTCGATTTTATTTCCGTTTATTTTTCCTTGGTCGTTAAAAAGAATGACGAATCATAAATGGTCTCAAAACCTTTCACAATACCATATACCTATTTTCTTGGGCACAATTGACTAAAAAAGGCAACCCATCGGATATAAATGTCGATCCGGCAATAAATTCTTATCAATGGCCGCCATGATCATTTCGTGGAACATGAACGGGATAAAAATCTATAAATCCGTTTCCTATTTGTCAAGGAGTTGATGGCAACAGTTCGTCAACCGCCATTTTCTCACCATGAGAGGTCATGTTGGAAATATTCTTTACATTCGTTATGGATTCCGGAGATGGCCCCAACTGTCAGCTCGAGCTCAAAAATCCATACGTCAAACCCATAGAGGTGCAGCTTTGGAATTGAGAACAGCTTGGCTTCCCCTGAGAACAAAGGCACAAATAGAAAGGTTTGAATTTGAAGATGGGTATGATTTTTAAGGTCATAGTGAAGTTGATGAGTTCCTGTTACAAGATAAAATTAACCCTACTGGGCCTCAATATTTCCAAAATGTCAAAAATCATTTAATTCAGGTAATGCAGAGGGCTTTTAGTTCATCTATTAGCAGGGGCGTGCACAGGAATTTTGGGGCCCGCCGCAAATGACTTTTACGGGCACCTTTTGTGTTTTCCCCTACGTCTCTTCATGCATTTCACCCCTCATTTTAAAAATCTTGGTCCCCCTTCAAGCTTGGACCTAGGACAACAGGTGTCCTTTCTCACCCCACCTGTGCACGCTCCTGTTTATTCGTGCAATTTCAAATAATTTTACAAAATTTTTAAAAATAGTTCTACCATTTTATTTCAAACTAGTGGTACCACCACGGCTTTGCCTGCAGTAGAAAATTAAAAGGTCATTTGGTTTGCCTGTATATTTACAAATAATGAATTTCTCGCCAATTTGCTATGTTCATTTGCTCGCCCACATTATGGTAATTTGTTCGTTCAAGTTATGATAATTTACCCGTCCATGTTATGATAATTTGCTCAGTAGAATGTTCTTAAAATTGGAATAGAAAAAAGAACAACATCGAATTTTCGAAAAACCGCTTCGAGGTGCTCACCCTCATGCTAAGAAATAATTCTATGCCAAATTTTATGAAAACCGGCCCGAACGGTCTAGCGCTATGCCAACGCCCATTCTATCTTCCGGGGGTGTCGGCTATGCGCGTAATAGACACCCGGAGAGAGAGGGACAGAGATCCAAATATCCAGAGACACAGACTTTCAGCTTTATTATTATAGTAAAGATTACTAATTACAGAATTTATCGATTTCTACATTGATAACCTATATCAAACATAATTGTTATATTCACTGTCTTCAATTTCGAGCATCAAATACTTCAGTTACTGTGTTTTCATTTTTTTAACTATACTTTTCCTCCCAGCATGGCTTTTACATTCCCTCTAAAAATCTTGAAATTCTGAAAATTGTAAAACATTTCATTGCGCCTGTTTTGCTTTTTTCTCCTCTTAACTATCAAAATATGAAATTAGTTAGAAGAAGAACTCAGGGAATGTGATTTTTAGACATCAAAGAACGGATGATGCGTTTGCAACATATTTTCTGAGACGTGCCTACAAGCGGGGGAGGGAGAAGGAAAACAATTTCACTTTCAGTGACATTTAGAAATGAAATTCTTAAATTTCTTTTATTAAAAAATAGTTTGAAAAACTAAAAAAACACGCTTTCGTTGAAAAATGAACTAAAAAGTGAAAAATAATCTTTGGATGATAGTACTTGATCAATCACTTAATTTTAATGTAATACAAAAAACCGTGGGGTGCTGTCTATTTACATTTTTGCTTGGACAACAAATGGAAGAAATTCAAGACAACTGATAAGAAGTCCCCCACGCTTTTTTGTATTACATTAAAATTAAGTGATTGGTCAACTACTATCACCCAAAGATTATTTTTCACTTTTTAGTTCATTTTGAGACGAAAGCGTGTTTTTTTAGTTTTTTAAACTATTATTTTATTGCCAGCAATGAATTTCCAATTGAAGGCTCACCTAAATTTTTGGCATGAAATTAGTTAAAATCAATTATATTTCATGTTCTAATTACCTTGGAACATTGGAACAAATTTTGTCTGATGCAGAAAAATTAAAGGTTTTTGTAGATATTTTTAAATAATTTTTGCGAGCATTTTTTAATGCGTCTTTTTTTTTTTTTTAATTTTTCTTTTTTACATTGTTGGAAAAATGCCAAAATATTGATTAAAATTGGGGGAACTAACAATTAAAAGAGTTAATTAATTGATTTGATTATAGAATATTGCATTGTCATCGGTCTGAGGTCGCGTGCCAAATTTCAAAAGAATCCGATCGCAGGAAGTGAGCGAAATTTGAGCTGCAAGATTCCGTTACAAGATAGATACATACATACATACAGGTGAAACTAATAAAAGCGTGTTAATAAAAACGATGTTTTCTATTAATCTAACTTTGAGCAATAGTGCTCTTTCACAGTATTTCGTCCAACTGTAGAACCACAACATGACACTTTTTTTGCCGTAACTATTTAATTTACTGTTTGATCCGCAGAAAATTTTATTTTGAGTTAATCTTACCAACACATAAACTCAAAATAAAAAAATATGCGAATCAAACAGAAATTAAATAATTATGGCAAACAAAGTGTCATGTTGCGGACTCTACACTTGGACAGCATACTGTGAAATGACCCAATGGTAAATTAAAATTAATTTTATTTTCTTTATTTATTTTGTTACATTCTTTTCTTTTTCTTTTTATATTTATCTTCAAAACGATTTCAAAACCGTTTTTGAACATGCGAGGTTTCGCCTCCTATTCTTCTACATTTTTGTTCAATCTATAAAGTTTTTCAATGTCGGTGCTTATGTGTGAAACTGTACTATAGTTTAGCACATGACATTAAATTTCTGTGTATCGAATTAAATAGATATTATTGTTCAGATCAAAATTGGACCCATTTATTTGGGCCAGCTGCACGCCAGAATATAAATTTTCAAAGAAAACAAAAAGAAATATTCTCGTTTCGGTCATTTTTTGCTGCTTTTTCTTCATGAACTCAATAGGAGATGCATCTGTCCAATCTTTTGTCATTTTCTTCGGAAATTGTCTGACACGAGAATCCCTCCATGAATAATGGGTTTTTGGGTAGTGAATGCCTACCCTCCCCCACTCCGGAGAACGCATCAGTTCTGACACCAGAAATCCCAGATATACTAATCTTTTCTGTTACACAGAAGCGCGTTATCCCTAATCGCATGCGGTGTTGTTCTCTAATCCTTGGAAAATGTTTGCCAAGGTTTAAAATAACTAAATTTTTGTAGGGTTTCCGAGACAGATTTTCTGTAGCTTAGAAATAAGTTTCTAAAATTGGCTTCCTGTGCTTTTTTTTTTTTTACTGTCATGACGATAATAGGAGCAATCTTCACTTCAAAGCCATTGACGACTGAGTTTCTGAATCTTTCGATAACGAAATCCCCGAATCAGCAGTTTGATTGTCCGCCGTTATACTTAGCTCCTGTAGATATACCATACTGCTATTTTGTGTTTTCAAAACGTTATGAGATGATAACATTACGAACCTATTAGAGGGGGAGGGTAGACAACGATTTCTGAATGTCATTTCTATTTGCATATGTGCCACTTTAGACAAACATGCAAGACATTTTTTTTTTAATAATTAACACAACATTGTTTATATTTATGAGAGTAAAACGCCAAATGTATAGAACACCTTTAGCATTCAAGAAACTGAAAACTAAAAATTTCTCAGAAGTGTTTTACCGCACTTTTGGCGGAAAAAAATGTTCTACGGGATGAAATGTGGAGAACATGTTTTAAAAATGACCGGAAATTAACAATTTTCGTACTCGTGTATGCAGTGTTAGTCAATGCAGAGAAGGAGGGGGTCTAACACACCACCTTCGGTGGAGGATCTCCGAACTGCCATGCTTTCCTTAATGTTAACCCTGAAAATAGCCTAAAATTGAGCCTATAAGATTTCAATTTCGAAAAATTTCCAAAGGAGATTGCTACCGCTTTCCTTTACTTACCTAACGTCTTCAAAGATAGCCTAAAATTACATTTTTAAATCTGAAATTTCGGAAAACTTCTTGGACGTAGGTGAACCCTCTTTTTCTTTCTTAAGATACCCTAAAATTGATTTCTGTTTTTAATAAGATTTCAGGGGGGAACCCAACCTTCTGGCCTTCTTTCTTCCTACAGTTACCAAACAATGGATTTTCTGATATGACAACGACACCAAAGATAGCTTAAAATTATTCTTCCAACTTTAACAACGAAAAATTCCGAGAGAGAGAGAGACCTCGATTCTTCCCCCATCTTCCCGTTCCTTATCATCACCAAAGATAGCTTAAAATTTCGTTTCCAGCAATTTCTGCTGGAGAGTTCAGCAAAATTCTTTCCTCCAGAGATAACCTAAAATTGACGAGTTTCGAAAAAACACATCGAGAGTGATCATCCATAAGCTCACTTATCTTGCATTGAAAAAGAGGTTTCTTGTTACTCCGAAACCAATGTCTGCAGTAATTTGCAATTTTGTGCAACTATACGTTATTTCTTATTTTACTTTTCTAGCACAAAATTATTTATTTAACTCCACCAGAGATAGTTTAAAACTGCGTCATAAAAACATCAATTTTTTCCCAAAGGAACGCTCTCCTTCCATCAGTGAGCCCTCGACCTCCTTATGGCATCAAAGATTACCTATAAATTAACTTCAGTCTTAGAATAAAAATGGGAGAGACCCTTATCCTTTTTCCCAATTTCGGAAATTTGCAAGACATTTTTTTTTTAATAATTAACACAACATTGTTTATATTTATGAGAGTAAAACGCCAAATGTATAGAACACCTTTAGCATTCAAGAAACTGAAAACTAAAAATTTCTCAGAAGTGTTTTACCGCACTTTTGGCGGAAAAAAATGTTCTACGGGATGAAATGTGGAGAACATGTTTTAAAAATGACCGGAAATTAACAATTTTTTGTACTCGTGTATGCAGTGTTAGTCAATGCAGAGAAGGAGGGGGTCTAACACACCACTTTCGGTGGAGGATCTCCGAACTGCCATGCTTTCCTTAATGTTAACCCTGAAAATAGCCTAAAAATTGAGCCTATAAGATTTCAATTTCGAAAAATTTCCAAAGGAGATTGCTACCGCTTTCCTTTACTTACCTAACATCTTCAAAGATAGCCTAAAATTACATTTTTAAATCTGAAATTTCGGAAAAACTTCTTGGACGTAGGTGAACCCTCTTTTTCTTTCTTAAGATACCCTAAAATTGATTTCTGTTTTTAATAAGATTTCAGGGGGGAACCCAACCTTCTGGCCTTCTTTCTTCCTACAGTTACCAAACAATGGATTTTCTGATATGACAACGACACCAAAGATAGCTTAAAATTATTCTTCCAACTTTAACAACGAAAAATTCCGAGAGAGAGAGAGACCTCGATTCTTCCCCCATCTTCCCGTTCCTTATCATCACCAAAGATAGCTTAAAATTTCGTTTCCAACAATTTCTGCTGGAGAGTTCAGCAAAATTCTTTCCTCCAGAGATAACCTAAAATTGACGAGTTTCGAAAAAACACATCGAGAGTGATCATCCATAAGCTCACTTATCTTGCATTGAAAAAGAGGGTTTCTTGTTACTCCGAAACCAATGTCTGCAGTAATTTGCAATTTTGTGCAACTATACGTTATTTCTTATTTTACTTTTCTAGCACAAAATTATTTATTTAACTCCACCAGAGATAGTTTAAAACTGCGTCATAAAAACATCAATTTTTTTCCCAAAGGAACGCTCTCCTTCCATCAGTGAGCCCTCGACCTCCTTATGGCATCAAAGATTACCTATAAATTAACTTCAGTCTTAGAATAAAAATGGGAGAGACCCTTATCCTTTTTCCCAATTTCGGAAATTTGCTTGAATCTGAAAATTGCCTAAAATTATTAACTGCTACTTCCTACTTTTCGCGGGAGAAACCACCCCGATCGTTCAACTGTATACATATTGTCTTTAAGAGGCCTTCTTAACATTTTTTAAAAATTTAAATGAAACATTTAATTTTTTGAAACCTTTGTATAGACATTTATTTTCCAATCAATAATTTATTTCCAAAGATTAAAATTAATGCTCACTTTTTTGAAAATTTTAAATTTTAATTTTTTTTTTAATTTTTCAAAAATTTTAAGGTTTTTTTTGTTTTTTGCCTGTTTTAAAAAAGGTTAATTTCTGAATGATCATAATAATTTTCTCCAAAAAATCTGTGCATTCATTTGCTTATATAATTGTTTAGAAAATATTCTGTGATCTGTTAATTTTCTGTTTATGTAAAAAGTCAAAAAAGAAAAAAAAATCTTTTCAAGTTTTGTTTAACACGATCTAAAAATTTTGGAAATTTATAAAATGCTTATTCAATGCACAGTGCAATGCTCAGAATAATATATTTTGTTAAATATATTATTCCGAGTGCAAAACATATTTGTTCAAGGCTTCATTTTTAATAGAAACAACCCTTAACGATTTCAGTGATATGGAAAGAGCGATGAGGTTTTTTTCTGTGTGTTTGAAATGATTTTTAGTTTTAAAATAAACAATGAAAAAATTTTGGTTGTTTGGTCAATTTTGAGGTACTTGTAACCCGTTAAATTTTGGAGCAATTTTTTTGGCTTTAGGTTTAGCCTGATGTAAAATTCTAACTCCGCCCATAGGTTGGGTTCCTGGTTTGAAAAGTAATATGTAAAGTGTGTGATGTATGTTGGATCTTTTACAGATAATTTAGAGTAATGCAATGCCTCTAGCAAATTAATAACTAAGCACAATTTCATTTTTGGAAATTCATTATCGGGGTGTTTTCATAGGGTATGCTCCATATACGCCGTATACTCATTTTTTAGACATATTATGTATATGATCGCATACACATATAATGGATTCCTGGGAGTTTACCCTCAGGAAATGTAATGGGAACATCACTGTTCATTATATCATTAAAACTAGTATTTCATGCAGCTTATTAAAAAAAACTCTCGATTTCTGCAATTACGTTGCAAAAATTAGAAGCACTTTTTTCGTTCTGCTTCAGGTTTTTTTGCAACTTAAAATGAAAACTGGTGCAACAACCCAGTCAATGAACTTCCCCTAGACAACGGACAAACATAAAAACTTTCTATTCAAGGAACACGTGAGATTTTTGTTTTCCAGCAAAGTTTTATTGCGGCATCTCCCATTCTGCATTTATTTTACGCTCATCTTGTGTTTTATACATTCTCCTAATACTCCTGTTTTGTTTTTACTTCTTTCTCTGGTTTACTTTTTTTTCTTCCGCCCGCTGCTTCACTATCTAATAAAACCTTTTCTTTCGTAGAATCACCCTCTTTTTTACCTGTGTTTTCCTCTTCGGAATAGTGTATATAGAAGAATGTTACTCTTGCCAATTCATCTAAGAAAAAAGTTTTGAAACCTTATTTAAAAAAAAAAACTCTTTATTCTATAAGGGATGTTTATTTACCGGTAGGACAACAATACACTGAGAATAAATAGTTACTATTTGCTCCATCTCCTCCCAGAACAACTTATAATGATGAGCTTGTCCGCCACCAGAAAGAACGGGTTTTCTGCTAGCCAGCATTCGTCCATTGTTATTAAAACTCAAAAGCTAATTTTTTCAAAAACAAACACACACACACACACACAAAGTTTTTCCATCGAAAGCAGAGTGAGAGAAACAAAATTTCTCTGGCAAGTTCTATCTACAAGTTCTAATGATCTACAGAAAGAAAAAAAATTACATTTGTTTTGAAGTCGTAAAATAAAAAACCAACTTTGGATGCTCAATATCGGTAAAAACATGTCTTTCAATAACATGTTCCACTGCCCCGAATCGCTTTAAACACAATACATAACGCACAATGACGGCTGTCAACAGTTTTGCTGAACGAGACTTTTTAGCCTTTCCGTCGATCATAATCCATTTTGCCAAGTGATAACCATCACAGCCTGGCACCAGCGATTTTCAAGAAATAAAACTCTAAGATTTCAGCCTCAAAAGCTGTAAGTTGTAAAAAGGGCTTCATTCAGAACTAATGACATTGAACGGGAATAGCTGGACATTTGCCAACGAGGACGATGCCAACTCAAGCTCGCGGCCAACTGTGTTCAAAATATGCATTTCGAACATATTCCGTATGTCGGAGATTGTTGAGTTATACCGTCATCTTTCTAGAACGTGAATATAACTTTTAAAAATTACTTTTTCTCTTTCAGAGAATATTTTATATTTTCCTGGATAAACAGTGAACAAGTGGGTGCTCCATACCCCCCCCCCCCCACCTTTCCCAAATTGTGGCGGACCCTCAAAAAAGAGAAAAAGACCCTCCACAACCAGGGCAGGATTTGGAAGTGTGGAGGCCCCGGGACAACGAAGGAGTAGAAGACCCTAATCAGGGTTCGAAAAGATCATCATATTTTCGAAAATATCCGATACTTTAATATATATCCGAATATTTTGATACATATGTATATATCCGATATTTTCGACCCATGAAAGTTAGGATATTTTGTAAAAATTTTATTGTGGAGGCCCTTTGTTGTGGAGGCATAGGGGCAGTAGCCCAGTCTGCCCTCCCCTAAATCCGGCCCTGTCCACAACAGCAACACCAAAAATTTCAATTGTGCAGTCTGTGCCATGATCCCTTTTCGTTGGCACTTCTAATAAACTTTTGTCTTTAGGTAGAAACTTAATGTGAAAAAACAATGTGAAACAGGATCCCCCCCTCCCGAAAAAAACGTGGTTTGACGTTGCAAGGAACCAATTCATCAGTGAAAATTTTTTATGACAGTATAAGATGTGAGTCGTATTAAACAATGTATGCTGCGAGTTGAATGACAGCTTCACTCATGGGTCATTCTTCAAAAAGTGTAACTTTTCTGTCACACGTCTTTTACAGTAAAAATTTTAAGGAACAATTTCATTTAACAATAATTTTTAATTTCATCAAAATATATCTATTTAAACCTGCCAACAGTTTTTTAATAATAATTTTTATTTGAGTATATTTTTGGTTCACAATTGGGTTCACCTCCGTGGCATGCCACACACCTTGTGTGACTGTTTACGTTGCCTAATAACTTGTTTAATTAAAATTATGTACTTATTTATTTACTATTCCTTTTATAAGTGTCTCAAACACTAATTGTTTAAGTATAATTAATTTTTTAATATTGTGTTTTAGTTCGTTTTAGTAGGATAAAGAGTCATGTCACACAATAAATTATCACATCCGTTATCTAAACACAAAATGCCATTCCTCATTAACACGTGGCAGTAATGACATTAAATTTTATTTTCCATAATACAAGGAGGCCCCCTTGTTTATTTTCATCCATAGTTGAAGTTGTGAGATTTTTGTCGAAAACCAAGAAGATAGATTTTGCTTTAAACACTTAGTGTGGTTACTCTGACTTCTCACTTCAGTGTACTTGAATTTCAAGGATGTTAATTAAGGTGAAAAAAAAAGAATTAAACATGTTTTCATAGGCTTAACATGTGAAGATTGTAGCAACGAAGAAAAAAAATCCCTGAAAAATGTATCTATTAGGCCTACATTAACGGAAAATTTCTCACCTCCGTGATAGACCTTATCAATATCATTATTTCTGAGGAGAAAACAAATGATAGAGGGGAAATTCATCAATAACAGACATTCTACCAAAATTATAAATTGCCAGTATATCCTCAAATTTATTAAATTCTATTTTTTAACATACATTTGAAAATACTAACTAAGCAGTACTTTAATTAAGAGAGGTAAATATTATATTCCCAATAATCATTACAATAGCTGATTGTTTGCACAATTAACAAAATTACTACTTTGATGTTAAATTGGCCTCGATTTTTAAATGTTAAAAGTTTTTTTTCCGTGAACAAGGCATTTTTTAATTTTTTTATTTATGAGTAAAATAATTGGAACTTCGCTGGGCCACTGTTTATGGTTACTTCCAGTAGGTAACACTTTCATGTGAGAAAAGAAAAAAACCCCAGAAAACAAAAGGTTTCGAAGTTTAAAAATAATTGCGTTCAAAAGTTACGTTTTCTGGAGAATGACCCTCATGCTTAATGCACATAGAAATCATTTGAATTTATACGCGCATTGTTCTATATGCCCGATGTCTAATAAAATTTGATTTTAGATTTAAATAATAAAATGCATCATTTTTAAAAAGAAGTCTTTATTTCAAATCTATGACATGAAAACATGAATGGCATAGATTTCATGTTACATAAGAACAAATTTTAACACTTTGATTCAAAAAGTTTTGGTAAGAGAGTAGAATAGAGTTACACTGGTTCGGGAACTTGTTGGCGAAAATAGAAAAACATTGTCTACGTTGCCGCCATGTTTGCTCTTCATGTTTAAATTTAACATTTAAATGGAACTGTTAATACTGTTTTTTAAATATCTGAATGCATCTACTTGGCAGATTATTTCTTTTTGGGCTGTTTGGTTTAGTTGGTGGATTTTCTTACATTTAAACATAGATTTTATTTTAATTAATGGCTCCTTTTATTCGTTTGCTGGATTATTTTACATTTTAGCAGAACTTTTAATGCTAGTGACTTGTTTTATTTATTCGCTGGATTATTTAACATTTTTAATGGTATTTTTATGCATGTTTTCCGGCTCGTTTGTCTTTTAAAAAGGCAAAATAATGTAATGTATCGCAAAATCAAGTTTAAACAAAAATTTAGCCAAACATGGCGACAAATATTAGGTTTACCATGCGGTTGTAGAATGTCGCCAACTCGAAACACCTTAGTTTCCAATACAGATTACGTCATTATATCGCTTATGTAACGATATTCCACTCTCTAGCCAAAGTTTTACCCGAAAAGTGGCAGTGAACGTTTATGCACTTCACATTAAGATTGATTACATTAAATTAAGTCATCAATGTAATGTACGTTTATATTTTCCAAAAGACTGGCATAAATAATAATCTTCAACGCTTACTTCTTCAGCTTGCTATATCGTTGTAAATACAATCTATAATACTTGATACTTTATGATGAATAGGATTAAAATTAAAGAAAAACTTACAACGAAGTTGCCAGCATACATGCGTAAATTTTCTCGATTTACAAAATAACACCCATTTCGTAAGGTGAATTTAAAAAAAAAAAAACAACGACAATGAGTGGGTTTTGAGAAATTTTTCAAGTGCATGCAAAAAATCAGTTCATTTTGGAAAATTAGATATATATTTTGAAGAAAGTACACAAGTGAAATCACAAAAAGTGAGAAAATTTTAATTCAGACAATACATGCGAGGCAATACCGTATGCGGCATATCAACCTCCCGTGCTTGGAGAGGGCGCGGTGTGAGGCTTAGAGCAGAAATTAGTAAATGGGGGGGGGGGAGCAAGTCCAATCATTGACTTAGCAAAAGCTTAGGCAAAGACCCCTAAGTAATGTGACTCAACAACGGCGAATGTTTGACACGTTTCGAGTGAAACTAGCGAAAGAAACCTGATTTCTTCCAATGCTTTGCTTTAAAATCTGTCACGTGACTTGGTGTCTTTGCTCTACGAATGAAAGTCTTCACTCCCTCCATTTTATCTCTTTTCAATAATGTGAGGTGTAATGGTAATGTGGTGGAGGAAGTAGCATCGATGGATAGTATTATACGTGCCATTTAGAGTAAATAGGAGCAATGGCATGGTGTGGTGAACATCGCAGTGTGGAGTATATTCACAAGGCCCTTATGAAAACCGCCCTTGAAAGGTGGTTTTCTGATTGCTACTCAGCAAGAGTTTGACATCCGGGTCTAACCGATATAATCCTGCTCGGCAAGAAAGACTATTCACATTGTAAAGTTTTTTTTTTTTTTTTTCAATGGGGCTGCGGTAGAGGCACTGCCTTTTGCAGCTTTTGCAGACCTAGTGCGATCCCACGGCATAGCAGTCAGTCTTTTACGTGGCACCACTACCGTTGGGATACCATTGCCACGAGAATTTTGACCAGTTTCCCCACTAGATGGGGGCACCTTTGCTCTATTCCATACGAAACAGCACTAGGAAGTTTATTTTGCCAAGAGATACTCCAACACTGTAAAGATTACTGTGCAGGATTTTGCGTACATTCTTACCAGAAAATCGCTGGGCAACTGCATGTTTATGTGCTGTCAAGGCGCTTTGGAGATTCCTGAGTGGACGCTCTATTATGGGCCACACAGAGATCTGCCAGACGTTTTTGTTTTCAGTGCTGTACCTGTATTCTAAGGTTTGATACACAAATATTAGTTTTTTCTATCCGTAACAGGATCATGTTGGCAGCAAACGCAAAGTTTTTGCTGTGTAGTAATCGAAAAACCACCATTGTGAATGGTCTCTTCCATAACACACAACGAGTGTTAGTCACGCCATGCCATTGCTACAACTGCGAATGGCAACTGCTATCTATCGATACCACTTCCATCACCGTATCCATACTACAAGTCACACAGCGCTTTCTACAATTACAGGAGGCTGGCGTGCCGGATCTTGCATTATAATAATCATTTATATTTATACTATAATTTTGAAACTACTAGATTTATTGCACAAACATCGTCACGTTAAAAAAAGGTAAATGCAAAGCGTTAAAAAATGTACATAAAACTATGCTATGTATTTGTTATAAACTCAAAAAGAAATCAAATTTCCAAAAATTACAATTTTCTATTTTCTTTTCTTAAAGTTTCAATCACAACTGTCTTGAAAAAATCTGTCGCTTTGACGTTAAACTGACGAACAGCTTTTTATTACTTCTAAATTTGCCCTGTCTCAAAACGTTTTAGTATTTCCCGGCTATTTAGTTTTGAAAATCACTATTTAATTTTTAACTGAGTTACACATTCGTATCTTATAACTTACAATCATGTAGTACTGTCTTCATACCCGTTTAGCTTTTACTTTATACATTATTCAGCCTGTAGTGAATTTGCTTTATTTTAACGATGGTTAACACATTTTGTTCAAAACACCAACAGAACCACGTTAGGTGTCACAATAAATAGGCGTAAACGTGCCCCTTGTCCGGGGCAAGTTTACGCAACCGACTTGGACACAAAAATATTTTTTCCAACGGTTAAAAACATAAACTGAGCAACAACTGAATATACCAATTTTGACTCTATTAACTGCTTCATAAAACCGCCATGTCTAAAATTTCTTAAATTAAAACATAAAATTTAGAAAATTCATTGAAAAAATATCCGCTTAAACGTGCCTCGGTCTACTCTATTTACATGTACATAAATACTATACTAGGATTGGCTATATTTGTTAATACCAGGGGCTCTAGGTTCTAGAGTCCTTTACCAAACCACCTTGCTACGCACCTGCTTAAAATCCTTCATAATAGAACACACAGGATATTTTTGCTTTGACAGAACCGATTTTTCTTTTCCAAGATTCCTTTTATTATTCTCATTTATTTTTATTTTCTGTGATTAATTCCTTTTATATTTTTTGACTTTACCAAATCCTAATATCTAATGATTTATTTTTAGACTTTGCACAGCTTGAATATAGGTACATAGTTACAAAAAATGTTTTTGATGTTGGAATATTAAAAATTAGGATAATATATGAGCATTATAACGGGAAGAATCATTCCGCTTGTTCCATCTGTTGCTCTAAGAACTCATGTTGTTGCTTTTAGTTTACTTTCGTCACCCAAAAACGTATCTGTAACGAAGTTATCTATTCTGCTTTTCAAAAAAGAAGTGTGAAACAGAACTAACTCTACAAGTGTCAAAAGTCGAACAACTTAGAAGAATATTGTTTTTTCTTTTACAACTTTTGATAACTCTTCATCTTTCTTTCATAAATTGCAGGAAAAAAAACTGGCTTGAATTTCAGTCCGTTAATTTATTAGCTAATAACAGTGATAAAATATCGTAAAGAAAAACTTTAAAGATTGCTTTTTAAGTGAATGGACATTGCGTTGAATTCTAGATTGATGATCTAATAAATCTGTCTCTCAGTAGACTTATTCAAAAAACAGTTCATGGGAAGATACATATTTTTAATCTGCATTTCCCTTTGGAATTTGTGAACTAATATTTCAAGCTTGAGAGTTGCATTTCTTTGCAAAAGAACATTCGAGTACAGGCCGGGTTCTTGGAGTAGGTGACCTGTTGACTCCTCATTATACTGTCTCTAACATTTTCTGAATTATAACATGCAGATTAGATTAGATTTCCAATGAGAATTAACTGTTCAAAAAAAAAAAAAAAAAACACTCTAGGGAGTATTTTATGCTGGTGATTTCTGTTGTTACGTTACAAGATAATTATGTTCGTTTCAAGTCAATTTCTAGTTAATTTTTTTCGTTCTTTAAATTTTTATCGACACAAAATCCAGCGTGATTGATTTTATCGAAATTTTAACTCTGTAATTACAAAGAATTATTTAATATGATGACGCAGTTACAAAATCAGAAGACATGTAACTAAACAGTACTGATTTGAAATAATAAAACTGCAACTTTAACCAACTTCTTCACGAATGGCCTTCTGTGACGGAAAATGTTACATTCAAATAAAAACAAGTGAAGTTTAATCCAGACTTACACACTTTTGCCAACAAATACAAAAATAAATGTACCGAAAATTTTAGACATTCCCTCAGGTTCTGAGATAAGAAACAGTAAGGTACTTTTACAATAATTATGAATGTTTTTGACATTTCACTGAAAAGAAATTCGTGTTTTTCTCAGTTCAAGTCAAAGGTTGACAAATGGTTTTTTAAAAAAGTAATAAATATTATTTTTAGACATATTTTCCCCGGGATTCAAACAAGAACAAAAGCAAAACAACATTTTCAAAGACGTTTTTAAGATTTAGGTTAAGGAGTTGAATTTATTGACATTCTCTTTGAGTGCAGCAGAGGTTCTGACTTGGACTTGACAAAGCCCCTAGAACTTTGACAAAGGTTTCTCAAAGGATGGCTATTTGTTTTATCAAAGAACCAAAATGTTAGTAAAATTTTAATTTTTATGAAAGATAGAATTCTGAATTGCGGTTTGCTAGTAAAAGTAAAAAGATTTTTTTTTTGTTCTTTTTATTTAATATTTACACAGTACATTTTAGAAAACCCAGGAATAAACCCATTAGCTTCCTTACCGTTCATTAACTGATTAAGATATTTGTAGCGAGGTGAAATAAAGTTACAAAAATAATTTTGTAAATTTGAGTAGGATAAGTTTTATATCTTGATTTTTCTGCTCTTTTACCAGGAGGTTTCTTCAAGAAAATGAGTTTCCCAAGTTGTAAAGTTTGAATACCCCCGCAGTAAAGTAAATATATTTGCTTGCTTTAGCATTTTTATTTAAAAAAAAAAAAGGTATTTCGGTCTGGACTAGACATAAAATAGACATATGCATACTGACACTTGAAAGATTCATATGAAAACCGATAACAGATGATTTCAAAGTGCAATGCGAAATTCTAGTTTCTGAACACTTTTGCATTTAGTATAAATGTGCCTTTTCGCACGAAGTAGTCATGAAACAAAAAGCTCTTTTTCAATGGCACCAAACAAGAAAGTTGAGGTCGTCTTGCGATTCGCAGCATGGAAAGACATTAATGATTAATTATTCCTCAGATACCACAGAATGATCATAACAGCACATGGAACACAATTAGCGAATACGAATTGTACAATAAGCACCATAAAAAGGCAGTCAGTTCCTGCTGTCATTTGCTTTTTGGTGATAAAGTCATAGATATCCAACATTTCTCCACAAAATGTGCATTGCAATGTCAAGCCATCGTTTAATCTCAGAAGAAGTGGCCTTCCAAAAATCTTCATCACTGGATTCATTAGCGTGTAAGAAATAACTGCAGTTTACCTTTATTGTAGAAGAAATTTTTCTTCAGGTATGCAAATGATCTCTCTACAAGAATGCAAAATGGAATTACTTGCAGATCTGTTCAAAAAAGAACTACAGAAAAAAAAACAAAATGTTTCAAACGATGTTGAATCAAAACGATACAGTAAGCAAAATCATTCACATACTTATTCAAGCCACTGAAGTTCTATTGTGAATTTCAAATAATTCATGTAATATAAATAGAACTGTGTATATCAACAGTCAAAGTAAAGGTACGTGTAGAACTGGCAGACGATGATCAATTCTCCGTCGAGCTTGCAAAAAAAAGTCTTTTTCAATGATTTAAATGTAGATTTCTTTTGATGAAAAACAATGGAAGTGAGAAAGGGCTACATTCATTGTGAGGTCAGTCCCTTTCGAAGTAAAGCCATCTGTGATTTGGATTCTTGTGATTCGCAGGAGGTCTCTTGTAGGGACCTTCAGGTCCTCTGGGGGCATCGTAGTCGGGTCTTCTAGGGCACCGGCCCCTATCTGGGTCATAGGCTCCATATTCGCAGTCAGGGATGTTACAATGTCCAGCATCCACGCATCTATACAAAAAAAATAAATAAGTATATATATATATATATATATATATATATATATATATATATATATATATATATATATATATATATATATATATATATATATATATATATATATATATAGAGTCTTTCCATTTCAAATCAGGCAGGTAGGTATGAAAAGTGTCATATGACCATCACCGATTTTTTTGAAAAAAATACAGTAGTTACAACTAAGGGACATATAAAATATCCCAAAAGGATTTTGCAAGAAAATTTTTTTTTCTTCAGCTACAGCCTATTAAAATTCTGCACAAAATCCGCCATTTTGGAAAAAACCGGCAAAACACTCCATTTGAAATGGACACTATTTCAAAAGTATTTAACCTATTTGAATAATTCTTTTTTCTAAAAATAAATAAGGACCCATATATCCTTTAGCCATCGTTTTTGAAAGTTTAGTTAGGTTTTTTAATAATGAAAAAAATTCATTTTTGCCACGAAAAAACTGCATTTTTACCGATTTTATGATTTTTTTTCTCCATGAAAAAAAAAAAAGGTTTTTTTACTAAACGGAGATGGCAGTCTAAAGCCCTTATACGATAGTTTCATAACATATTTTATTATAATCCTTGGATGCATACAGCCTCGGAAATAAAATTTGAAATTTTGAAAAATTTCAAAAATTAGCGATTTTTGGAGCGATTTTATTAAAAAAACCCATTTTTTAAAAATCTAAAAATTAGCTCATTTGAACCCCATATAATGCTTAACAAGTGGATAGACACCGCATCCCGTATTTTTTCCCATAAAATGTTTTATGATTTTTTGAAAGTGACCTTATAGCCCATTGCATGCATGTAAAATAAAAATGTCTAATAATTTCTGTAAATGAAATTCTGATTATATTAATGCCTAATAGCTACAATAACGGTGCACTTTATCAGGAACAACTAAAATCTTACTGGCTTTTAATAATATATCAGTAACAAACCGCTTTTGATGACCCAGTCAATTCGTATTTCTGTAAGACTCTGTTTGTAGCCTTTACATAGAAGAGCCTTTGGTGATTATATTAATGACTAATAGCTACGATAATGATGTACTTTATCAGTAACAGTTAAAATCTTTCCTTTTTTTTTTATAAATATTAGTTTATTTTGTCTTCAAAGCTATGCATTCACCGTTACTTTCATATGCAGCAACGAATCATATTTTTTCTCTTTCAATTCTCTTTCTCTTCAACTCAATTATGCGACAGGGGAAACCATCAAAGGAAGAACAATACAATGCATTTAAAACGATTAATTTTAGTTTCGTGCTTTGGTTGTCATTGGCGAATATTGTCACATAATTTTTGGATCCTACCTCGTATGATTACTTTTATACGTAAGAATGTGTATACTAAACTCAAACCGCAAAACTCACTTGTAGTTTAAGAATTTAAAAAGCCCACCTGTTTTATGAGATATATGTTTTATGAGATCATAGCCAGGGATCCAATTTCTAACAAAAGAAGTGCAGGATCCCTATAGTCTTTAGAACCTATTTTAATGCTTAAGTGGCCTGAATTCGATCAAAAATACAAAAATTTGTGTAAAACAAATAAGGAAGTATCAGGTATTAAGGTAGTAAGCTCAGCTCCCATAACAATTAGGCGCTGATCAGCAGAAAAATATATTTATATAACGAAGTACAAAAAGACGAATTGACTGGGTCATCAGAAGCGGTTTGATACTGCTATATTATTAAAAGTCAGTAAAATTTTATTTGTTGCTGATAAAGTGCACCATTATTGTAGCTATTAGACATTAATATAATCAGATTTTCAGTGACTGACATTATTAGAAATTTTTATTTTACATGCATGCCATAGGCGATAAGGTCACTTTCAAAAAAATCATAAAACATTTTATGGGAAAAAATACGGGATGCGGTGTCTATCCACTTGTTAAGCATTATATGGGGTTCAAATGAGCCAATTTTTAGATTTTTAAAAAATGGGTTTTTTGAGTAAAACCACTTCAAAAATCGCTCATTTTCGAAAATTTTCAAATTTTCAAATTTTATTTCCGAGGCTGTATGCATCCAAGGATTATAATAAAATATGTTATGAAACTATCGTATAAGGGCTTTAGACTGCCATCTCCGTTTAGTAAAAAAAAACTTTTTTTTTCATGGAGAAAAAAAATCATAAAATCGGTAAAAATGCAGTTTTTTCGCGGCAAAAATGAATTTTTTTCTTTATCAAAAAACCTAACTAAACTTTCAAAAACGATGTCTAGAGGATATATGGGTCCTTATTTATTTTTTAAAAAAAGAATAATTCAAGTAGGTTAAATACTTTTGAAATAGTGTCCATTTCAAATGGAGTGTTTTGCCGTTTTTTTCCAAAATGGCGGATTTTGTTCAGAATTTTAATAGGCTGTAACTGAAGAAAAAATTTTTTTCTTGCGAAATCCTTTTGGGATATTTCATATGCCCCTAGTTGTAACTACTGTAATTTTTTCAAAAAAATCAGTGATGGTCATGTGACAGACCTTGCCTGATCTGAAATGGAATGGCTATATATATATAAACAAATAAATAAATGAAAAGCAATTGAACTACACATTAGATATTGCCACACAGGGCAGTTTGTCTGATGATCACAGTGGCTCAACTCGAAGCGCCCTGAACGTCAAGTTAATCGGTTCCTGTGGATCGAGTCTCTGAAAAGACGTTTCTATCAAAAGTTTGTAATTTTAATTAAAAGTATTATTGTATTTACACTTTGGGTAAATTATGAAATGCTTTAGATGTTTCTGGAATATTCTATGAGCATATATAAAAGCTGAGGCTCACTAGTTGGGAGCCAGTCCTTAGTTTTGGCATATTGCGAGTTGCTAAACGCTAACAAAGCTTCTACTTTCATTTTAACGTTCTTGTGCTTTGCATTTTCATGACAATATATATATCTATTACAGGCAAATCTCGTTACAACGAACTTGAAGAGATCGCAAATTTTGTTCGTTGTAATGGAAATTTGGAATACAAGCAATGTTATGGATGTAAAAACGGGACTGAAAATGTACTTCATCGAAACGAATTTCATTGTATTGGTATTCGTTGTACCGGGATTTCTATTCATATACATTGAATCCGGGTAATTCAGGGATTTTTTTTTTGAGCAGACGCATCATTAAGCAGTTAGTTACCGCTCTTAAGCCAGAGCTAAGGCAAATCTACATGTAAAATAATTATTTTGCACGTTGACGCATTACTGCTCGTTTTTTTTTTTTTTTTTTGGAGAAGATGTCGATATACAGTACAATAGTACTTCCGAGCGTATGAACGATTATAGTACTATTCGGCAAATGACAGCCCACCTCGTGCTCAAAAGAAATTTGCTACCAAGGACAAGCTGAAGGCAACTGGTCCAAGTGTCATGTACTTAGGGCCGATGAGAAGTCATATCAGACTAGTCTCAAACTAGGGAGCCGGTTCGTAACCGTTGCAGTATACATTTTAAAAGTTTTATGGGCGGAGGGGGGCCCGGCGACCAAACTGACAAGGGGCCTTTCGTGGTTCTTGGCGGTCGTGTATGTACTAGTTAAAAACTTGACAAATGGTAAACAATAAAAAAGAGAAGCCATCCCTATTATCCAAAATGACCCGAATTTCGAAAGTATTTAGTTCGTGGCAGACAAATCATGACTCCATCGTACTCATACAGTGTTTGAAAACCCGAAAAGCACTTTGGAGACTGAATGCTAGGTATGGGGACAACCTGACTACCAGAATTCCAAATGCGATTTGCTTTTTCAAGACATTTTAAAGAAAAGTTTTACGAAAATTACCCCAAAACATTGTTGAGCTCAAAACTGCCATTTAGGGGTCATTGAAAGAATAGCAAAATTTTGCTGTTCGTTTTCGTTACATTGATGGCAAACATACCAAAAACAACATAAATAGAATCCAAATATCTGTAATTACTTTTCACATTTGTAGGGGAAACGGCTGTACCCACGAACAAAATTTACTTTTTAATTTTTACCGTTCTCTGGGAATGGATAATCGATCGGAAAAAATTTCTGGCAGAATCTACAACTTATCATCTAATTTGGCAATTTTTGTCAGGTGAAAATCTCAAAGCTTTCGACCTCAAATTTTTTTTCTTAAAAACCTTTTTTTTTGTCTGTGGGTACAACAACCCGTTTACCCCGCGGACAGGTGCCTTTGTACCCATGGACATATAAAAAAATAATATATAAATAGGTCGGAGGAACTCAATTATACTTAATACATTTTCATAAGCCATTTTATTTTGAAATAGTTCAAACATTCATTGAAAATAACATTAAATAAAATCTCCAACAGAAATTAAACTTTAAACAAAATCTAAGGTGTTTTCCTTTTTTTTTAATTTTCCTCAATTTTTAACATCAGTGAACTCTTTAAAAATGTTATTTGTCTTAAGAGAGTTCATGACGTTATGAATAATTAATATGTTTTGAAACAAAAAAATAACTATATTCATGATAGTATGGCTCTCTATTGTATCTGCATAACAACTTCAATTTATATGCAAATTGAAACCTTTAACCAAAATTAACCCACCACAAAAAAATCAGTTTAGATTAAACAAACAAAAATCTAGAAAAGTTGACTTCAAATGAAAACAGGTGGGATTGACGGTCTGTAGATCCTACAACACCGTAGGGGTTACTTCAACACTATAACTTCAAGCCCTATTTCAAATTCATCATCATTGTTGAAAGCAAATTTCGGACGTTGATGACAAGGCACTATTTTGAGGTACTTCACATCGTAAGAAGACTCATGTGTGACACAAGGAGACTAAAAATTGCTGTCCGTGGGTACATATGATTGTGTGTCCTTGGGTAAAAAGGTATGCCATTTTGGTTTTGAAAGGCAGTCACATCGATAGGACCACAGTTTTACAACATTAAAAATCAGAAACAAAACCTTAAAAATATAGGGAATCATGATACCTACAACAAAAAAGAATGATACAATCCACGACGGACGAAAAAAAAAAGGAAATTGCTCATGTTTTTTTTTTACTTAGACCCTAATAAAACCAAAAAAATGTGATAGAATCTTAAACGTTCGTTTGATGGCGTTGAAACTTCCTGGGGTATTGGAAAGGGCTGTGATACACACGATGAACCCCAATTAGGATCTCTCTCGACGATACCCGGAATTTCCCGACCAACGTCCGCAGGTACAACCGTCCGTGGGTACTGCAGCTTTCCCTATAGCAGATTCTGAACAGATTCTGAACTTTTCATTTTTATTTCATACAGCTGAATGCTTGTCTTCTTTTATGTATATCGTCGCCTTAGAGCCAGAGCCGGCATTAAGCCGATTAGAGCAAAAGAGCCAAATGGGGCCCCGCGGCAGCAGAGCCCCTGCTCTAAAAAAATGCTTTTTTCCTCACAAAAGAAAATAAAGGAAATAAAAGGTTCAAATGAACTTAACTGATATTAATAATAATATGCTTAACTGATATTTAATCTGGGGGGGGGGGAGGTATGAGCTACTTTCAGTACTATTAGGGGAGTATGGGGAGAGTTTCCTGACCCTTTTAGCATCCCTATTAAAAATAGAAAATATATGTCCAAAACTTCTAATCTCAAATAAATTTCCAGAAGAAAAAAATAACACATATAGCCTGTTACTTAACCAGTTATTTATCCTTTTTATTACTTTAGCCATTGGCTGAAACAATTTTAACCAGACTGAAGTAATTTCAGCCATTTGGGGATCCCGAAATATCGGGGGAACTAGGCTACGGCCTGGTTGGCCTATTCAGTAATCAGGCCCTGCGTAGGTGCAATTCTAAAAAATATATAAATAAATGATAAATTTCAAATAATGCGTGCTTAATACGTGTAAAATATCTCCATAAAAATTCTAAAGAAAGCAAATTGCCATTCATCTTCTAACATTTATAAACATATAGCCTGGAATTTGGTTTTTAAATCTTCAAGGAGGAAAAATTTCTTGGGACAGAAACCAAACCCTGACGTATCTCTTAACGTGACTGAAGATGCGTTTTAAAGACTTCAATTTCAAAATATTCAGGAGAAGGCTATTCAAACGCCCACCCTTACCTCAACTTTATCACAAAATACTGACTAAAATTACATCATTCAGTTTTCAATTTTAAATTAGTTCCAAGGAAGGAGTAGATTCATAAATTTCATAACCCTCCTCCCCTTCTCCTGCTTTAACGTCTCCAAAGGTAGCATAAAATAGTGTTTTTAAGATATGCATTTCGAAATATATTATTTGGAAGGTCTCTGAAACCATTTTCGTAACTAATGATACCTTTCTTTAGCACCAGCACAATAGCTTAAAATTTCGCTTTTAGAAAATACTACCGCGAGAAAAACAAACCCAATTCCTTCCCATGGATAGCATGAAATTGATTTCAGTTTCGAAAAAAATTCCGGGAGGAATCTCCTCCCTTTTCCTCTGTCGTTACGAAAGAGAGTCTAAAATTGAGTTATCACTTAAATATCGAAAAATGTTTGAAGAGTCACTGAACCCCCTAATGTCTTCAATGATAGTCTAAAATTGCGCCTAAAGCCCTAGATTTTGAAAGTTTTCTGCAGGACATCATAAAATTCCTTCTTTCTCGATTTTCATCAAACTATCACATATTCCTACCGATTTTCATCACCTAATTCGGACTAAAATTTCTGAGAGGAGCCCCTAATTCCCTATCGTTACCAAAATTAATCTGAACTTATCTTAAGTTCAAAAAAATAATTTGGTAGGCAGGGAACCTCCGTCTTTCTCCCTTTCCCTTCATTTTACACAAAATTGTCCAAATTTGCGGTTTTAGACGTCAACTTTGAAGACTCTCCCGGACACCGTGGGAGCACCTCTAATGCACCCCCCTCCCCAAGAAAAAACCTCATCTTCGTATCAAAACTTTTTTTAAACCTCAATTTTGAAAAATTTCCAAGAAGAGCCAACTCATTTCCTGCAATTCCATTCCACTTCTGACACCAGAAAAACGTCTGGTTTTTTGCATGTAGTCTGCGACATAGCTTTTTTAGAACTGTTTAACTTCGGTGCATTTTCCTTTCCCGTCAAAGCTAGAAATTGCGCATATAGGCGACTCGTACGTGGTACGGGGGGGAAGGGGGCAATCGCCCGCTCATCTCCAACGGTGAAGGGGCTCACACTTCTCAAAGTTGCACAATAATGATCTATAGAAAAATGATTTTTTACAGGGTGGGTTGATTTATTCCAAACTAAATATTTCAACTAAAAGGACTTTTCTCATGTTATTTCACGATAATCGAACTTTGAATTGGAAGAAGGAAGTCTACGGTGGCCATCCGTCCCTGTTTTGGAGGTCATATTCCACTTTTTTTGGAGGTTATTTAATCAGTCATGTTAAAATCCCATAATATCGTCCAATGTTTCAACCAAAAAAAAAAAAAAAAAGGAAGAAAAAATCAGGATTAGGGGCCTTCGTATCCTAACCCTCACACTTCTTTTGACCCCACAATTTTCTCGTGCACCAACCGCAAGTGGTTGGGCATAAAGATTCTCAGAGCTACTTTTCTTACGGTCTTAATATTTACACTTATTTTTGTGGCCATTCTTTCATTCATTTCTTAAGAAAAACAAAGTAAAAATCAAACGTGATGTAGAAATTTTTGAAGGAAGACGGATAATTACGGCAGTTTCGAATACTTGCCCGAATCAGAAAAATCGGTCGGCACTTCTCGAGTTTGTACAACCATTCTGTAAAGGGCCCGACAGATTTTTCCAATCGGGCCGCGCATGTGCTTACACTGTAAAAACGATTCAGAAACGTTCCTGGAAAATAATGGGTAGCTGATGTGCCCAATTTCTTCCAGTAACATATCTTACCAAAACCAGGAACGTTTTCCGCTAAAATTCAGTAACCATCCTGAAATTATCCAGGAAACTTCCAAAAATATTCAGAAATATTCCCGTTTAAAGCTTGTCGTGTCTCTGGAACTTTAGCGAGCTTAGGTAGGTTTGACATATTAGGTTGGCACCTTTCTGCGTTTCCAGGAAAGCTCTAAAAGCAGTATTGCAAACATGGCAAAAGCTAAGACAAAATTGCAAGTAAGTATCAAGAATTTTACTCACCTGCATTTCTTGCAAAGCTACGCAGTCCATGGACTTATTCGCATCCTTTGGATGCCTTAGCAGTCTGGACAGGCCGGAAACTAGCTGAAGCCGATGCACTTTATAAATATGCTCAGTTAATCTTTAAACTGGGAGTTAAAAATATTTTTCGCAATTGCGAGAAGTCTGCATTCGTGCAACTTGTAGCAATTCAGGAAACGTTTTGACAATGATATTTGATTTTTCCAGGAAGTGGATAAAAACCATTGAAATTCCGAAACATAGCAAGGAAATACTCAGTAACGTTTCGGAATTTTTTTATAGTGTAGGCCGGCTCTGCTCAGAGCAACAGTAAGATATCTAACAACTGTAAGACATTTGCTCATACTGTTGCCCTGAAGTGATGATATGCTTTCTGTTGTTTATGGGCACATTTGCCAATAATGGGCCTTTTTCAAACATAAAAGCTAATTTTCTTCTTCTTAATTTCAGCAATAAAGCTCAAAAAATTATTCTAACGCCTGAAAATCGTTTAGTTGGAAAACAAAAGTAGAGTAAAATCGGATAAGAACAGTGGATAATTTAGAGCGCTTGACTTGTTGTTCTAGAGAATTTTATACTAATGAATTGTGATATTTTAGCGACACTAGTTTCGGTATTTTTTAATTTTCTTTAATGAGTTTGGAATGATGATAAAATTAAGATTTTCATCTTAACGATGCGATGCAATGATTTGCGATACTTGCCACAATAACAAAGTAGTTTCTAAAGAAACACCCCTATTCTTCTCGCTAATTCATCGTTAATCGAATGTATTTAGGAAAGGATTTTTCACTCACCTCCTTTCGGTGTCGGTTAGGGCTTCTCGCCCCCTTTTGATGCGTATGCAAGGTTTGTGTCTGTCGAAGCAATCGCAACTACAGCGCCCTCGCTCATGTTCCCGTATGCAGAACGGATTAGGACAAGGCCGACACCTGTAAATATAAGCCTGTAGTTAGTATTTCATAACAATACTGTTTATCGCTTTCCACATATATTCTTTCAGAAAGAAAATACAAAAAAAAAAAAAAAAACTTGCAACTGAGACCCGAATTTGGATGACTTTTATTATTATTATTATTTCACTTTTCGACTCTTTTTTTTTAAATATAATTTTTAGGTTTTAGTTTAAAAAAGAACAGATAAAAATATTTTGGTTTTGTGTCATATTTATTATAAAAAAAACTAAAGATTATTCTTATGTTTTTGTGCTTAGCCTTTTGACACAGTGGTAAATAATAATAATAAAAAAAAAACTCTTTTAGAAAATCGAACAGAGCATAAACAAAGACCAGTCAGATTTTTGAAAAAAAAAAAAAAACATGACTCCTAATTACTAAAAAAAATCCGTCTTAAAAACAGAAGCTGCGATTTTTGAAATAGACGAAAAATTGTAAGTGAATCGGCTTTCTTTAAATATGCACCAATCAACTTCGCTGGTGTCAAAAGTAGCCAAAAATTTCTGTCAGACAAGAGATGTTTTTTTACATTTGAAAATATCAAAAAACATCGAATTGGCCAACAACCAATTGGTCAACAACCAATTGTGGTGCCACATTGAAGAGTGGATGCCAGTCTCTAGCGAATGCACTAACAGTAAGTTGACAAATTGTGAGGAGTCAATACGCAGTCTCATAAGAAGAAACAAACACACAAACAAAATCATTAAATAACTCAATGCTATTCAGACTTCTTTTAAATTCAAGAAGTAGAGGTTTGAATACATTAAAATCAATGCGCATAAAAATTGAAAAAAAAAAAAAAAATGTTAAGTCAGGTACTAATGTATTTTTCCTTTCTTCTTCAATTTTTTTTTCTATTTAATTTCTTTCAAACTTAAAAGAAATTGATGTAACGTATTTTTCATTAAATATAGGTTTATACAACTGAATTACCAAGAAGCAAAGGGATTAAGTGAGAAAATTAAACATTTGGAAATAAGAAGTACAAATTGTAGGAGAACCTTTCCTCTGTTTGGCAAGAGATGCTAATGGTAGTCCTGGTATATGCTGCTATACAGCACGATTTAGAAAAACTTTTCAATGAAAACCTACCAAGGAAGGGTACAAACTTTGCTCACGTTTTACTCAAAACGTAAAAAAGTCTGCACCTCCTACAAGAAAGCCTTCTCACTGGTTTCTGTGATATCTTAGCAAGAGGCTGGCGGAGAGAAAATTGGTGTAGGGAGAGTGTTGAGAGTGCTACACAGTCAAGTAAAGGCTTTGACCCATCCTTCTACTGTTGCGTCAGGTTTGCTGTGGAATGGTTTTCTTTTAAGGTGGTTCTGAAAAAAGTTCACTGACATCCCTTTGCTTCTCACTACCTCAACTATAACTATATAATACTACACATTTAAAGCAGATGAACGCTGTAGACATTACTTGTTTTGTTGTTGGTCCCTTAGAAGAGGTTGTTCATGTGACACCGTCACATTCGGGGTGATGGGAGCTGCTGTTGTCGTGGTGGTGGTAGTAGAAGTAGTGACTGAAATGACTTGAGGTTTCGCCTGACATTCACACTCAGTGTGATTTTCGAACAGTAGTTTCTCGACATCGTTTGAACGATGATCCCCTCCTAACACCTAAAACATAAAATTTCATCCTGATGTATTTCAATAAATATTGACAGTGCTCACGCACAATCTCAATTCTGTATGTAAATAACACCATCTCAGTACGTAGTATTTCAAAAAAGAATTCATAGCTTTATCACCAATGTTTCCCCTAAGAAGTATTTTGGAAAACTACATTATTTTGCAGCATTGAAGTTCTTGGTGTAGCAAATGTCAATGCATTCAAGTGCAATTTATTTAATACAATGTAAACGTTGTTACCCAAGCTACAACAATTCATCCGGACTAGGGGTCTCTACTCTGCTCACTTCGCTCGAAAACCCCCATTCACGAACCGCCTGCGGTGGTACAATGCCGCCTGCAGCGTGTGACAATTGATGATTTTAATGTTTTCCCCTGGATATCATCCAGCCTCTAAAAAGGTTTAAAGATCTGAGACAGGCGGAATGACTTTCCCTGGATGTCCTGCATCTAACGGTACCAGTATTGACCACGTAGACATACCTAGTCCGGAGAAGATAGGGTTACAGACACACAGACAGACGCGAACAGAAATTAATAGTGTAGATGTAGATTGATTTCAATAAATATTGACAACGCTCAAGCTCCATCTCAACTTTGTGTGTTAATTATAACACTTCAATATCTAATATTTTAAAAAGGAATTTATAGCTTTATTACCAATACTTCCCCTAAGAAATATTTTGAAGAATTATATTATTTTGCAACGTTGAAGTTCAGTGTGAAGTAAATTTCAATACCTTAAATTCTTATTGATGCCATGTAAACGTTATCACCGAGGCTATCCATCCATAACTCAATTCTCAAAACTTCATTCAAAACTAATGAGACACTTTTGAAAAATTATGAATTCGAGCATGATTAGTCTATGAAGCATTTGTTAAATTCTAGTTAGTGGTGGCTGAGAAAAAAGCGTTTTTTTTTTTATTTTGATGAAGATTCGTTGAACATAATCTCTTCGAACTAAAAAGCGAATTTATAATTAATAAATGACTTTTCTTCAATTAGCGCAGGATTGTGTACATTAGAATGTGTACCAGATAAAAATTCTGTATCTCGAGATTATTAGTGCATCAAGCGATTTTTCGATCCAGTTAGCTAGTTATACTCGATAGCCACTGATATCAATTGTTTTTTTTTTGTCTATTTTAAGTTCCGTCAACTATTTTGTAACTAGCTAACTACGGCAGTATATCACTTGGTACCCTGATACCGCCCCCCCCCCTAGAATTTTAAAGCAGACATTATTTTCTTATGTTATTTAATATAGTTAATTTATCCCGATTCAAAGTACATTGAATTTATTACTTCTGATAAAATTTGGAAAAAATGTAGCTATATTGGAAAGTTTAACATCTTCATCAAAGCTTTAACATCCCAATTAGAATACAAATCTATCCGTAATAACCGTAAGAAACAATCTGTGAGCCCTGCGCTGCAGTATATAAAAAAAGGCAGCAGCAACTTTTTTCTACACAACTTCAAAAGTTTCACTAGAAAACGTCGTGTTTGTCCTCTGGTTAGATGTGGTCATTGACTGGATTGCTGCTCTACTTTTCATTTAACCTCTCCAAAATGCCTGAATCGGAACCTTAAGCTCTCTCTCTTAAACGAATAATAAAAATAAAAATATTATATAATTAAAAATATATATTTAAAAAATATACTTTAAGTTTGAAATCTTGAATTCAAATTTTTTTTGCAATCACGAATTGCAATAAGACTCTACTCGTTGGGTTTCTTGTTTCCATTAATGGCATTTGTCGCAACCATAATTTGAATTCAAGACGTCAAAATTCCAATGAATGCAAGGGCTGGATGTTGTGTGCTGAATGTTTGATGTTGAGTGCTGAATGTTGCTTTTATCTAAAGATGATTGTGTAAAGTCGGGAGGGTCGGGTCCCAACCCTCCCGACGATAAATAAAGTCGTTCCGATATGAACAAGGAAGAAGAGCCGGAAGAGTCACCGCTCCCACCACTTCCCAGGAGGAACACCCGCGAGCAGAAGACGGTGGACCAGAGAAGTTTGTACTATATAGAATAGAAATTCTGAATAATATGGGCCAATAGATTAGCTAAGAGTAATATGAAAGGTAAGCGTTTCAAATTTTTGGAGCATGTTATCTTAAGTAATTTCTGAACGAATTTCTAATTTCTCTTTTAAATTTATTTTTGAATTACAAGTGCCAACTAATAATGCTGCGTCAACTACTAGTGTGGATGTCCACTTTTGGTTAACTCTATTTTTGAATCTCCCTAGTACTCCTTTTTCAGTTTATTGTTCGGTACTTAAACTTTACTCATTGATCTCATATTGCATTCTGCTAACTTCATAATTTTTCATCTAATCTGTAGAGCTTTTTTTCTTTTCATTCAGAAGAACATATAATAACATTTTCTCCTTAGGCATCATGCCTTAGAATAGATTAAAAAAGCGTCGTATATATATAAAAAATTATAAGAAGAAAAATTTTCAACCGCAATTAACTTCATATCGTTTTTACTGGGAAAACCGAAAATTAAGCTGCCTCAGATTAGTGAGCATGTGTTTTTTTTTCGCAGCAGAGAAACGAAAGTGCATTAAGATTAGGCCACTATTATGTTCCGAAGAAGCAATGCACTTGCTCTCTTTGACAAAAAACGCAACCGACGCAGCACCAAACTCTGTGTCTAGTGAAAGAAATGACTAACGTGAGTATACTCACTACAGCTGTTTGCCACCCTTTTTTAAATGGCATATTTAGGCTGGCAGGTTACCAGAACTGAGAGCCAGAACAGTAGAAAACGACAAACACGCGAGGTGAAAAATCATGACATAAAAAACTTTGAAAAAGAAAAAGAAGAATTTTTCTTGGTTTCAAATTTGAGAGAAGTTCTAAAAGTAGAGTTTGGGATGGTATTTTACTAGGAGATTTTAACTCAAAACCATTTAACATTCCTCTAGTTGAAGTTTACTTTTTAATTACATCAACTAGCAGATATATAACAATCATTTTGAGTGACTTAGAACCACGTGGGTTAGCTCTGCACTAATTTGTTTCTTTTGTATATTTTCAAAAAAAAAAAGAAAAAAAAAAACTGCCAAAGGCCCAATATTGCACTGTGCTGGCACGGTTTAATATGTACTTTTTGCTTTCCAAAATGCAGTAAACTCTCGATAACACGAAGTCTTTTAATTGCAATATCCCTTTATCTCGACAAAAACTCGTGAGAAGGCTGTGGGAACTTCCCATGAATCGAACTACCAGTAACTCGATGGTTTTAGCCGCATGGCAACACTGTACACCAGCTCATTGTATCTTCCAGTAAGTATAAAGTGGTTGTTCGGCAACTGTTCTTAAACACTGATTTGAAGTTGTCGAAATTTCCCTTTCTAAATTGTGTTCTCTATGCAATATAACAAACTATAGAAATATTGCCTTTATCTTTACTAATAATAAAGCTGAAAGTCTTATGTCTCTGGATGTCTGGATGTTTGTTTTATGCGCATAGCGCCTAGACAGTTCGGCCGATTTTCTTCTTTCATGAAATTTGGCACAAAATCAGTTCGTAGCATAAGGGTGAGCACCAGGGTCGCGCCCTCCCTATGTGCAAAGTCTTGCGACGCACGACGGCGCCAAAGTCGAAAAGGCGCCGAGCTATACCAATCAAAAATGCTCCAAATGAGTGGAAAAAATGTCCAACCAAAAAAAAAAAAAAAAAAAAATTGAACTTTCATTATATCTAATAGTGATGGTGAAATTATACTGCTCATTAAAACAAGCAATCCTCCTTGCTGCCTTTCTAAAAGGAAAAAATTGCCTTCTTGTGTCCAAACATGCTATATTTCGGTTTGTCTATAATTTCACAAGGTTGAGCATACGAAGCGCAAGAAATATGTTATTCCCCATTTTGGTTCTTGCAGTGAATGTGTTGTATTATAATTTATGCATCTCCAGAATGCTGAGTTCATTTTTTTCAAAAATATTCTTTATTATTGAAGAGAAAAAAAGCATGTCTTAGGAAAACAAAGTAATTTTGATAAGAAAAAAAATATTGATGTTGGGGACAAACTTAAGTTTTTTTCAAAAAGAAATCATTGAATCAAACATTTTCAGTAGTTACAGCTAATTGTTCCCCCAGCTACTCTGCCCACCGTCAAGGGCGCCCATATAGAGGGGCAAGGGGGGCTCAAGCCCCCCCCCTTGAAATGAGAAATTCCTTGCTTTTAGTGCTTTTTTCTTTGCAAAAATGGTTAAAAAATCTCTTTTCCAGCCATTAATGAGTAAGTTATTAAAAATATAAAATTTTAATATGTCTAATCTGTACTGAAATCGATTTCGATGGGTAAAATGTTCTGCTAAACCATGAGGAAAATTTTTGAGCCCCCCCCCCCCTTGAAATTTTGTATATGGGCGCCCTTGCCCACCGTCCTATTTTTTTTCTTTTTTACTTATAATTTTTCTTTTTTTCTAGATCGTCTGAAAGTAAGATTGTCTTCAAAATGCTACTCCTCCGATTCTCTCTCTCTCCCGCCACCAAAAGCATTACGGAGCAACTCAAATTTCGTTTTCAAATCTTCAATTTCGCAAAATTTCCAGGGAAAGTCCTCGAATACCAAACAACATCACTTGAAGCTACTTTCGAAAATCACCTAAAATTCCGTTTTTGGAGCTTCAATTTCGAACGGTTGCCGGCCCTAATGTTACCAAATATGGTCTTACAATCACGTTTTTAAAACTTCAATTTCAGAAAACGTTTGGGCAAGGGCCTCCGAACTGCCTTCCTTTAATATCATTAAAATTTAGATTTTTAAAACATGGCTTACGTAAAATTTTAGTGAAATAGCCTCTGAACTTCTCCTAATATCATAGAATATTGCTCAAGTTTTTAAGGCTTTAATTTTGAAAAATTTTCCAGGGAGGAGCTCCAAAATCTCCTTAAAGTAAAAATCTTCCGAAGTTGTCTACAATTGCGTTTTTCGAAGTTCAATTTCAGAAAATTGGAGGGGAGAGGAGGAATTGATTTCTAACTGTTTTACAAAAAAAAAAAAAAAAAAAATTCGGGTAGAATCCCAGAGTTCCATTTCTTATTCTGACGTCAATAAATACGGCCTATAATCGCGTTTTAAGGCTTCAACTTCTACAAATTTCCGCGGAGCCCCTTGTACCGTTTTCTCCCATAACACCACCAAAGATCGTCTAAAATTGCGTCTTTTAAAACTACAAATTTCAAAAATTTTACAAGAGAATTTTTTTTCAATGTACTCCTCTAAAACTATTTTCTAGTTGCGCCACTGCTTCTGTTGTCATGTTTTGACAGGTATAACCGTTTTATTAATTATTTATCACTTAGAGAGCAGATAGATACTCATAGTGGCGTGAACTTTGTTATTTCAAACATTTTTCTTTTTCCAAAATGCATTATTAGCATATCAGACGAGCTACTGAACTCTAAATAATTTCGAAACATGAAGTAAAAATGTACACCATATTCCCAAACTAAATATTCACACATTGTTTTAATAAATTAAATGCAAAACGTATTTTTTTCCATTTTATATTTGTTTACAAAACCTCTTTCCAGGTGTTAACTATATTTTCCCCGAGCGCCAGAGCATAAAGGCGCTCAAAAGACATGTGCACGACGGCGCGGATTAGGCTTGGCGCGGCCTTGGTAAGCACCTTGAAGTGATTTTTCTAAAATTCGATTTTGTTCTTTTTCTGTTCTAATTTTAAGTCACCATTAGGGGATTTAATTCCTCTGCAGCAATACCGAGTGAATTACCATATCATGGACGAGTAAATTAACATAACATGGGCGAGCAAATTAACATAGCATATAGGCTAGAAATTCATCATCCATTATTTGTAAACATACAGACAAACGAAACGGCCTTTAGATTTTCTACTATGCGCAAAGCCGTGCTGGTACCAGTAGTGATGATATAAAAGAAAAATGGACATTTTTTAATTATTCAAAACATTTATTTCTCTGGTTCGCTGCACTACTTCTGTTAAAATTATGAATTTTACATCCAATCTCTCACATAATTCTAAGTGGGTGAGAGTGGAGAGGTAGGATCACTTTGAACTAGGCTAATAATTGGTATTTAAATAGATGAAATAATTATTACTTGTTGATTTCGGTTGACTATACAATAATTAGTGAATCAGTTATTTTGTTCTATGCCAGTCGATGCAATAGGACTATTAAAATACGAGTTTGACAGTTAAAAGGAAAGAAATCGCGGATTTAAGCTGCTCTGCGGAACTATTGATTTTTTCATGTTTTTCTCACATGATCTATAAACAGTTAGGAGGAGTCTGGAGGCCAGATATATAAGAGCAATGTGGCAAGGATTCAGAAGAACCAAAGGTGAAAAAAAAAAAAAAAAGGAGCGTTAAGTTATGTTCATATGTACATTTCAAAATTTAACAAAACTAGAAGAGGGACGAAGCAATATCTGGCAAAGGGGCCCTTGTAATAAGTGTGTGTGTGTGTGTGTGTGTGTGTGTGTGTGTGTGTGACGGGGGGGGGGGGGCATGATGCAAAGTTTCTTTTGGACTCGAAAAGCAATTTGGTACTAGAGAAATTCATTCTCAATCAGACCTGGATTTATAAATTTTGGTCACCCTTGCAGTAAAATCTGTAGCGCCCCTCCCCAGAGGTCAGCAGTGTATAATTGTAATGTATAATTGTAACGTTAATAAGTTTTAGTTCTAGTTTTTCCTTTTCTTTTTCTTTTTTTTTTTTTCAATTTCTTGGGTCATTGGGTCCCTTATGGTCGCCCCCTTCCCCAGCACTGCGGGGATTGCGGGCACGCAGATCCAGGGCTGTTCCCAATACTCGAAAACAAAATCATTACATTCAATTACTTCACTGAGTTTCCTAATGCAGGTTAACCTCAATTTTTCTCAAGGTACGCTATCGAACCAAAAGCACAACAGGGGGAAGGAAGCATCAACGTTTAGAAAACGTTGAAGCAATTTTTCATCAAAAACGACGAGCACAAAACGATATGTTTAATTAATTTTCCGAAACATAAACCCCTCGAGTTCGCATGTTTCCTTTGGTGGGGCATCAGTACCCAATAACGTACCCAAGATTCCTGGTTAGCGATAACGATGATAAAATCTAAGCTTCCGAACTGGGGATGAGCGGCGTTTCCACAGATGTTCCAAAAAGGAGAATAGCAGGGGTCATTTATTTCTAAGTGATTCGATAAAGGAATCCGAACATCGCTCCGGCAATCTGTCAGAATAGCTTTGAAAGGCTGCGGTTTCCTAATCCGATTAGGCAAAAACCTTGCAAAGCCCCCGGGGAGCACTTGAAAAGTTTGACTCATCGTGTGGACTCCCTCCCAAGATGAGGGAGGAATCGAACACTCCCGGGGAGGCAACTTCGAATGGCCTCATCTTCAGATCGGGATGTGAAAGTTGATTAATATCGTCCGACAGTATCATGGAATATGTAGTTGGAATACTTTCACAAAATGCCACAGTCCAAAAAAAATGTAACATGAAAAAGCTATGAAAAGCAGTAAATGTAATGAATATTATCCATTCTTTCATTAATTTTTCATTGATATGTTTATTTTATTTTATTTGTTCATTTATTTTTTCAGGTTATTTCCTGAATAAGAGGTAAAAATATAAAGATCAGCCCTAATGTTTCCCAAAGAATGTGGCCATGAAAACCAACATTTTTTTTCCACGAATGATGTGCCATTATGCGAGTTTTATTCTAATATCTTAGCTATAGTATCGGCAAGATACTATAGCCAAGTGCTTTACCAACTGAATCATTAGGCAGTGGCGTAGATATCATGAATGACACCCAGGGTGGTAATTTTTGGTGTGACTCCCCCCCCCCCCAAGCATAAAAAAAGCTGTTTTTTATATTCTATGTAATGTGCAGGCCATCGAGAGGTCATATAAGTAAGTGGGTGTATGAAATTGATTGTCCTTTAATTATTTCAAACGTATCTCAAACACTTGAAAGGATAATGAGTTTAACCTAATCCTAAATATAGTATTCACTCCATGATGTGGAGCGGAAAAGAGGTGAGTCCGGGGGTAAACCTTCGGAAAATTTTTATATTTGTAGTCTTAGAATTGTACTTTAGCTTCATATTTTTCAAAAATTTGCAATTCCACTTTGGGTGTCCCCCGGGGTGGCCCCCCTCCCCCCCGTAACGACGTCACTGCATCAGATATGTATAAAAACGCTGCAGCCATTGGGAGAATTTAAATTTCTTTTTATTCTCAAACTTTCTCAAAAGAAAAAAAATGCTAAAAAGCGTTTTAGAAAATATTTTGGATCATTAACCAAACCGAAAGAAAAAACGAATTACAATGCTTCTTCTTTATCCTCAAAACAACCGGAATTGCTTGGAAGCAAATTCGAGAACAACTTTTGAATTAAACATCTCAATTTTAAGGAAGAAAGATGAACTGAAATGCATTTAAAACAGAAAAAGTAAAAAAAGTTGAAAAGAAAAAAAAAAAAAAACGTAGCGAAACTTTAAGGGAGATGCTATGGAAAAGCAAAGAAAAGACTAGAGTCTTAACAACATTTTTAATGAGCAGTAGGACGCAAAGAATTATTTTTCCTTTAATAGCATCTTCACAGTTCGCTTCCCATTCGCATTTTATATTTCCGCTTTTTTAATTCTTTTCAGTTGCTTTAAAAGAAAATTTTAAATAATTTATGCGTACACTTTTATTTTTGAGATTAAAAACCATCATTGTACTATTTTTGACGATTCAGAATATGAATTTCATTTTGTAATATAAGGGAGCTCAGCGGCTCGCTCAACTCCTTTCACTTGTTTTAACTTGTTCCTCAATGATTTTTGCTTTTGGTTCATTTTCGTAACCTATACTTTATATTGACTTGGTACAAATGATAATTTATAAGGTTCGCTGAGATTTGTGCTTGCTGACAGAGGAAAATTTTCCGCTAAACAAAAGTTGTTTTTACTTTCTTCTATATCTAATATATAGAAGAAAGTATTGGATTCGTGCAAATTTTCGAATTTCGAATTTTGACGGATTCGTACGTTTTGAGGTGTGCTGAGTCCATTTCGACCATTTTTGGAAAATGTCTGTCTGTCTGTGTGTATGTGTGTGTGTATGTATGTATGTGTGTGTGTATGTATGTGTGTCACGTCTGTGTGTGACCAGTTTTTTGTGGCCGCTCTACAACAAAAACTACCGCATGAAATCGAACGAAATTTTGTACACATATGTGCCCCCATGTGAACTTGTGCCCATTAGTTTTTGGCGCGAATTCCTCCAAGGGGGGTGGAGCAATGGGACGTTTTTCGAGTTACGCGTGCTTGCTATTCCTCAGGAAGTAACAGGCGGAATCAAACAAAATTTGGTCCGTATGTTGGTATTAACAGGAACAGGTGCTGATTCAATTTTGGTGTCAATAACTCAAACGGGGGTTGAGCTATAGAACGTTTTTTGTCGTCAATTGTGACTGCTGTATCTCAAGAAATAATGAACGGAATGAAAGAAAAATTTATCGGCAAGTAGCCCTTAGTGGGTATAAGAACTGATTTTATTTTTGTGTCAACAGCTAAAAAGGGGGGTAGCGCAATCACCCGTTCTTTTTTTCCATTTTGAGTGCCCTATCTCAAGAAGTAATGCTACGTTCTGGTTGAAATTTGGAATATATGTAAATCAATATGTAAACAGGCTCCGGTTTAATTTTGACGCCGATCGCTCCAAGAGGTGTTGATTTTTTTTTTTTTTTTTTTTTTTTTTGCGAATAAAAATATTTTTATTAATGCAACAATAAGAAAGATAAATCGTAATAGATTGTCGTCTGCGTATTTCTCGTGATTTTAATTGTATGGAAATGATAGGAAATATTATCTCAATGATTTAAAATTTTTAACTGTTGCCATCTTATGTTTGTTAACAAATAAAATATTTGTAATTAATTCAAGCAAGGCTTTTAAAATAACTTTCAATTTTCGCTCTTTGCTTTGCTTTTGCAATAATTCAGACATTGGGATAGTCGTCAAGTTTTTGCATGTGTCATTTTGTTTTTGTTGGGAATATTGCTTCCTCGTCAAGCATGGGGAGGGATCAGAAAAAAAAAAAAGAAAAATATAGAAGAAAGTTTCGTGATGGCCACAACATACTATTTTTTTTCTGTTGTAAGTAACTATTTTTATGTATTTATTTAAAATCAATGAATAAGTTATTTTCGTTTTCATCATATGTTTAATAATATGTTATAGAAAAGTTTCAAGGATTTTCTACTATGCAATTTTTTAAATTTCAGAAAATTATTGTTAAATTGAAAAACTTAATTTGAACTTGTTTGTAGTACTTCATAAAAGATTAAACAATCAAATTGTTCAATATTACGTGTGCAAACATCAGATCAACTAGTATATGTATTCAGTTATTAACTTGGTGGTGTAAATATTGAGTTTATTTATTGTAGCTGCGTTTTAAGAATCTCGCTGTTTTCATGGCTATTTCTTTTTTCCGCAAAATTTATGTCACTGTTATACATTTTATGAAAAATGCAAACTTTTCTACTCATAAATTTTAAATAAGTATAAAAATATTCCTATTATGATTTAATATTGTACTTTATCTGTTACATTTTTTGTTTAATTTAATGACTAAAAAAGTCTACGTGCAATCTTTCCACTTTAATTGCGTAATTTGTTGACGGTTTCATAGTTTTATTCTTAATTTTTTTTTTTGAATGATTAAACAACATAATTTAATATTTTTTAACTATGTTTAGTTTACCTAAATCCATGCATTATTACAATATTACTGAAATCTTAGTTATATGTTCAATATAAAAAAATCAATTGTTTATTAAACAGTCTCTTTGTTTTTCTTCCTTTTTTACTTTCTTCTATATCTAATATAGAGAAGAAAGTATTGGATTCGTGCAAATTTTCGAATTTCGATTTTTGACGGATTCGAACGTTTTGAGGTGTGCTGAGTCCATTTCGACTATTTTTGGAAAATGTCTGTCTGTCTGTGTGTGTGTATGTATGTGTGTGTATGTGTGTCACGTCTGTGTGTGACCAGTTTTTTGTGGCCGCTCTACAACAAAAACTACCGCATGAAATCGAACGAAATTTAGTACACGTATGTGCCCCTATGTGAACTTGTGCCCATTAGTTTTTGGCGCGAATTCCTCCAAGGGGGGTGGAGCAATGGGACGTTTTTCGAGTTACGCGTGCTTGCTATTCCTCAGGAAGTAACTGGCGGAAATTTGGTCCATATGTTGGTATTAACAGGAACAGGTGCTGATTCAATTTTGGTGTCAATAACTCAAACGGGGGTTGAGCTATAGAACGTTTTTTGTCGTCAATTGTGACTGCTGTATCTCAAGAAATAATGAACGGAATGAAAGAAAAATTTATCGGCAAGTAACCCTTAGTGGGTATAAGAACTGATTTTATTTTTGTGTCAACAGCTAAAAAGGGGGTAGCGCAATCATCCGTTCTTTTTTTTCCATTTTGAGTACCCTATCTCAAGAAGTAATGCTACGTTCTGGTTGAAATTTGGAATATATTTGAATCCATATGTAAACAGGCTTTGGTTCGATTTTGACGCCGATCGCTCCAAGAGGTGTTGATTTTTTTTTTTTTGCGAATAAAAATATTTTTATTAATGCAACAATAAGAAAGATAAATCGCAATAGATTGTCGTCTGCGTATTTCTCGTGATTTTAATTGTATGGAAATGATAGGAAATATTATCTCAATGATTTAAAATTTTTAACTGTTGCCATCTTATGTTTGTTAATAAATAAAATATTTGTAATTAATATAAGTTAAGCTTTTAAAGTAACTTTCAATTTTCGCTCTTTGTTTTGTTTTTACAATAATTCAGACATTGGGATGGTCGTCAAGTTTTTGCATGTGTAATTTTGTTTTTGCTAGGAATATTGCTTCCTCGTCAAGCATGGGGAGGGATCAGAAAAAGGAAAAATATAGAAGAAAGTTTCGTGATGGCCACAACATACTAGTTGGAAAATGTCTGTCTGTCTGTGTGTATGTGTGTGTGTATGTATGTATGTGTGTGTGTATGTATGTGTGTCACGTCTGTGTGTGACCAGTTTTTTGTGGCCGCTCTACAACAAAAACTACCGCATGAAATCGAACGAAATTTAGTACACATATGTGCCCCTATGTGAACTTGTGCCCATTAGTTTTTGGCGCGAATTCCTCCAAGGGGGGTGGAGCAATGGGACGTTTTTCGAGTTACGCGTGCTTGCTATTCCTCAGGAAGTTACTGGCGGAATCAAACAAAATTTGGTCCACATGTTGGTATTAACAGGAACAGGTGCTGATTCAATTTTGGTGTCAATAACTCAAACGGGGGTTGAGCTATAGAACGTTTTTTGTCGTCAATTGTGACTGCTGTATCTCAAGAAATAATGAACGGAATGAAAGAAAAATGTATCGGCAAGTAGCCCTTAGTGGGTATAAGAACTGATTTTATTTTTGTGTCAACAGCTAAAAAGGGGGTAGCGCAATCACCCGTTCTTTTTTTTCCATTGTGAGTGCCCTATCTCAAGAAGTAATGCTACGTTCTGGTTGAAATTTGGAATATATGTGAATCCATATGTAAACAGGCTCTGGTTCAATTTTGACGCCGATCGCTCCAAGAGGTGTTGATTTTTTTTTTTTTTTTTTTTTTTTTTTGCGAATAAAAATATTTTTATTAATGCAACAATAAGAAAGATAAATCGTAATAGATTGTCGTCTGCGTATTTCTCGTGATTTTAATTGTATGGAAATGATCGGAAATATTATCTCAATGATTTAAAATTTTTAACTGTTGCCATCTTATGTTTGTTAACAAATAAAATATTTGTAATTCATTCAAGCAAGGCTTTTAAAATAACTTTCAATTTTCGCTCTTTGCTTTGCTTTTGCAATAATTCAGACATTGGGATAGTCGTCAAGTTTTTTCATGTGTAATTTTGTTTTTGTTGGGAATATTGCTTCCTCGTCAAGCATGGGGAGGGATCAGAAAAAAAAAAGAAAAATATAGAAGAAAGTTTCGTGATGGCCACAACATACTAGTTTTTTATTTGTGTGAATAAAAATAGCTTTTTAATTGCAACAATAAGAAAGATAAATCATAACAGACTGTCGTCTGCGTTCAACTCGTGCTTTTAATTGCATGGAAATGATCCGAAATATTATCTCAATGATTTAAAATTTTTAACTGTTGCCATCTTGTGTCTGTTAACAGATAAATGTTTGTAATTATTTTAAGCAAGGCTTTTAAAATAATTTTCAATTTTCATTCTTTGCTTTGCTTTTGAGATAAATCAGGAATTGGGATGGTCATCAAGTTTTGGCATGTGTAATTTTGTTTTCGTTGGGAATATTGCTTCCTCGTTAAGCATGGGGAGGGATCAGAATTATAAGAAAGATATAGAAGAAAGTTTCGTGATGGCCACAACATACTAGTTTTATATGTCCATTTGAAATACAAATAAGAATACTCAGCAAGATAACAGATATACAAGGAAAAAATATCAAAAAGATTAAAAACACACAGAATTAAAGTTCAAAGGAAAATCTTAAGTTTGTGTTTTTTGTTAACTAGACTCTACTGCCATTATGATTTTCAGAACCAACCATTAGATTATTCAGTTAAAAATATTCTGGAATATTAATAAGTACTTGTTAACAGGTTTTTTTATTTGTAGGGAGAAATATGTTAATTGCTAAAATAAGGAATGAAAAACGGGCAGCAGAGTCTTCCAAAAATATCCCAAAGAGAATCGAATTCTACGCAATATTAAATTTTGTTGACTTCAAATTATCTAAAGAATTTGTTAAAATTTTTACAGTTGAAGACAGTGCAAACTTGTTGGGGGGGGGGGAGATATCTTTCCGAATTTATCTATTCGTTAACTAAATTCCGGTTTACTTGCAATTTTGAAGTTTTTTAAACTATACCAAACTTATACAATTTTATCGTTAAGACTCATTAAAACGGTAGAAAAAGTTTAACTATATTCTGCCTTTCTTTAGAAAGACCCTAATGTTTGTTACTTTTTGTGAGGAAAGAAATTAAGTTAAGACGCTACAAATCACGAAATATTTCCCCCCACATCTTACGAAAGATATAATGTCTTGATGCCTACTCAATCCGTGTAGTTGGAAATGACTGCTACCTGATCTTTACTCCCCGACTGCTAATCCCGCGACTTTCCACAGGCAGTATAAATGTAATAAAGTTTGCTCATCCTGCGATTCTAACGTGCATGGGTTTTTTACATATGTTTAAAACTTTAACCCGCCATTCCCTTGTTTCAATGTCAATAATGCATTTTCTGAAACATTGAGACTAACAGCTCATCATTTTGCACGTCACTGACAGGGGCGCCCCGATGAGATATAACTGTGACCTCTCAAAAATTTCCTTATTCAGCAACTTTTGTCTGACGCAGTGGCGCAACGAAGCGGGGGAGGGGGTGTAAAAACATCATTCAGAGGTATTGGTTTTCCATAAGTGCAAATTCTAATAATGCAGTTTACCCATATGAAGTTATTGTTTCTATCAAAAAAAAAAAAAACCCTCTTCAAAAGGTATTTTTGATTAATAAACCCCCTCTAGAAGGTATTTCTGGCTGCGCTAGTAGTCTGACAATTTGGCGAAATCACCATCACTCGGCAAAAATTTGAGTGCTATTCAGCAAACTTATCATGTTTACGCATCAGCAAATTGAGAATATCTGCCCTTCCAAAAACTTAAGTTTGGGGCATCCCTGGTCACATAGCTCAACCAGAAAAGAGCCTCGCAGTCGCAGACAGTGTGTTGTTTACTGCTTAAAATTTGAAACTTTTTTTATAAAAGAAAATCGAATTTGGTGCAAAGTATTAGGATGTCGTCTTGAAGCCTGCTTTGATATTTTCCCACTCTAAGCGCAATTTCTAACGTAACTTTTGTAAATTTAGTACATATTTTTACATTGTGTTTTTTTATTAGCAAAATACATCGTTTAAAGTAACTTCTTTCAAAAAATATATAAATAAATGAATAACAAAAGTTTAAAAAATGTATAAAAAATCAGAGGGTTTAAATTTTTATGACGAACAACAAGCTAAAATACAGTTAAAAATTTCAATACAGTTTTATTTATGGTGGTATGTTAAAACATGCGAGTTTTAATTGATACTTTTTTGAATTTTTGTAACTGACTATCTATAAAATCTATTCAAAACAGCAGTGAAGTGAAGGAGTATTCATGAGCATTAAGTTGATTGAAAGCATTGCGTAAGCAAATATTTCCAACAAGGGTTGGATACCCCTTTATCCGTTCTGAAAAATTAACCATAACTGTACCTCAAATAGAAAAATAGAAAGATTTCTAGAATTCGAAGTAGATCTACATGTTCTAAGGAGTTTCACACAATTCACGTTTCCTGCTTAAGACAACTATTGATACAAATAATGTTTCTATTCTCAGTGATCTTCTTCAACCACTCATCCCAAAAGGAAATACTTATCGGCCCCCATAGAAAACAGCATAAAATCCTTCTTCCTACCCCCATTGAGACAAGAGATTAATGACTATTCCATCCAATCCAATTATCCATCATCGGCTTCAAGACAACAAGAGATGTTATCGTCCATGTTTTGCAAAGAATTTAGGCTGCATCATGAGGACTACTTACTACAGAAATATTAATTTTGATCGAAGCTGGAAGTTTGCAGAGAGGGGGGAGAGAGAAGCCGTGATTAGGAAACGATTAAAAGGGCCTTCGTAACTCGATTTCCCCGGCAGATGATGATAAGTAGACATAAATCAGACACTGGAATTGAATCTGAGAGAGGAGTTATGGCGCGAAAAGAAGACAACAAGATGAATCTGTTGAAAAGTGTTCTCATGCGGAAAACTTTCTAATGCGATCCGTGAACAGAAAGAAGTTCAATGACTAGGAAGACAGAAGAATTAAGTTAATGGACTTTCGTATTTCAGCTAAAAGGAATAAATGCATACCATTAGATACACATAGCATTAAGTCTTGATTTATTTTTCCAAAATACTAATCGTTGTCCGATTTTAGGAGTCACCTGCAGGAGTCACCTTGAACAGTGCAACGGGCGAAAGTGCTGTAGAGTTCCAGCAGCAGACTTTTGTTATTGCATATGCTACAGGGTTGGGTACACTGAAGGTGCAAACTACCTGAGCGAAGTATTTATTTGTTTACGAAAAATGGTTGTTTTTATAGATCATTTCACATTGCGATACGCTTTACATATCGGTCTTGCCCAAAGCATGAAAAACAAATTAAAACCATATTTTGTTACAATTTTCTATGTGGTCTGTAATTCTTTGGGGGATTAGAGGGGGGGGGGGGCGCATTGTAGCAGGGGACCATTTGACCGGGTTTTATGAACCTATTCCTACAATTTTCTATATGGGCTTTCAGCTTTCGTCTGCCATTGCAGCTAGGGAACCTCTTCATGGCTCTGTTGGTAATTCAGGCCCTGATATCAGTCACTACAGTAGAAGTGCTAAATAGAGTTCATCAAGAATCTACGGTAATCATCGTAAATTTTGATGCAATATTAATTTGAAATTTATTTTAACGATAAGTTTTTAAAGTATAAAAATGTAACTTTTATTTTCCGTACAATAAAATACACTATTGACAAAAAATGTCCTGAAAATAAATTTTTACAAAAGATAAACGTAATGAAGTTGCAGTTTCAGCTTCAGAATCGTCTTCAAATTTGATGGTGTAATAAAAGTTTGAAAAATAAATGCGGATTGAAGTATAGACAAAGTATTTTCGGATAAAATGTATAGTGGAGCATACGAGAAATGAGAAGACGGGAGGTTAGGGGCAAACTGCTTTTATGCCAAACTAAAGTGTCACAAATAGTTTCTAGTTAGTTGAATAGATGTATCTTCGTCCAGAGTTTTTCGTACCTACCCCTATGTGTGGTTTATCCAGTCGAGTTGATATAGCAGGTAGGAATCAAGTAAAATTCTAAAGCTGTTATTTGTGCTGGATAAATTAGAAATAATTTTTCATTTCATTTTGGTCTAAATGCATCTGACCCATTTCTCACAGCTCTAGGTCAATAAAAAAATCTAAAAAAAAAAAAAAAAAAAAAAGCTGCTGATTGAAGTATGGACAAAAATTCAGATATTGCGCTGTCATCAAAAAAATCTGCAGACAGTTTTTAAATATTCAAAAAATGAATAAACAAACAAATGAAACAATTAAAAAGTCAATAAAAATAAAAAGTAACAAATCAGAACAATAATTTAGTGAAACATTTTTATTTATTTATTAGCAGATTTTGGAAACAAAAACAATTCGAAGCTGGTCAGTTCATTTTCAATTTAACGAACTCTTTAGAACTGCGAAAAAAAGAAAAAAAACGTAAAAACGAGACTTCATAAAATTGTAAGGCAACGGAAACTGTATATTACTCGTGGTTCACATATTTTCATAGCAAGTTTTATCAATACTAATCGAACTTATACTAAAACTAATAATTATTCTGTTAGTGTTAGATGCAATAACTATTACTATGTAATAAAATAATTATTTTATTTTTCGTTTTTTTTTTGTTTGTTTTTTTTTTTTTTTTTGTCAAAGAAAAAAAAAAAGCATCTGAGCACAGACATTCATTTTACATTATAATTTAAATGAAAGGAATCATCTTCTTACCTGGTGTTTCCTGTCTTTGGCGCTAAAATTCTTAAGAAAGAGCTACTTTTTGACCTTACTTCGAGTTCATGAAAAGAGATTTTTGCCATGCCAAGTTCGTAAAAAATAATTAAAAATTTCTTTGTTTCAATGGAAGATTTTCCAGGAATAACTAATAATTCGTAAAGTTGTAATTGTACGTTAATTTGTGGCTTGCAAAATCCAATCTCAACTGCACTGATGATCGCCTTTATCTTCAGTCATTCAGGTTATCTTTGAACCAGTCCAGATACTTTTGCACCACTGCATATTTTTTATATTATAGTACAATTTAAAATCATAAATAGTAGAAATGTTAAAAAATAACCGAGAGCAAAAATTGCGTTACTGAGACTTCTAGCTTTGTTCTCCTAAGCAGCGGTATGAGCAGGGGGGGGGGGAGGAGAAGGGACACTTGTTGGCCCGGGCCTGAGCCTGAAGAGGGCTTAATATTTTTAAAACTAGGCGTGAAACACAGGGGTAAACAATATGAAGGGGGCGGAAAAGTCATTTGGGACGGCCGCAAAATTTCTGTGCACGCCCCTGCTCCTAAGTCACAGAAATTTAAAAAAAAATAGGTGGTGTAAAGTTTTCTGCACTGGCTCTAAGATACTCTGAATGACTGTATGTGTTTTATCATTAACTTTGATAAATTTATCTTACTGAAAATAAAATCTGAATGCACAAAAAAAACGACTCACGTAAAAATGGAGCACAACTTCTTGGATCGCTTTGGGCGCACAATGCATCCCTTCCTCCTCGCAGCATCCCGCGGAGTCTCCGCATCGGTGGAGCAGTGTGCAGCGGGGCAGCAGCTCTTTCTCGGGGTACAGGTCGCGCACACACACCACCTGTGCGCGTGGAATCTCGCAACGAGCACCGGAACGCATGTTGACGAAATGCGCGTTCGCCTCTCGCACTTCGTTCAGTTCTGAAATTGAACACATAAATGTGAAAACATGAACCGATTGATAACACATACATGTGAATAGATCAAGACAAAATAGGGTTGCTTCCTTCAGTCAAAAGTACTACTCACTAAAGTTGATAGAATAAGCAAAAAAAAATTAATTTTAATTTTGACATCTTGAATTCGAATTATGTTTTTCGCAATCACGAGTGTGGGTATGTAGGCGTGTGTGTTTGTGTGTGTGGGGGGGGTATGTGTGTTTGTGTGTGAGGGGTATGTGTGTTTGTGTGTAGGGGGTATGTGTATGTGCGTGTAGGCATGTGTATTTGTGTCTGTGTGCTAGTATAAGTGTGTGGGTAGTTGTGTGTATGTGTAAGTGTCCATATGTATGCGTGTGTGTATGTGTTTGTGTATGTGTGTATGTGTGTATGTTGTGGTGTGTGTGTATGTGTAAGTGTCTATATGTATGTGTTTGTGTATGTGTGTATGTGTGTAGGTTGTGGTGTGTGTGTGTAAGTGTGTGTGTGTGTAAGTGTGTGTGTGTATGCGTGTGTGTATGTGTTTGTGTATGCGCGTGTGTGTGTGCGTGTGCTTGTGCGTGTGTGGTTGTGTATGTATGTGCGTGTGTGTAGCATATGGATGCAACCTTTAGACGGCTTTCGCTATAGGAGCAGCATCGTGAAGAGCCAGCCGATCCACGGTGATGGTGCGGAGGGTGGCGGTGGGAAAATAAAATGATAGGACATCAAAACAGTCAAATGAAAGCAATAAGCAATCGTGATTGCTCAAAAAAAGAACATGGACCCAGAAAATACTTTTATTTTCCCAACAGCTATTTTTTAATTTTTTTTTTTTAATGTTCAATTTTTCAAACAAGGTGGTCTTTATAACGTCACAAATGATGTGCTTTGCCGCGTATTCCACTAGCGCTGTGTGTTTCTACTGAATATTTAGACTTGCTGGTTACCGCGCTTCCGCGTTATGATAATCAAGAATTGAATTCAACATTGCGCTCTGCGCTATCAACCATATCGTTGCCAATACATGTGAGTAAAGAAGCAAATTATATATTGCGCTCTGGTTTAGGCAACAGTGAATGGCAGTTCATCATTTGTGATGTCATACGCAGAAGCGTAATCAATAAGATTTCACTAATTAAACTAATTTTTTAAAAATATTAAACTTTGTCAAATTATTCAAAGAATGGTCAGATTTTATGCTTTTAAGCATGCTCTTAAAGGAAAAAATACTTTTAAAGTTTTGGAAACGACCCCATTGTGAAAATACGAACTGATTAAGTTTTAACTAAGACATAAATATGAACCGATTATTAACACATAAATGTGAAAACACAAACCGATCAATAACACATAAATGTGAACCAATTGACACATAAATGTGAACCAATTGACACATAAATGTGAACCTTTTATTAACATATACATGAAAATATGAACCGATTTATTGCACATAAATGTGAACCGATTAGTAACTCATAAATAAGTAAATTTGAATATTTTATTCGTGAAACTCATTTTCTAATAAGGTCATTCGATGCATGCATTGTTTAAATTGGAATTCATTTCTGGCATTGAGAGGTTTTTATTTGAGGAAATTACTTGCTCTTAATCAAAATAGCTAGCTCAGCAAACAAGCTTTTTCCCCTTTCCAAAATTACTTCAATGAAGTATTGCACCGTGGATTTAAATTTGTAATAAACTAAACTGCGTGAAGAACTTGATATATTATGATGTTTTATTTGTTTTTACAAGTATAAATATATTCCAAAATTGTAAGTAAATCGCTATAAAAAATATGGCATGAAAGCTTTTAAAAGAATTCTAGAGGGTTTCGGTCGTTAAAATGCGAAAAGTTAAAAATTGGTTATCACGTCGGAAATTACAAAAATTTCTAATGCGGTATTTTGTGAAGACATTAAACTAAAACTACGGATTTAGAAATGGAATCCAAGTGGTCAATAATAATCAAACTGTCCACACACAGAAAAAAAAACGTATAAAATTCCCTCTCTTTTATTTTGTACTAGTGGTACCCGCACGGTTTCGCCCGTAATAGCAAATTAAAAGGTCTTTTGGTTCAAATGTATATTTACAAATGATGTGTAGTGAATTTTCTTGCCAATTGGCTTGTGCCCACGTTACGGTTCCACGTTATGATAATTTCGTAATTTATTCGTCCATCTTATGATATTTTTTTCCTAAAATTGGAATAGAAAAAGAACAAAATCGAATTTTCGAAAAATCGCTTCGAGGTGCACACCCCCATGCTACATACTAAGTTTGTGCCAAATTTCATGAAAATCGGCCGAACGGTCTACGCGCTATGCGCGTCACAGACATCCTACAGACATCCTACAGATATCCTACAGACATCCAGACATCCTCCGGACAGAGAGACTTTCAGCTTTATTATTAGTAAAGAAGATTTTAGGCTAAATTTCTTTACGCGACGATTTGCCCGTCCACCAGTGACATCTGAGTAAAACGAAATTTTGGGTGATAATAGGGAATCTCTGATCTAAATCATTTTAACTGAACCAGGAAAATAGTGCATACTCTAGAAAGTTGGAATAAACCAGAATCTTGGCAAAATGCGGAACTTATATATATATATATATATATATATATATATATATATATATATATATATATATATATATATATATATATATATATATATATCCTCGGGGCTGCATACAGATAGGTATCTTTCTGTTTTCTCGCAAATCAAACCCTTTTGAACTAAATTGGTGAATGTATGACTAAATCATTTAATTGTGAATTAAATTTTGACTAAAAACTTAATTTTCCATTAATTACACATATGCCGGGCTCTAATAGTATGATGTTCAGAAGAAAAATAAAAAATGCTGATGATTGAAAAATCTAAATTTTTACAGATCTAAATACTACTTTATTTGTAAAATATAGCTTTAATGAAAATTTCGAAGACAAGCGGAGTGAAAATACGATTAATTAAAAACTTTTTGGGAAAGTTTTTTTTCGTCCTGCTCATTTTGAAAATACTACCCCAAAACATATGTCAAGCGAAGCTTACGATAAGCATTTTTTTTAACCATGTAATTTTTTTTTTTTTTTTTTTTTTCATTAAACGATATTTTGGCAATAAAACTTTAAGGAATTAAGAAATTTTATCTCAACAGCATAGCGCTTCATTTAAATTAAGTTATAATTACGTTGGATAAATTATCGTTCCCACTAGAAAAACATAGGAGAATACATAGTAGCTAAGATAAGACGAACCATATACTGTGTGTGTTTAAGGTTAAGTGAGGGTCAAGCGAATTACAGTCCAGAAGTTAAATAGTTGACTCCTCATTAGAACACGAGCCACTTGACATGGCCCAGAAAAGAGAGAGAAAAAAACTTGTATATCAGCACGGCGGAAAAGTTAGAAGATCGCGAATCTTTCGGTGTGGCGATTTATCCCTAGGTTATGAATAACACTTCTTATTACGTAAGACATTTTTTTTACACGTGAATTTTATTTTTATTGACTATATATTATTTTTATCTATATCTATCAAAGGTTACTGGACTTAATTGTAACAAAATATGAATGAGAGTGATCTGATCAGTGAACAAACTTTTAAGTGTAATTTCACTGTAGAAAGGATGGGCAAGAACTCACAAAATGAATCAGTATAACCAGTAAAAAAGAAATATCTAGACAACAATCTCTTGTCGGATGTCTTTCCATCCATAAGTTCACTTATTTTGCACTGAAAAGAGATTCCTTGTGAGCCCGAAACACATGTTTGCAGTAATCTGCAATTTAACGTTGTTATTTCTTTGTTACTTTTGAAGCACAAAGGTATTGATTCCATCTGCGCAGCCTTTACAATGCTCTCAGGTTAGGTTTGCCTCAACTATAGGCGCTTTAGTTCTACTTTTATTCTATTGTCAGAGCTATCAGTTGTACCTAAGACCACTATGACCACGTTTGCCTGTTTCTACATTTTATCACATATTTTGAATCTTAGAACTTTCCTGTATTGTAATAATTCGAGCCGTCCAAGGAATTGCGTATGTACATTTAATTGAGACAATCTGTATTAATATCAGCACTTTCAGTATAACACAGAAAGACTCTGGGATATCTTTACTAAGAATAAAGTTGAAAGTCCCTCTGTCTGGATGTCTGGATCTCTGTGACGTGCATAGCGCCTAGACCGTTCGATCGATTTTCATGAAATTCGGCACAAAGTTAGTTTGTAGCATGGGGGTGTGCGCATCGAAGCGATTGTTTGAAAATTCGATTTTGTTCTTTTTCGAATCCAATTTTAAGAACATTTTCCCCGGCAAAATTATCATAAGATGGACGAGTAAATTACCAAGTTGTCATAACGTGGAACCGTAACATGGGTAAGCCAATTGGAGAGAAATTCACCATACATTATTTGTAAATATACAGGCAAACCAAAAGACCTTTTAGTTTTTCTACTACGAGCAAAGTCGTGCGGGTACCACTAGTCATAAATAAACTTTCAGGAAGAAAAAACTCCACCAAAAAGAAAGTGACCTCAATAATACCACAGCTACATTACTTCATCTATCTCCCACGGATTTAACACGATTTTAATAACTGGTACATTATCATCAAAGATATTGTGGGATTCTTACAGAACAATTTCCGGCCGAAGGACAAGATAATACCACAAGAGGCTTGTCACTTGTGCAAGAACGGAAATTCTTTTGTACTGCACAGGGGTCACAGACATAAGAACGACATTTCTAATCCCAAGAAATGTAACTATTTCCGTTAGAAGCTCATCCATCAGGACTAGCAGGGGTAAGGTTCGCGGTGACACTGTACCCAAGGGGGGTGGTCCGAGTGAGATTGTTCGAATCTTATAAAGCCGGGATTAAGCCCCGTTTCCCTCTGCTGGGGCCAGGAAAAGGGCTCTGACAAATTTAGCATTCTATATGCTAAGAGGTAATTTTTCAGCACTTGAATCGTGTAGGAAAAAGGTAAATCATCTTTCAATGAGATATCTCAGTTTAGTCGTTTTCTGAAGAAATATTTGGATGATTACGATTTTGGTGAAAAATATCAAAATATTTCATATCAAGGAAGAAAGGAAAGCTATTTGTCGAAATTGCTGAATTCCGAACTGGCCCCCTTCTTTGAATCTCTCCCCCCCCCCCCAAATGCGTAGCATACCCTCTCTTTTTTGCTTTTATCTCAAAACAATTGTAAAAAATGTTTCATATAATTTGAACAACGGAAACTCGCGCCGACTTGCGGCTGAAAGTGTAAATCAACTTTTATGTGCTAGGTAGAATAAAAAAAAATTTTTTTTTCGAAAATTCGATATTTAAAATTGATAAAATGTTGCCCCTACAGCCCCACATGCACGAAAAAAACTTTTATCCAAAGTAAAACATTTTTACATACCCCGCAAGAGGCCTAAAATGTCCATCTCCTTCAAGAAATTGATTTTTTCGATACATATTTTTAAATAGAAAGATAAATAATCAAACTAAAAACTATAAACAATAAACGAAGTTAATTTGCGTTAAATAGAAATTTCAGCTCAAAAGCAATATTTAGATTTCCTACACTAGCACTCAAAAATATGGATTTTTTCAAGGTAAAGTTACATTTTTCATTTCAATTAAAATACACACATATTTATATATATATATTCATTCGCAAATTTTGATTTGAAAATGTGCTCGTCAATAATTTCTTGACCTGATATTTTTTACAAAATTTATTTGTAGTTAAAAAAAATTTTTTAATCAATTTTTTTGAAGAATTTTAGTTTTTAGGAATTGTGCTGGATACCTACATATTTTTTAATTTGGAAAAACGTTTTTATGATTGTGATACATGTGGAAATACAAGGACAAGTTTTTGTCAAATTTGCTTGAAGTTTTTTTCCAATTCGGTCTAGTTCACACTTTCAGACGGTCTCTCCCCCCCCCCCCCCCACACCACAATTGTTCTGATGTAAAGGGAAAACAATTATGCGACAAAAAAAAGAAAGACTTCATTTTCTTTTTGGGAATACACCCTACTCTTCCCTTCAAAATTTCACAGTGTGGTGGAAGGGAATTATAAGGAATACATTTTAGGGCGAAAAAAACAACAGAATACACACCCGAAAGCATTATTGCATTATGTTTCTAAAATCAAGGGGGCTGCAATTGACCCCTATGATCCTCCAAATGACGGGCGTAATATTTTCCGATGCAGTTCCCAGTAAACACTTTTCCCAAAAAGCAAAAACAAGGAAAATATAACGCCTACAAAAATTGAAAGGGTAAAATAACTTCCATAAATAATTATAACTTAATTATTGTTTATAATAGTATCAGCGTACAAAAAGGTTACTTTGAAAACATATTTACACAGATAAATCTATCTATCTTGGAGTAACGCGTTCGGGAAGTCTTTAATAAAAATGTTTGCATCAATAAATCTATTTTTCTTTCAGTATCAAAATGTTTTCAGGATGTATTTCGCATATTATGGGAAAAATTGTTAGACAACGGCAACAATTTTCAAAGATTTAGGCTATGACTTGTGAGAATATACTATCGCCGCTTATTGAAAATAATCAAGGGTTTCCTCAATATTTAGCAATAATTGTACCTGGTAATAAGGTTTAATTATGCTGAAAACTCCATTCCATTAAATTTAAAATCTCTCTCTCTCTCATTTTTCCTCTTTCGTTCATTGCATCCAAAACTAGCAAAAATAGGAAATTTAAATTTTTAAGAAACAAAACTTTCTTGGAAGAATGTTCTAGAAAAATAGGAGAAAAAATACAGAAGGAATATGAGAAACGTTGGGGGCTGGGAAGACACCATCTCCAAAGTGCATATGCAATTAATTCCAACAGTAATTGCAGTGGTATGGGTAGTTCACCTGTCAGCGCTTCCCTTGAGCCTCTTGTTTTTTTTTTTTCTTCTTTTTTTCGAGCTCCCGCTGTCCAGTTGGAGGTACGTCGTGTGGGGCATTTTTTTTTTCAGGTTCTGCCGGGTACCAGAAAAAATTATGATTCATAAAATTACCATTTCATTCGGAAATGCAAACGTTTTATCTCAAATCTGCATCAGTACTTTTAGTTTGGAATTTGAAAAAAATAGATAAAAAAGATAAAGTGTCATTTATTTTTCATGCGTCCTTCAAAAATCTTTTAGTTAGTCGGATTAATCTGACCAGCAAACTCATGAAGCACAATTTCATTTTCAATAATTTAAAATGTTGGAAATAACTAGCATTTGATACATAACATTAACTATATTTTTATAAATGTTGTATTAAAAACAAAATAATGACAAAACTTTCATAGTTCCTCTCCAAGTTTTTTTTTTTTTTTTTTTTTGGGGGGGGGGGGGGGGTAGGGTAAATGAAAAATGGTGCAGCAACTCAGTTTTTTAGCATAATAACGTAGAAATTCGATAGACAAAAAATTCTTGCCGTTTCTTTTTGGAACCGCATTGAAGGAAAATACTGTTAAAAGTAAGAAACAGCAACGAATAATTGCACAAAAATATCAGATTGTGCACATACGTCTTTCGGGGTTACAAGGAATCCGTTTTCAATGCAACTTACGGATGAAAAGACATCCGACAAAAGGCTTTTGTCAAAAGTAAAAAGGTATTTATTGTTTCACTATTAACAATATTTATTCACCTAAGAAAAGAATTTTGGAACCTTATTTTTTTCAAAAAACTGCTATAAATGTTTATTTACCGGGGTGTGTTATTCAGTGGTCGGAGTGCCTACTTTTTTTAAAGACTTGAGAAAGGAGTTTTAATATGGTCTGTACATTTTTGGTGAGTATGCAAGTTTAAGATTTTATGAATCTTCGTTCACTAATTACTCACTTTTTAGAAGAATTGAATTTTTACTAAGTTATGAACATGCCGTAAAGTTAAATTTTAATGTGTTAAGTGTAAAAACAAGATTAAGCCTTATGAATCTGAATATCACTTGCCTAAGTGTTGTCTAACATCACAACGAAGTCAATGGACTTTTGGTGGGGGAAAACGTATCGTACATTGTTTGAATACGGCCCTTTTTTTCTTGTCTCTCAGTCTCCTCTTCTTTTTCTCTACGTCAGGGGTGAGAGTGGATTCAAGTAAATTTTCTGAAGACAATGTGAAATTTTCTAAAATTATGAGAAAGTTCCCCCCCCCCCTCCCGGCAAAAAATCTTCAAATATGCTTACAAAAATGATTGCAAATAAATAAAAATAAATAAAAAATAAAAAACCACACATTTTAAAAGGTTTCTTTTTAAATATATTTTTTCAATTTTAGAATGTGCTGTCAGCTCAAAACTTTCGGAAATGGCAGCCCAAAATTTTGGAAATTTTCTGATCACAACTCCCTGTAAGGAGTGTTGTAAGGCCCCCCGGTAAGGGGTGCCTTATCCCTGTACACCCCTGTAAGGAGGTGTTGTTGACTCGTGTTTCTCTTCTTTTCGCTCACGATCTCTCTGCTTTTGCTTTTCCCCGAGTTCGATTTCTTTTTCTTTTCAATCTCTCTCTCTCTCTCTCTTTTCTCTGAATTATATTTCTTTTCCCTCTGAGTTCAACTTCTTTCCTTTCACTGTCTCTGTTTCTCTGATTTTGATTTCTTTTCTCTCAATCTCTCTCACAGATTGTCGAAGAGTCAACTTTTACTTTCTCTCTCACCGCATCGAAAAAGTAGAGAAGCATCTAAAATTAAATCATTGAAATTTCAATTCCAATCACCCCAACTGATCCTATCAACTCCCGAGAACAGATAATAATCCAGACTAAGCACTCTTGAAGATTTAATATTATCCCAATCACAACACAACTCCTGGTACGGAAAATAACAAAACAACGTGACTTCCCATTGTAATTAGCGAAAAAGCATAATTTCTATTCAGCCCGATATCGTAACTGCTTCACACCAACTTATATCTCGGCGGGAATCTGCGTTTGCATACGTCTTCAGAGTTCCATCACCACTGTTCCACCCTCTCATTTCGCGAGGGGTCACCGGGTTTATCGCCGGATTAACATAATGGAAAAAACGCACCATGCCCTCTCCCTCTTAAAAGAATTCTTTAATAGCGTTTCTTGCCGGCGAAGGCTTTTGTGGCTGATCTTATGTCGTAGGTAGTGTTTAAAAGGAGCAAAGTTTTCGATTTGAAAAAGCGAAGAGCGTTTCTGCCTAGCGAGTACAGCAGGTGAAAACGGAACAAATACTGGTGTTTCGTAATTCGTAGAAATTATATATCATTAGTTGTTGTGGCAACACCTACGAAAATATTTGTTTTTCAAGCCCATTATGTAATAATCACAACCCTTGCACCTAGATTATCACAAGTAATGGGTAAAAGAAAGGGACGAAATTAAGGGTAAGTGCTAAAAAATAGTTTTGCTACCACAGAAAGAGCTGTTTAAAAGCTTTCTGCCGCTCAAGGCAATAAATGAAAGTGCCGCCTTGTTTCCAACATCACAACACTTTTTTGCACATTAACTAGAGCGCAAAAATTATCAATAATCTTCACTCGCGCATCAAATGCCTCGAACATGTACTACCACGCAATTGAATTAAAATTTTGGAAAATGTATTAAAATTTAAAAAAAGTAACTTAAACAAGTGATAATAGATTTTTTCATCGATGATTTTTTTTCAACTACTATTAAGGACTACCGCTGCGGAATCGGAGTCGGTGAGTGAAAGCCTTTTATATTCTAAGAGTAGGAGTTGTTCATTTTTCCCTAGAGTCCGTAATCTACGATGGGTGCGGAGTCAGAGTTGGAGTCGGACGGATTTTGGAGTAAAGGATTCGGATGCTCTAAAATTCCTGGAGTCAGAGTCGGTCATTATCCGTATGATTTTGTATCCCTGATAGCAGGAGTGTCCATCCCTGCTGAGAGCGGTGGCGCATATCCTCAAATTCTAGACACCCCTCTCAAGCACGAAGATTCCTCTATAAGAATCGACTGAAACCAACTACCCCCCCCCCCCAAAAAAAACAATAGCGCATTCTGCGCCATGAGCCTAACCTCTTACTAACATCAATACTAATTTTTATTGGCTAAAATCCTGCTTTGAATGGTCATGTAAGTTCTTGTTATGATTAATTACGTTGCATTAATTACAATGACTTACTGCATTTTATTCATAACATTTATGTTTATATAGAGTTGAAGATTTAAATAACAATAATAATATTATGAATTTCAATATATTTTTAGTTTTTGGCTCATTCTCCCCCCCCCCCCACCCCCAAGAGTTTGCTGTTCTGGCGACCGCCTAGTCTTACCTATTGGTAGAAACAGCTCAGATCACAAAGGTCAGTGGCGTAGCTAGACCCGACTTTCGGGGGGGGGGGGTTACTTCTTTTAATATATATATATATATATATATATTATATATATGTATAATCGCTTGGAATTTTTTCCTTTTCTTCTTTTTTTTTTCTTTCTCTTCTCTCTTCTTTTTCTCTTTTTTTTTTGAGACTAACTTTTCGGGGGGGGGTTTTTGTCCCCAAAACCCCCCCCTTAGCTACGCCCCTGACAAAAGTACTATACTAATCTGATTTTACGATCCTTTGATTTCGAAAATCTAACGTATTTAAGGAAATTTTTCACTTATTTTAAATATTTTTTTTTGTATGCATTCATTTTACTTATGCATTTTTTTATTTTTGTATGCTTTTTTTTTTTGCATTTTGTATGCATGCAAGGAAATTAATGCATACAAAAATGCATTTTTTGTATGCATTTTTGTATGCATTAATTTCCTTGTCCTTAAGGTTAAGTGCTGCGTAGATATAAATTGTTAGATTTGTAATATTCGAATCTAAACACATTAAAAGAAGATCACATTCGCTCTGTAGTTCAAATATGGAGCAAAAGTAAACGCGATTGGTTATACAAATTTTACACAACCGTTTATCTACTATCACGATAATTCTGTTTGGTTTGCATTGATTAATATCAGAATCTACGATAAAATTAAATAAAATTTACTTCGCTGCTTTTTTTTTTTTTTTTTTTTTTTAAAGCCGTATAACGTTTTGCTACAATACAAAAATTATTCGGCATTTGAAAATAGTCTTCGTAATATGTGAGTAAAATATTGTCGAATTCAGATAAAGAATGTACAGTACAATGTTACTATTAAACTATTAATGTATTATCAGTAAGAGGGGCTAGAAGAACAGTCGCATTCAGATAGTTATTTTTCGTATCTGCTTTGTACTTTGAAGTAAAATGAATCGAAATTTCACTTAAGGCAAGATTTCAATTCTTTATTCGTTTTCAATTCTTTATTCTATAAAAAAAAGGTGGCAGTACTGTACACAATCATTTTCAAGTGACTAGATATAATAAAAGATAGAAATCTCGTGATGACGTGAAATAAAAAGGTAAAATTGTTAAGCATCGATAAGTTCTTGTTTTTTTCTTTTGTTCAAAATTTTTTGACTAAAATAACTTATATTACACCTAGTTTTCCCCCATGTTTCAATGTGGCTGGGTAACTTTGACCGAACCGGGTAAACCGTTCATTTCAAAAGATGTTTACAATTGGGACACTATGCAATCCTTTAGGAAATCTTCTGCAGCTTATCGTCAATTGTTGCAATAACAATGTTAAAATATGAATGGGACATTTAAAAATAGAGAAAGTGGATCAAAGCCTCCCTGAATGACTGCATGTGCTTTGCACTTTGAAAAAAATAGTAACTAAAATCGTCTAAAAATAAAATCTTCATTTCAATAAGCACTTTAAAGCTGAAGTTCATATCAATAAAATACTTGTTCCGCTTTTCAACTTCAGAGTATTAATTAGGACAGTTCGAGTGTACTTCAGAGAAATTATACTTAAATTCCCCGGCTACAACGAGCTACCTGACACATTAAGTAACACGAGAAGTTCAAAAGAATCCTTATTCTTTGCGAGAAAAAATACAGATTAAAGAGTACGAAGACCTCTGTGCAAAGAGTTCTGTGGAATGGAAGCTTCAAGTTGATTTTCACGAAAATAGAGAGCGGTTCACTGCCCTAGTTTGCAGTTACGCTTTTGATGCAATATACAGGGTTATCATAAAAGAATATCCCGGTTTTGAAAATTTATATTTCATAAGCTATTACACTTAGCACTATGAATGATACATAACAAGTATGTTCTGGTCATCACGAAACTTTCTTCTATATCTTTCTTATAATTCTAATTCCTCCCCATGCTTGACGAGGAAGCAATATTCGCAACAAAACAAAATTATACACTCCAAAACTTAACCATCCTAATTCCCGATTTATCTCAAAAGCAAAGCAAAGAATGAAAAGTGAAAATTATTTAAAGCCTTGTTTAAAATAATTACAAACATTTATTTGTTAACAAACACAAGATGGCAACAGTTAAAAAATTTAAATCATCGCGATTTTTTTGTCATTTTCCAACAATTAAAATCATGTGAATTACGCAGACAACAGTTTATAACGATTTATCTTTCTTATTGTTGCAATTATAAAGCTATTTTTATTCACACAAAAAAAAAAAAAAATCAGTCCCCCACGGAGCGATTGGCGCCAAAATTGAACAAACGCCTGTTTACACACGGATTGACATTTATTCAAAATTTCATCCAGAACGTAGCGTTACCTCTTGAGATATGGCACTCACAATTGAAAACAAAGAACGTTCGATTGCGCCACCCCCTTTTCAGCTATTGATGCCAAAATAGAATCAGCTCTTATACTCTCTAAGGGCTACTATTCGATAAATTTTTGTTTGATTCCGTTCATTATTTCATGAGATACAGCAGTCACGATCGACAACAAAAAACGTTCTATAGCTCAACCCCCGTTTTAGCTATTGACACCAAAATTGAATCAGCGCCTGTATCTGTTAAGGGTAACATATGAACTAAATTTAGTTTGATTCCGCCAATTACTTCCTATGGAATAGCAGGCACGCATAACTCAAAAAACGTCCCATTGCTCCCCCCTGGAGGAATTTGCGCCAAAAAGTTCACATGGGGCATTTATGTGTACCAAGTTTCGTTCGATTTCAGACGGTAGTTTTTGCTGTAGTGCGACCACAAAAAACTGGTCACACACATACGTGACACACGGACACACACACAGACAGACAAACATTTTCCAAAAGTGGTCGAAATGGACTCAGCACACCTCAAAATGTTCAAATTTGTCAAAATTCGAAAATTTGCGCGAATCCAATAATTTCTTCTATATATTAGATATAGAAGAAAGTAAAAATATAGATAAACTGTGAAAGGTTTTTTCACTCACAAATGTTCGATGTGTGCGCCTTTCGTAATGCGACACACATCTATAACATACATTTTGAAGTGTTTCACTGTCCATTTTTCGTAATGCTACACATCGTTTAGTTCTTGCAATGTTGGTTGTTTTGATTAGGTTTCTTGGCGCAAGGTTAGGCTTTCGGCTTGCAATGTTCTATGCTATGGTGGTGCAAAAGCACTGTCTTTGACGAAACCTCGTAAAGAAAATCACATGGGGTTGGGTTTGAGGATCTGGCTAGTCAACGCATAAAGGGTCATCACACTAGCACGGCCAATCTAGCGTTGCCAAGTTTCAGTGGCGCAGCGAAGTGGGAGGGGGGGGAGACATCCCTTAGAGGTTTTGGTTTTAACATTATTGCCAATCCTAATACAGTAGTTAGTACACGTGTAAGGACTGTTGCGATCAAAAAACCGCTTACGGAAGGAATTTCTGGCTGCGGTAGTGCGAAACGTGAACGTTTACGTAGTTACTTAGGTTCATAAAAACTTAAGACAGTTTATCTTTATTCATCATTAATAGTGCGAAGTGTCATTTTTTATGAAATATAAATTTTTAAAACCGTGATATTCTTTTATGCTAACCCAGTACATTAATTATTCGTCGAGGCGCAGCGAGGCAAGATAGTTAACCTTCCAGAACCCTTTCTTTTAAGCCGTATTGCCACCCTTATTATGTTAGTAAATAATTTTTTTTATTGACTAATCACCCCCCCCCCCCCCCTTGCCCTTGGGTCATTGTGGCCTGATGGGTACGGCGTCGGACTCGTAACTGGAGAGTTGCGGGTTTGATGCCTGCCAGTCGAAGGTACTTCGTACGCTAATGGTTGCTGCTGCACTTCAATTATGTCTCGATTAGAAAGTCGACTAATTTCCCATTCCAAACTAATAGATCTGGGGTTTCTCTGCTCCTGGTCAGGATCAAAAGAGAGACCTGTCTTCAAATCCCCACTTAACCGGTCAAGCCACATGTAACGATAGATACCGGGGGGGGGGGTTTGAAATGTAATGTGTCTGCACTCCCCTCCCCCTCCAAAATAAAGAAAGAAGATTCTACCTGTGGTAGTGAATGACTGTGTAGGTGTGTAATGCTTCGTTTTTTGTATTAACATTTAAAACTATGAAGTGCGTTAGATACTAAGTCTCCTTTTACCAGGTTCGGGAATTTCAAGCAAAATTACTTTGGCGATACTAAAAACTCCCGAAAACATATAACATAAAAATACTAAAGGTGACAATTAAGATAGTTTGAACCAGATATAATGTCAACCTATTAACTAACTCTTTTTTTTTCTTTTTGTCATTCGATAGGTAATGAAGAAAAATTATAAAGAAAACAATTTTGTTGTTTTCGGTATGTGGAAATTTTAGATGTACAAACTATATGTGAAATCATTTTTCCATGTCTGTTTTAGTAAACATTTAACAAAGTGAGGATGACGTTTGATGCTTAAAAAACAATCCTTCAACTACCCTGAAAATTTTGCTTTTTGAATTTCAAGGAAATTATATACAACCGTATTGGCAATGAGCTACAATTAAGCTTTGTAACAAGTAACCCTACCCAAGTGTGAATCCTCAATTGGAATTAAAACTTCGCACATCGTTAGATCTCTTAAAAATATTGAACCCGTTTTTTTTTTTTTAAATCGGAAACAAATCACTTTTAACGGATTGAAATTTACCCCTTAATATTGGATAATTAGGATTTTAAAATGTACAATATATTCTTTTACGTTAAACTTTAATTACAAAAATTTAAAAAATGATTGAAAATTTGAAAAACAAAGTAATATAAAGTTGACGTGTTTCAGGATCTTAAAAAAAAAAAAAACTATTTATAGGGGTAAACCATCCCTAGTAATCTTACCCCGTCGCGGGGCTGTTGCCTATGAACAATTTCCATGTGAAATAAATCAGCTTCTTCACCTCATCATATCCGATTTCAATAAAATTTGGCCTGAAGGACACATACGACAAGATTAGTGATCCTACCAATTTTTAAATTTCGACTTTAAAAATTTGTTCAAACTATAGACCAGTAAAAAAACTCAAAATGTGGTAAAAAAAATGAAAAGTGTGTTCTTACAAAAGACTAACTTCTCTCTTCTAATTATAGTAGAATGTGAATTCAAAAAATATTGTAAAGCTTAAAAATAGAGTTTCTGTTTTTTATAGATAATATGACTTTCTTACAATAGATTTAAATTTCAGAGTCATTCACCGTGACTGGGTAACATTGCAAAGCGTGGTTTATATATTTGTAGTATATTCAGAAAAATCCTGAAACGCGTCAACTTTAGTTTGTTTAGTTTTTTTCAAAATTTCAATCATTATTTGAATTTTCGTAGTTAAAATTTAAAATAAAAGAATATATTGAACCTTCTAATGTCTCAACTATCCAATACTTAGGGCTAGATTTCACCCTATTAAAAGTGTTCGTTGCCAATAAAAATTACACGTCTTAAGTATTTTTATTATTTCTATCGCTGTGCAAAGTTTTATTCAAATCGGTAGGGTTACTTGTAAGCTACATTTTACGAACTATTTTAGTTTTCCAGTTAAAATAATTCAGCTGAAATAAAAGTAACTGGCTAATGCCACCTTTTTTCTATCTCATTCTTAATATTTTCATTGTGTTCGGAAAGACGTGCCGCTCGTGTCCCAGAAACATTTCTTTTTTTAGAATTCAGGAATCTTTCACAATGATTCTTTCTAGACGTTTTTTTCACGTTTGTTTATCATCGACGTGAGCCTCCTTGAGCCACTGTCACATCCGTTTCCGCTTGATTACGTTGCTATCTGAAAAATTGTCTTAACATTCAATTCCTTTTTATCCTACTAAAAGAAGCGGCGGGGAGGGGAGAAGGGAAGAAAATTTGCATGTTTTCTGTAATGAAAATAACGCTAAAAAGGTGGGAGACACAGTTAATTAAATTTTCAAATATTACAAAAAAAAAAATTAATTAATTTGAATTTTGACATCTTGAATTCAAATTATGTTTTTCGCAATCACGAGTGTGTGTATGTTGGCGTGTGCGTTTGTGTGTGGGGGGGTATGTGTGTTGTGTGTAGGGGTATGTGTATGTGTGTGTAGGTATGTGTGTTTGTGTCTGTGTGCAGGCATGAATGTGTGGGTAGTTGTACGTATGTGTATGTTTTTGTGTGTGTGTGTGTGTAGGTGTCTGTATGTATGCATGAATGTGTGAGTAGTTGTGTGTATGTTTTTGTGTGTGTATGTGTTTGTGTGTGTATGTGTGTGTGTGTGTGTGTGTGTGTGTGTGTGTGTGTGCGTGCGTGTGTGTGTAGTTGTGTATGTATACGCGTGTGTGTAGGACATGGAAGCAACCTGGAGACGGCTTTCGCTATAGGAGCAGCATCGTGAGGACCCGGTCGACGGTGATGCTTCATAGGGTGGCGGTGAGAAAATAAAATCAAAGGACATCAAAACAGTCAAGTGAGTACAATAAGCAATCGTGATTGCTCAAAAAAAAAAAAAAAAATTGAAAGTATGATTTTGAGATGGATAAATGTGTGTCTACTATTGTGAGCGAATATGTTGCTAGAGTTTTTTTTTTTTTTTCACGGCGTGAAAAAAACTCCCTCATTATTTTAGCGGAGTAAAGTTCATTTTGACGAAGTGGAATGTAACAAAACAGCTATGACTATAATAGCGTTACATTACACAAAAGCCTACTTGAAGAGGGAAGGGGACATGTAAAAGATGTACATGTATTTAATTAAAATATCGCCAAAAAGAGAGAGAGAACTAAAAGTAAATCATTGTTCAAAAATTAGAAAAAGTCAAATTTTGAGTTAGAGAAGTGTGTGTCTGTTTATTATTGTTAGCAAAGATGTTGCTACAGATTTTTTTAAAGGCTTTTAAATACATTCGAACTCGCTTATAAAGAGCGCAAAGGGACCGCGATATTTGTTCGTTATAATCAAGTGCTCGTAAAAAACGGGTTCGTGAAAAAAAAATCATAAAAATTCATCATAGTTGCTCTTTTTTTTCTACTTTTTTTATCACTTTGTTCCAAAGAAGTTGGTTACTTTGTTTTGAACAGTCAGTCTGAATGTCTCTTTCTTATGTCATTGTTTTTGAGAAATATATATACATACCCAAATCCACATGTATGTAATTTTTAAATTTTTTTTTTACTCCACACACTAAAAAAACGGCTGTTGGTCTTAGGATTTATAATTTATCACTAACTTTGGTTAGTTTTGGACCAAAAAAGGCTAAACCGAGCCGGAAATCAATGGAAATGTCATGAATCGCAAAAATATTGCTCGCTTTAAGCGGGATTTGCTCGTTAGAAACGAGTTATGCTTCCATAGACTAAAACATTGTACCAACCAAGTAATTCTGATTTCCTTGCTATATCCGGGTTCTCGTTAAAGCAGGGCTCGTTAAAAGCGAGTTCGAATGTAATCCTTGACATTTTTTTGGAGGCGTGAAATACACGGAAACAACCATAATAGTGATCAATTCCATAAAAAAAACTAACTTTCTAAGGATAAGACGGAAGATTGCTGAGAAAGAAAAGATGTACCATTTTTATTTTTCTACAATTATACTACAGACTATTTGACGATTTGAATTTGAAAAATAAATTAAAAATAATAATAAATAAGGCATTCAAATATAAGATTTTTTAAATTTGAAAAGTTTTTGTTCCCCATTTTCCACAACGATAAACTTATGTTTAAGATAATGAGCGTGAAAATACGCTTGATTGCGTTTTTTGAGGTTTATTCTCGATTTTCACTTCGTAAAATAGGCTCGTAGAAGCGCATAATGGGGTTGCTTCCGAAATTTTTGAAGTATTTTTTTTTTCTGATAGAGCAAGTGTCTGATCATTTTTCAAAAAATTTGACAAGGTTTAATGTTTAAAAAAAATTATTTTAATCGGTGCGCAGATTCAATTATATTTTTTTAGATTCTGCACATGACATCACAAGTGATGATATGCCATTCACTGATGCTTTTGTGCAGAGCGCAATATTTAATTCGCATCTTTACTCACATGTGCTGGCAACGATATGGTTGATAGCAAGCGTATAGCACAATATTTAGTTCGCTTCTGAATTATCATAACCTGGAAACGCGGTAGACAGCAAGCGTAAACATTCAGCGCGCCAGTGGAATACGCGCCAAAGTGTATCACTTGCGCCATCATAAAGACCACAATTTGTTTGAAAAACAGGACAGTTAAAAAAATAATTAAAAATTAAACGTTTTGAAAATAAAAGACCCTTGCTCCATGATATGTTGTTTTGCTCATTCTATCAACTTCAGTGACTAAAAGTAGTACTTTTAACTGATGAAAGCAACCCCATCACTTTTTAGCAAATTTAAATCAACAGTCAAAACAGTTATAACCATTGAATTTATTAATTTATGCTAATTTGAAATTGCGGGAGAAAAAAAGGTTTTTACTTAAAGTTGGCTTTTTTCTGAAGAAGGACCTGAACTGAAAAGAACCATTTACAGGAGATAAATGTAGGAAAAGGAAGTTTTTTCTTTTTGAATACTAAAACTTGTTTTGTTTTCAAATTCAGCTTTTGTATGACACGCTTTGAAATATTCAGATACACTGGATCTGGATCAATATCAGAATTATACTCTGTTGAAAACTACTCACTGTCATCCATTCTTTTATTTTAGCGCAAAAATAATTTGAACTTTAAATGGGTACGGTTTCACAGGTGACATTGCTAATTTGAAGATTTTTTAAAAATTGGGCATTCGCTATTACGAATCGATTTGTCTTTAAAAAGGAAGGATATTAATTCAGTTACAGTTAGCAGCACGGTTCGAAGTGAAACAAAGAATCTGAATATTCTTAAAAAGAGCAAAAAGCCTTCCAGTACAGATCCTTCGTCGAAAGCAGAGCACGACGCCAAGTTTAACGTTTTCCCGAAGTAAAAATAGTAAATTTTTGGGACATTTTGGTACCTGTTTATGTTTAAGTATATCCTAAATCATACCTTCCCAAACTTTATAGCCAGTGGATCCCTTTCATTGATCAATGTTCAGTACTGACCCCCGTCACTAGAGTGTATTGGTACTTTTAATTTTTGTAAATTGAACATAATCAAATTCACCATTTCTCTCTTGAGGTGAACATCATTGTTCTGCCCAAAAAAAGGCACTAGGTAGGTAATTTACAATGCTTAATTTTTATTTGCAATTCCAGAAGTACACAAATCGAATAGAAAAGACAGAGACCAATCGGTAACAAATGCTGAAAATTCCTAACTGTGCATCGAACTTATTTGAAGAGCAGACACGGATCCAAAGGGGGTCATTAAGGTCAATAATATTAATTAAATAATCAAAGAGAGCTTAAAGCTGTGTTTTGGGAACTTATAGTTCGAAAGAATTAGTCAAGATTTCAAATTTATGTGCAAGAATGGCTTATGAAACTCCTACCGGAAATGACCCCTTCCGAAACGAAAATCTGCGTCCGCCCTTTGGAGAAAAATGAGATTCTTCTAGCTGGCATATTGGGTTTCATTTTTAACTGATTCTGGAAGTTAGATTTGTGGGTACGTTGCAGTCTGAAGTTCTGTCAGTCTAACATTCAAACTCACGTGATGACAGGCTACATGGTTTTGTTGAAGTAGAAAACAGACCACAGTTTGGGAAGCCCTGTCCTAAGTAGTGTAATATCTACGAGAGACACATTTTTACCGAAAATTCGTTTTGAAAACTTAGTTGAAGTATTACAGATGATATCACATGCATATCATCAACGATATTTTTTAATGTTCTTTTACAGCCTAAAGAGGAATAAACCAGTGCTTCTCAACCTTTTTTACTTTGCGGCACACTTAAGAAATTTCTGGATCAACGGGGCACACTGAACTTAATTTCGAAGTGGTAATATAGAAATGTTTTTATCATTCACTGGTAAAAAGACGGGGGGGGGGGGCTTTTTTCATATGAATAAAACAATTATAACAAATGTCTAAATTCATTTAGAAAGCAGAAATATTTTGAATGTATTGAATATTTTGAATGTATATTTTGTATGATTGAACAACAAAACTATAGCTATTTACAGAAAATTATGCTTCATGTGTTTCAAAGCATTTCTGTCAAACATGTCACAAAAGTGCACACTGCAATTAAATGATTTATCAAATAATGTTTCAAGAAAGAAGCAAGCAAGAAATTAAAACCAAGCTCCTAACTTCCGTTTGACACTAATTCCTGAAAGACGTTTGATGTTCAGCTCTATGCTGGAAAGAGCTACACGAAATTCTTGATCCAGGCTCTTTAGAGATGATCTCTTACTGTTTTTTTTTATAAATGCGAGGGCTGAGAGGCTGAGTTTGCAAAGATATGTAGTTGAAAATGTTGGCAGAACATCAATAGAAAGACATGAGATAGTTGGATACTCATTTTTAACAAGCAACCAAAATTCGTCCTGAGGCACTTTGCTCAACTTAAGTGTAAGAGTACGGTCGCTCTTGAGGTCCATAATTATTCTCGCGCCTCAAAGAAAGGTCTTTAACTTATGAATCTGCAGATGAAGAGAATGGATCGCGAATCCAGCCATACTGTTCCATGTTGCGATTCTTGAAATAGTGCTTAAACGTGTCCTGAAGTATGACTAAATGTTCTGCCACCACATTCAGCAGCTTTTCTTCCATGCCATTTTTTTCACATACCATGTTGACGGTCCGTTTGAACATGTCCAATGAACTACTTCTTCTCTTCACAGCTGAATTTTTGATTTGAGCCCGCTTGGCTTGGGGCTTGTCCATACATGCAACCCAAATTCTCTCCTTTTCCTTGCATTTTCCGATTCAATTCGTTTAGGTTTTCAAAAATGTCAGCCATGTACGTTAGTTTTGCCAGCCAATATTTGTCTTACAACAAACTGGCGTACTGCATTTCGTTTTTTAAAATCAAAGCGTACCACGTCCCTCAATTCAAAAATTCTTGAAAGTATTTCACTACATGAAAGTCAGCGAATCTCTGTATGAAGAAGTAGGGAGTAGTGATCTGTCTTCATTTCTTCGCGAAATAAAGAGAAAAGGCGAGAATTATGCGGCCTCGATTTATGAAATTTACGACTTCAGCCAAAGCTGACTTCAGCTCATCTGGTAATTAAATCCGTCTGCCATGAGAGCTTCACGATAGAGGAAACTGTATAGTTTTAATTTCTGTTTTACTAAATCTCAGAATCGAGCTTCGAGAAACTACTATAAAAAGAAATTAGTATCGGAACTGGAAAAGAGGAAAACAAAAGCTAAAGCTGGGGCTAAAATTCATGGGGGATTGGGACGATACTCCCGTTTGCGAAAGATTTAGAAAAAATTTTGTATAATTAGTTGATTTTCTGGAAATTAAAATCCGTTTTCAAAAACCGAAAGTAATAGCCTAACACAAAGAGTTTAAAAGAGGTGAGGCAGCAAATCCCTCCTCTCCCCTTTTTGGGTATGTCTTATTGCACATGATCGACAGGATGAATTGAAAAGTTACAGAACGATACAAACTCTATTCGGTCGTAACTTTAAAATAAAATACGTCAAGGCTCTTTCTTTTTATATAACTACGAAAATACTACGGCACACCGGGTTCCATGTCGCGGCGCACCAGTGTGCCGCGGCACACCGGTTGCGAAGCCCTGGAATAAACTAAAAAATCAGGGAAAAAAAAGAGTTGGTTCGGATCAGGTCGTGCCCAGTTAAGGCATAAAATGAATCATTCACATTAAGCACAACGCGAACAAGTACAAACAAGACTTACCCACATAATTTTTATTCCTCAATAAGAATCAATAAAACATCTCCTAGAAATAGTTTAACTATTCAATCTCCTGAATTGCTATCGACATTATATATATATATATATATATATATATATATATATATATATATATATATATATATATATATATATATATATATATATATATATATATATATATTGCATTGAAAAAGTATTCTTTAAAGCCCCGAAAATAGGACTGCAACTTAGTTGCTAATTAATGCTTTACCAACGTTGTGTTTCCATTGTTACTTTGCTGGGCTAATGTATTCATTTATTTCAAAAGTGTAACTAGATCGAAGTACTTCTGTCTACAAAATATCAAGGAGCAATGGGCAATCAAGGAGCAATGAACACCACTGAAAAGCAACATCAAATGACAGCTATACGGGCTCACAACAGCACATTCGATAAGGGCGTTTGCCCCCAAAATGAATGAAACATGAAGTGAGCAGTGTTCGCCGATATCGATAGAAGATTAAGATAACGTCAACCCTTTCACTTTGTTGCCGGTGGTAGAAAGTTTCGTTTTTTTCTTTTTTCAAGTTACCCTTTTCCAGAGAGCTGTTTACATCCGTGGTTTCTCTTTAAACGACTGCGCAGATTATTCCGATATCAGCTTCCTGTCATGAGAAAGCACTGTTATCCGAGTTTCAATCTCTGTTGCTGTATCAGAAATAGTTCTGGGAATTTGCAGCTGCCTCTAAAATTAGTTTATGTTACGATTTTTATTCTTCACTTTCTTACAATGCTTATGGGGCTGTTGATGGACTTTAACGATTTAACGAAAAAATTTTCAAAGATGTTGAAATTTTATGAAAAACTTACACGTTAAATTTCTCAATATTTCACCTTTCCGTTCCTAATTAAATTACACTAGAATGTCCGTTAATACAATTATATTATTATATAAATTACGTTACATAACGAAATTGCTCAGATCAGTTTTCGCTAAAATTATTCTTTTTATCAGTTATTTTCTTGAAAATAAATTTTGAAGATGTAGTTTAAAAAATGCTGTTAGAGGGCACTTTAGACTTTGGAGTAACGAACAACCATTTTTTACCGCTGTTTTTGAATCTCATTTTTTTTCTAATGCCCCCCCCCCTTGGACTTAAAACTTAAATTTTTAGCTCAAAATCAAAAGCATTGGGCGTGATTAAGTCGCGCAAACTGAACTGTGTTTAGAATTTTAAACACACTCTATTACGAAAAAATACATTTAACATAGAAGGAAAAAAGGGATCTTCATGAAACTTAAAATGAATGTGACCAATGACAAAATAAGGAAATGATTACAAATTAAGAACAAAAGATTGTTTTATTAAAAAGTTATGACACAAGAATGGTTACAAAACCGTAAGTTGTACAGCCTCCTCTAGCAACTACACAAGACAAAACACAATCTAACATGGAGTGAAATAGGTCACCTATGACGACAGGAACAAAATCGGGATTCATCGTTGAAGAAAATATGTCTCCTGTCTGTCACAGTCCAGCCAATTTTAGTGCAGCGAAAATCCAATCGACGAAAATCCAAACCATCGCAATGGACGCCGGTTCGAGATACCAGCGTCTTTCAGTCTACTCAGAATTGTTTTCTTGATACCGTCAGTTTCTTAAAAGCTATTGAACGGCATGGAACTAATGTTAAAGACCTTGTTGATACGGTAGTGGCCACTTTTATGATGTGCGATCTTCGCTCTCATTTATGTTTCTAGAATGCTTTAACCAACCGCAATGGAGTGATTCATTTATTTTTACCTTTAAGCTACTACCATATTGCTCCGATCAAGGAGCCGGCAGATACGCCGTACAACTAACTTGCTTCTCTGAGACCTACTGTATGTCTCAGTAAAAAGTTCAACAATTAATCCTATACCTCTAAAAATGTCCGAGTCACAATAGCATTCTTACAACTCGACAGTTTCGTTGGACACAAACTTTCCCACTTTCAACCGTAACTATCTGCGCATCTTGTATCTGCATAGCGCACTTTCGTCACTGGCGACGAAATTTAAATTATCTCTTACCAAACTACATTCTTGCCGAGTTTGTTGGTTGCAGCTCAATTTATTCTTGATGCATAATTTTTTTTTTGTGACAAAGTGTATTTCAACCTTTGAAAACAGTTCAGTTTCCGCTACTTAATCACTTCCAACAATTCCGATTTTGAGCTCAAAATTTAGGTTTAAGTCCAAGCATTAGAAAACATTCAATGAAATTCCAAAATAGCGGTAAAAATACTTGTTCGTTACTCCAAAGTCTAAAGTACCCTCTATCGGCAGTTTTTAAGCTAAACATTCAAAATTTATCTTCAAGAAAATACTGATAAAAAGAATAAGTTTAGCGAAAACCGCAAACGAATCGACCAATTTTTCTGTTTTTTTATGACAATTTGAAATTTTGGACCATAAACTTTAATGGCGCCTATCTCCTACGGAAGACGTTTGGAACCCTTATTTTTGCAATTACATTGTTTGTCCAGATGTGTACTATCCCCCCCCCCCCCTTAAAATTTTGCCCAAGAGTTCAGAAACATCCTGTGTAGTTAAAGCACGAAATAATAAAAATAAAACTGACACGTGTTTTGAGCTTATAAAGAATCTATTATCACTGCGTTCTCGGCGAAAAAGGGAACAAACTATTACCAGACTTGTTGCGATTTTTGCAATTGAAGAATTGATGAAAGCGAGACAGATGGAAGCTATTTTGAGAATCCCGCGTGTTTCCAACAACTATGTAGGCGCTGGGCGGCATCATTATTGATGATGATACTGAAAAAAATGTTCGCCAACGTTTAGTGCTCTTACATTTTCCTCCTTTGCAGATCTATTAACGCGAAGTAGTTGGTTAACTAGTTTTATTTGTCATGTAGAAGGTTACTAAAAACGTTTGGTTGGGAATTTCACTTTATTTTTACCTTAAGTTTGTCATTCTTATCTTTTTGGGACATACGACTGAAAGATAAATTAAAATTTTATGCATATTTTAGAATTTACTTTTTGAAGAATTTTATTTTCCAATTGAATTTAGATTACATTTTGAAAATAAAGCGGGTAGTATACTGTCTATGAATCGTATATCGAGTATATTTGCTGTAGAACTGTTTAAGCTATAAAAAAAACTGATTGTGTATTAAGTGGTAAGTTACTGCCTTTAAACCAGGGCTAAGGCACAACTACATAAGCAACATACCGATAGCCTGGTTAGACACCCAGAAGCTGCTGTTTTGTCCTTGTTATGGCCTCAGAAGTCTGGAATAGTCAATAACCATCCCCCCAGCTAGGTTTCTGGAGTTATAATCGGGCTGTCGGTACTTTGTTGATTGTGTATGTCAGTTATCTATACATACTTGAACTTCATGGGTCAAGTTTTCATCTACCCTGTTGTCTTTGGGTTAAATGCATACGCACTGGGGTTTATAGAACTTCATTCTTTGTCAAAATCCATTAAGTGACTATTTTTTGTACCTTATTACTTTCAGGCAGCATAGTATTGAACGCATTGCACTAAATTTTATCCCTTAGTTCACCAAGCAGGTAGTAAAAGGTCTAAAGTTAAAAGATTGATTTTTTCCCATTTTCTCCGACTTACTCTACTGTGAACTTTAATAGGAGATTCTGTTTCTTCACTGACTAGTTATCTTTCATCACAACTGCCCACCTGTAGAATTTATTTAATTCTCACCTTGAGCTATCCTTGGGTCCAATAAAGGGCTCTTGGACGCCGAAGTGGTCTTTGCAGGGAATCCATTCAGGGAATAGTACCCTGGCACAACTCTATTCCAGGGCCCCAGGGAAGGGCCATCTTGGCTTCTCGTCTTCAACGTGGGTGCCGCGGAGAGAGACGGCGTCCAGCGGCTCTCTAAGTTCCAACTTCGCTGAGGAAATGACGTCGTGTGCTGAAAAAGAGGAGTATAATATTAACGACCTAAATTTAATCATAAAAAAATGACGAAAGACTAATATGGGGTATCTATCCCCACCAAGAACAATAGCTCAACCAATCAAAAGTTACGTATCACCCCCAAGAACAAGAGCTTTCCAAAACAACCTCAAAATTTGAGTGGCGGAGTTTGCGCCATGACCCCTGCCATAGTTTTTGAAAAATATCAGTGTTAGATTTACAGGCTCTTTGTAGCTTTCTACGATGCAAGATGATCAGAACTATTATTTTTCATCTTTAATTTGTTGCTACCCTTGTAAATGCACACATGAATGAATTCCCGTATGGAAGTGTGCGCTCAACATATTCTTCGTGGGACAAAAGTTGCAGAATAATTCATCAGGGATTTCTCTAGAAATGATGAACCATTTACCATATTCTTTAACTTGTTGGAAATGATTCACTACAGAAGTCATATCAAGTTCTTACAGTTCAGGCAAACCTAATCTGGTCGCAACGTAACGCTGTGATCAGGGGAGTCCCGAACTGAAATTTTTGGGATGGTGAAAATTCCCAATTTGCCGAATGGAACTTCAAATTTTGCCAAATGATAATAGCTTGACCGAATGGAGCTCGAAATTTCCCCGAATGATGATAATTTTGCTCAATGGAACTCCCAATTTTTCTGAAGGATGATAATTGTGCCGGATAGAACTTCAAATTCTGCCAAATGATGAAAATTTTTGCTGAATCGTCAGACAAAAATTGTCGAATAACGAAATTTTTGGAAAATTACAGTGATCTCCCATCGGGGCATCCCTATTAGGATCTGCGTATCATTCACAATGCTGCCAGGTTAAGTTTGCCCCAATTTTAGTCAGGTAAGTTTTGGTAATGTAAAGCATCACTGGATTCGGAACGAGTTGGAGATATGAAAATTATACCACTGCGGAACTTGTTTATTTAACAAACGATCCTGTAGTGGGGTTGTTAACTTATGTCTAGGATTTACAAAAAAAAAAAAAAGGCATAAGCATCATTTTAACTGCAAAAATCTCGCTGTAAAAATGAGATCAAATTTTAAAAAAATTATAATAAAATAACCATGAAATAGAAACGGTGTTCGGTTTCAGAAATAAAATAGGAAACGTGAGTCGGAAAGTCACTTCTGAAGCAAATATCCAAACTGAAAATCTGAAAAATAACAGCAGCGTTAAAAAAATTAAAAGAATGTGATTTATTTATAACTTTTAAATTAGCATGGAAACACATTGGATAATGGCTTGTAAGCTTTAAAACACGAAAGCACTAACTCAGTTATTTCACTCTCATGTTTAAAAAAGCCATCTAAATCGTCTGCCTTAACTATACAAGTACTTGAATCATTTAAGCTACAGTGTACCGGTCGCAAACCATAAAGTAGTCCTTTCATAATAGTTCGATTACAATGCTGTTGGGCAAAAGAGAGATCGCGTCATCAATAATTCAAAAGTAAGAATACACTCTGCCACCTTTTCTTTTCTCCACTTGTTGACATGAGTGCGAAGAAAAGAACATGTAATTACAGTTGGCAGGAGAAAGCGTCCGATTTACGATCTACTCCAAATTAGAACGGACGACTCGTGTGTTCGGCAAGATCGGAATTTATTTCGGAACACTTGACAAGCTCAAGGTTGACAATAGGAAGACTAGAGAGAAGCGCCAGAGGATATGACTAATGAAAAACACGACGAGTTTGTTTTCATTAAGTTACGACTCCTCAAATTTAATTAAGTGCTTCGGGACGTCAATGCTGATTCATTCCGACACTTTCGAATTTCTGTCGTTTTGGCCTAAAGAACAAAACCCCAGGATCTGAAGATTTTTAAATATTCATTACTGGAACATAATTACAGAAATCGTGACTAACAAAAGGGCTGTATCTTGTTCTTTTCTCTCTTTTTTTAATATACAGACTTTCTTGTTATTTTGAGTTATTAACTCAATTTACTTCAGCTAAAACTGCTGAAAGCTGATGTCCATAAGTTTCCAAACACATAATAACATAGAATTTCAACTCAGCATAGGTTTTTTAATGTTTATTTTATTTATTTTTATTACTATTATTATTGTTATTATTATTTTTTTTTTTTTGAAACGCTTCATTTACTTTTAACGAAAGACACGAGTTGAAAAATAAACTTTCATACATAAGGAAATTTCAGTAATATATTAGATATTTTAAGTTTCTCGTCTTCAGGCAAGCGAGAGCTGCAGAAAAGACATTAAGTTTCTGAGTATATGAGTTGAAATTATTTCGTGAAAGTCAAATTTTTGACTATGAGAGAGAGAGAGAGATACGTCAAATTTGTGAGTATAGGAGAAAGAGAGAAAGACGTCAAATTTGTGAGTATATGAGAGAGAGAGGGACGTCGAATTTCTGAGTATATGAGAAAGAGACGTCAAATGTATGAGTACATGAGAGAAAGAGAAAGACGTGAAATGTCTGAGTTTTTGAGACAAAATCAAATTCCTAAGAGAGACTTTAAATTCTTGAGTATTCGCAACTCCAACGAACTATAGGGGGCACTGCAGTCACTGTTTAATGGCGGAATTGAAAACTAAAACAAACGCATGTGGTAGCGAAGAAAATGCTAAAAGTGTTGTGATTTTTGTTCGTATGTATGATTTTTTCGCTTTATTCGTTTGAAAAGATTTTTCAAAGTCTTGTGGATATTCTGACCCATATAGAAAGAGATTAGAAACCAAAAAGTATTACGAAAGTAAACAATTAATGTAGAACACACAGTAAGTTGTTCTGAAGCAGCCATTTTCACGATGTTGAATTCGGAATTCATAAATTTTTGGTTCGCTTCGAACGGCATTTTCATTTTGTACCGTTTTTTCTATACATTAGTACATAGTAAGTTCAGTTTCGTGACATTTCCAGCATTTGTTGACATTTTTGTCACATAGTGCACATACGTGGCAGACTGTCAAGAGTAACGTTTAACACTAGATAATTTATTTCTATGACTATATGATTGGATATCCAAAGAAATCATGCATTTAATTCATTCGTCATGGAAATAATTTACCTGATATGCGAAATCTTGTCAAGATACATTATTCTTTCACATAATTTTAAAACCATAACACTATAAACAGATTTTTGGCGAACTTTTATTTTTTATTGTTCAAATTCTTAACGTTCTTTCTGGATTTTTCAATCTGTTCTGCGATAAATATTTTCAAGAAAATTTATTTGCATACTGTCTATTTCAGTAGGATACTGTAGTAACAAATTTTATTTAAATCATTTATGTGGAATTAGGTTAAAGAAAAGTGTCCAGTCAATGTTGTTAAGTTCGTTTTTTTTTTCATCGAATTGAAAAACTGATATTTATTCAAATTCACTCAGAACAAAATAAATAAAATGTGTACTCACAGTTTATATATGGTGGTAGTTTTCTTTTCAGTTGATTGACCATTATTTCTTTTTACTTATCGAATTCTGTAATCTTACTATCATTTTATTCCACTCATGATAAAAATTAAAAATGGTTTAACTAAAAACGCGAAAACTCGCCAAGGCTACTTTGCTTGCACAATACTAAAACTACTATAACCCTAAACAAATTTGGCGAAACCTTTCAGCTGAGAATAAAAGGAATAAAGTAAATTCTTTCTCGGTTATTCATTTTGTTCTACGATAATATATTCAAGAAAATATTTTGCATACTGTCCATTCCAACTAAATGCTGCTGTAAAATATGATTAGTTAAATTAATTTAAGATTAAAAAAAACTCATATTCTTACAAATTCATACAAAACAATAAAAATTTTTACCTGGTATAACGTTATCCAATTTTGTTAATCCAGAGTTTTCTTGTTTACGCTTCCACCATTTAATACTTTTTTGAAAGAAATAAGAAAAACTAACATTATTTTGAGAAGCTCGAGAATACTACTAAGGGACGAATTAATTTCTGTAGCTGAAAGCAAACTAAGACACATCGATTGCGTTAATAAATACTCAGAACAAACTGCCTGTGTTTACGTCAACAGACACACGTGATGCGCAACGTGGCAATGTTTTAGGTGCAGACGCAGTTTTATAAATCACCGCAAGGTAGCGTATTCGAGCGCTGGAGTTCCGAATTGAGAGGGAGATAAGAGAGATGTCAAATAGCAGAGTATATAAAAAAAAATACCTAAAATTTCTGAATGTATGAGAAAGATAGAGAGAGAAACTGAAATGTCAAATTTTTGAGTTTGAGAGAGAGAAAGGGAGTCAAATTTCTAAGTGTATGAAAGAGAGAGAGAGAGAGAGAGAGAGATAAAAATTCTCAGTAGTGTATGAGAGAGAAAGAGAGAGGAGTCAAATTTTGGAGTACATCAGGGAGAGACGTCAAAGTTCCTAGTATACGAGAGAGAAATAGACAGAGAGAGATGAAATTTCTAAGTATAAAAGAGAAAAGAGACAGACGTCGAATGCCTGAGTATATGAGACAACATCAAGTTCCTGAGAGAGATTTTAAATTCCTGAGCATTGAGAGAAAAAGAGAAATATGTCAAATTGCAGAGTATATAAGAGAGATACTTAAAATTTATGAATGTATGATAAAGATAGCAAGAGATAAACTGCGATAGTCAAATTTCTGAGCATATAAGAGAGAGAAAGAGAGAAGTCAGATTTCTAAGTGTATGAAAGAGAAAGAGAGAGCAGAGAGAAGTCGAGTTTTGGTGTCTGAGAGAGAAACGTCAAATTTCTGTGTATATGGAGAGAGAGAGAGAAAGAGATGAAAATTCTGAGTAGTGTATGAGGTGAAAGAGAGGAGTCAAATTTTTTAGTATATCAGGGAGAGACGTCAAATTTCTGAATATATGAGAGAGAGAGAGAGAGATGAAATTTTTGAGCATATAAGAGAAAAGAGATAGCCGTCAAATTTCTGAGTATATGAGAAAAAGAGATATACATCAAATTTATTGGTATGTGAGAGAGAGATCAAATTTCTGAGTATATGAGTGCTCTAGTTTCAAATTGTTTGGAGAAACATTTGGAATTTTCGTGTACAACACACACACATCGTTTGATTCTATCGAGTGCGTTTCACATAGTCCTATAAAATAAAAAAACAAAAGGTCTCATTTCAAAATAAGATTTTTTTCTAGTCGAAAAAAAAAAGTTCCAACTCCCCTGAGAGAACCCAACTTCGTCCAGCGCTGAAGACATGAATCACCAAGTCAACTTGAGCTGCTTGACCTACAGTGTCTGCCTGATATTGCCACCTGGTAGATGGGAAATCCAGCGAGTGCGAGGGGAAGGCTCACGTTGCATCGCTTCCGTCAGAGTGATGATTTATGGGGAGGAACCTCCAGAGTGATGGATTGTGAACGCACAAATATTACAATCCACGAGGGACCTGTTGGATTCATTGACCATTTCACTGCTGGAAGGCGTAAGCAGTCGACTTAGATGACATAAAACAGGTTCATTTTCCTTAGCACGTGGAGAAGGGTTGGAGTAGGAATAAGTTTGAGCGATGTGGAATAAGAGGGCTGCAATCGAAGGGGCGGATTAGTTTTAATTTCCGTTTTCATCAATTGCAGATTATTTCTGTGGTTCGGTTCTGAAAGGAGCATAGTCAAAATCGTCTATTGCAAGTCAAAAGCCCTTTTCTAACTGAATTCAAAAACACTCCCAATGAGTGTGTGCACCCCCAAAGCACGAAACTGCAGTCCTCGGCTGGAATGACTGAGTTGGCGGTGTACTTCATGTACTCCCAATAAGATTAGATGTTATTAAAAGTCAATAAAAAAGAAAGCATTCTACTTGTTATTTGGAGTAGAACATTTTAGAACTAAAACAGCCGATCAAGTATAATATTTTGTGATCAATAACTCAAATAATCAAAAAACTGACAAGGTCTTTTTAGAACCAAGTCACAGGTTGAGAATTTATTGTATTATTTTTATTTTTGGCAATGATTATAAAGTTTGTTCCTGGCAAATTGACACCACGGCAGAGCAAGTAGGGTAGCCTAAACAGAAAATCAACACTTTAACTCAATTTCATTAACAAGAATTGATAATCGAGTCTAGTCAAAACTGCAGCATTATGAATTTGTCCAATCATTCAAAAAAAAAAAAAAAAGCAGCTATCCATTCATGAGCACTACTAACCAATAGAAAAACACATAATTCAGTCTTTTTCTCTTCCTTTTTGGGATAATTGTACCGAAGGAAGTTGCTGTTGGTAATTAATCTAAAAGGAAAAAAAAAACTGAAATTTTACTTTTTTTTTAAAAAACATCTTTACGAATTGTTCATTCACACGTTAGCCTCACTTAGTAACCTCTTTGACTCTATTTTTCTTAAGAAAAACAAATAAAAACTAACTTTACAGTCTGTTAAACTAACAACGCACTCAAAAATAGAAGTTCTTTTCAGCAAGGCATAAATATCAACACGTGTAATGGCGTAAAATGTGTTTGAAAATCCGAATATAGCTTACTGCCTGTAAAATTATTGTTTATGATCTTCGTGAGAACTTACTGCACTCTTCAACTTTTGCCAAGTTTCTGCATCACGTGCAGAAATCGTCAGCACACTGGCAAGGCTCAGGTTGCAACACATCAAGCAAAAAATAAATCAATAAAATACAAAAGCAATGAACCACCCATGTACTCAAAAGACTTCTGGAAGGAACCCAATGGAAGGAGGGGATGGAAATGTCCAACAGAATAGCCTCAATGATGGAAGTAACGTGTCCGACGCCAAGAGAAATACACAATCTCTTCAGTCTACCCCTCTTTTTTCTTCGTCTCTCACTCCAAAATGCGTCAACATGTCCCTGAGAGTTATTCCAACGTTGGTAAAAATGTTTGCACCCGCGGCTGTCCGACAGACATGCATTATTTCAACACAAAAATACGTTAGGGGAGATAGAAAAAAACACGTTTTTTATCACGCCAAAGAAAGATAAGGTGTTTTTTTTTCCTCCTGGACAAAACTTGAAGAATTTTTACTGATTTCTTTTTTTTTTCCAATAGACGACTAAGATGCGACACGCGCGCTAAGTAACTCATGTGCCAGCCAGATGACAGCGGTTAAGAGCCAAAATAAAACGAAATACATGTTGGGAAAAAAACAGAAATTAGAGGTTGAGAAATGAAGGTGGTAGAGGATGGAGTAAGCCTCTGAGAAACAATCATTTATCACAGAACATGTGTTCCGTTAAAGACGGAGAAAACGTTTGCAAATGTAGATTGCGTTTTTCCAGCTGATGTAAAGCCAAAATATTTACTTGTTAAGCTTTTTTCACAAACTTTTTCGAAGCGACAAAAACGAGCTTTTTCTGATACACACTTTTTTTTCTTCCCTAAATTTTAGCACAAAGTTTTAAGATTATCTAGTTGCAATGGAAGGCCCGTCATTACGACGTTTTCCACGGAGGGGGGGGGGCATAGGGTGTATACTCAATGCAAGTTTTTCCGAATACATCAGTCTCTCAAAGCCATGGGTCATTAGTTCCCTCTTGACCCCCTAAATGACGGATCTGAGCAAAGTGGTCAAGTACAGAATGGTCAGAGCTATTGATGGAATTTGTTATGTTTCATTTCGAGGAGTGAAAAGATTCCTCGACATTTTTTAGATGAGTGAAATTCACTTTGGAGGTGTGAAACACAGTGAAGCACCGCTTTTACGTTTTTGAAGGGAGTGTATGATAAAACGTATAAAAAAAACGTATAATAGGTATACGTTAATACAGGGGCGGCATTTCAGTCTTTAATTTGGGGGGTCGAGTTGCTTAAATATGTATTACCACAGTGCGGTAACAAACACACATTAGCTAACAGGAAGTGGTCATAAAATCGGTTTAATATGAATAAAAATTAGTGCTTAGAAGCAATTAAAATTTTGATTCATTTTCTAATAAGTTATCATACAAAACATCTCGATACTGAAGTTTATATACCTTTGGGAAAAGTTTTAATGCATGTTTTTTGGAATTCAGAAGAGCAGGGAATCGTCTTACTATCAGTGCCCAGTGTCGTGCTGTTTTGCCAGTACAGCTAAATAGAAAAGGTTTTTTCTTCCTTATTTTTTCTTTTGCCCATTGTGCTTCGAAAATATTTCTCTAACCTAAGAAAAATTTTTCTCTACCAGCTGAGCTGATTGGAATAGTTAAAAAATAATTGAAGTAGCAAAGTTATGTATGAAAACACTTTTTATGTCTTGCTCTTCAAAATCACTCAGGCAACTTCAAAAATTGCGAGGAGCTTAATTTTTCATCATTGAATAATCTAGTCTCGTCCGGCGCTCTCAGCTTTAATGAGATGTCATCTACCACCAGCTCTGTTATTCACTATTCCAGGCTGGAGAGTCCACAACAAGGACGGAACTGCAGTCTCTGGATGTGATAACCGGTCTGTCGGTATATTGCCTGTAATTTTTCTTGCCTAGTGCTAAAAATTTTACTCATAATTGAAACATTTTTCGTTTTCAAAAAATCCAATCCAGATAATATATAGCCAACCATGCAGAGAAATAATTATCATCAAATCTTGTGTTAATTTTATTCGAAAAACAATCTATTACTTCATACAAAATATTAAAAAATCAGTGTTTGACTTCACATCATCATGTGGATTTTTCTTTTTTTAGCGCTTTTTTTAAATTGGCTTGGAGGAAGAATTTTTTTGAAAACTTTTCACCATTGATTGAAATATGCATCTATGTAAAATCTATTTTCAATTTCAATTGCAGATTGCACTATGGTAGTATGAACGCACAGATCAATTGTAGATTGAACTGTGGCTTGAATAGTCCGAAAATTAAGTGTGGCGGATTGAAGATGTTTTGATAGAGTAAAGCATTTTTAAAACACTCTCCGCAATAGAAACAAATTGAATAAAAATTCAAACGAAGTCATACATGCTGAAGGGCATGAGCTTTTTCACCATTGAAAGAATCGTTTTGCAATAATTCTCATAGTCGTCAAATCACTGCTTTGAAGTTATAGAGAAAGGTTTTTATGGTTTTAACTCTTGAAAACCATCTTGTGTCACTTCGAGATTGCATAACTATAGAGCCCCATAAAGGATATTTTGTCTTTTTTTATTCAATAAGCACATGCATTTTTAAGAAGTTTCTATGAAAGCAGATAATGCATTGAGCAGCTGAAGCGTGTTTCTAGCAAAAGAAAGCGATGAACACTCATTAAATAAATATACACTTAAAAAATGAGCGTAAAAATGAATGTAAAATATCAAGGAATTTGCTTGAGAAAACCATGCAGTCACACCACTTTGCACGAGCCTCTCATATTGGACATACCATCGTTACACTGGGCACACAAGTATGAAATATTTAGCCGTGAAAAGGCCGAAAAATATTTCGTGAATTTCTAAGTCATCATCCAAATAACGAAAAACACTTTTTCTATTATGGGAATGTGTCGAGTTTCAACAAATAGTTACTGAGAACCAGCGAGATTTTTTTAATGAGCATTGATTTCCGACTTACATAAACAGAATTCACCCATTTTCTATCATTCTGCTTAAAAAATTTGGGGGTGCGACCGCCCCCTCTTGACCCCCCTATTTGCCGCCCCTGCGTTAATATGTATTGAATTCTACAGGGGCCAATTTAATAAACGAATAAATGACGAAAACGTATAAAAGAGACACTTAAAAACAGTGCCTCACTGTATACGAAAACAGTGATAAATTCTATAAAAAACAAAATTTCTAACGATGAGGTTATGGAGGACGAGAAGAAAAAAAAATTGTACTTTATTCCCTTACTGATGTATGTAAGCATGTATTTCGAACTCATTTTTATTTGTGCGGTGTAACGACAGTTATATTTAAAAGACAAGTATAAATTTCGAATGTATTTGAGGCAGTGAAAAGTAAAGATATGTAAGTGACAAAATTTAAAAAATGTAGATAACCAGTGTAAATAGAAGGTGGAACTTTTCTCTGTCTTTTGGGGCAAGAGATAGTACTACTAGACTTAGTAGGTGCTGCTCTACAGCATGATTTAGAAAAAACAATCAATGAAAGCCTACGAAGGACCTGAACTTTAAACGTGATTTACTCAAAACTTTAAATTGTCCACTAACATCACTTTGCTTCTCACAGCCTCATTTTATGTTACGCATATGTGACCAAATCTTCACCACAATTTTGAGCTCTATTTTAGTTGAAATGAGATAGATTAAACGTAATTTAAGAAATAAGGGGAGCAAATTTCAGAATTAAAGACTTTATTTATGAACTCATAAATCCACTATGGGAGTCACCCACCAGATAGGTAGTACTCAGAGCGGGCCGTCCTCGCGCCACTCTGCAATGACCTAACGCTACATATTAGTTATATCATTTCTACTCTACGCCACCGCGCTCCAGATATGTAGGCTAACTTATTTGGATTTTTGTGGTAAGAAAGATTATTATATATATATATATATATATATATATATATATATATATATATATATATATATATATATATATATATATATATATATATGTTTTAGATAAAGAATTAGTACGCTTTTTAATTTTTGGGACGTGTCACTTTTGTTGCCATGGTGATATATTTTCAAAAAATAATTAATGGCTGAATGCTTTTTCAGAACTATTTTTTCCGTTACGCAAGAGTGTAACCTCTGCATAAAGTCACCTCCAACAAATGTACCCGTCCTTAACCTACAAATCATGTAGTCCTTATTTTATAACGTGGGAACTTTGTACACCCGTTTTGTATTCTCAACTTCTACAAATAAGAGGTGGAGTCAATATCCATCCACCAAAATGGTACAAATTCCAACGTCTTCAATCACAAAAGCTCGTAAAAAATATTATCAGCTACCATCGTATCTTTGACCGAGATTTTCTCCTTCTTCTCAGATGAAAAGAAGCCATCAATCCATCTGGACGAACCCTCTGGTTTTCTTATTTTAGAACCACCGCACCTTCATCCAAAAAATTCACATGAACGCTGTCACACAGTACACCTCCTTCTACACAACATCGTGGCTCCCGGCCAAGCTCACATCGACCAAGCCGTCTGGGATGTTCAAGTCTTTGGCATACATAGCACCCTTACCACAGAAGATATCAAACAATCACTGATGAGAAAGAGGTTTTGGTCCCGCGTAAAATAGGTTCGAGCAAAAAAGCAACGACAAATTTCAAAGAACTCCCTGATTTCTTCAAAACCACAATAACCACAGCCAGGTGTGGATAAAAGGGGTACATTTCGAAGAAAAGATAAAGAAAACTTGTTAAAAGAATTGATGAAATGCCAATTATTATTTCGTATACAAACTAAACAATTTCAAAAAAAAAAAAAAAAAAGAAGTTTCATAGTACGTTTTGAATTGTAAATATTAATAGCTGATTTTATGATTATAAAATCAACCAGAAAGTTTATTATGTAGATAATTGCACAGTGTTAAATGCTACCTGCTTTTAAAAAATGAAAACATTGAGCATTTTATGCGAAATAAAAAGAATACTGAGGTATACAAAAAAGAACTCAGATACACTTATAGTACGAGTTTTGCAAGATGTTTTCTTTTAAGATTGGGATACGTTACGGGAATTATTGACTCAGAAATTTTTTAAAAAAAATTCTTAATAGACTCGACGTATCTCGGTAGGATTTAAAGAGTTTATTATGTTGTAATGGAACAGCAATTGGCAACTGAAAGCTAGGATTTAAAGAGTTTATTATATTGAAATGGAACAGCATTTGGCAACTGAAAGATAGGATTTAAAGAGTTCATTATGTTGTAATGGAACAGCATTTGGCAACTGAAAGATAGGATTTAAAGAGTTCATTATGTTGTAATGGAACAGCATTTGGCAACTGAAAGCAAACTCTTTCAAACGTGATAAATGAAAAACGAATCCATTACTGAGTGAAGAAGAAACTCCCTTAGAACTCGAAAGAAACACATGCCGTCTTGTGAAACATTACAAATCTAGTCATAAGTAACATAACCAGTCATTGCGAGTCTGAGCTCATTTGAAATTTAATGATAATGACTGCAATCAATTTTTCATCAGCACAACTCAGTTATTTAGCGAAAACATTTTTAACAAGTGAACAAACTTTGCAATTCATACGTTGTGGCATATATCTTCAAAAACAAAAAAGTTGTCAAAATCACAAAACTGCATTCTGCTAGCAAGGTAGTATCCGTGGTTTACACTTTTCATTTTACAAATATGTTGACAATCCTGCACACAGCTTAGTCTATTATAATGCAATCATTCTGAAACAATTGTTTGGAAGCCACTGTTCTCCATTCTAATTTGAAGCTTCTGAAATCTTTCGTCTTACATTAGGACATTTTATGCACTGTAATAAATGATAGAAATCTGGTGATGCAACGAAATTAAAATGGGGAGGTTTTGAACCAGAAAAATGACAATTTTGAATGTTTGAAGAAGCACTACTTTACGGAAACCAATTATTTTACACAACATTTCTCACAAGTTTCGGAGTTACAATCAGTGGCAGGAAACTAGAAATCCGTCCTTTCAGAGGAGAACAAATTGACAAGTTTTATGGGGGTAGGGGGCCCGAAGAGAAAAGGGACAAGCTTTGGCTCTCGGCGACCCTGCTTACAGTATGAATGTGATAAATGCAAATAAAAATAGCGAAGTTGTCTTTCAAAAATATCCCGAATGACTATATATCTTCCTTAAAAGGAACTGAAAGGCTTGCACAACTGAGGAAGTAAAATTATTGGGTAAGATTTCCTCTTGTGTGCATACCTTTCAGCGAAATTCCAGGGGTGGCGTCTCTCCGCTATCGAACACTTCAACTTCGAGGGTGCTGTATGGAGAAATTCTTCATTGTGCGCAGGAATTGTAGCCACATACCATTCGACTATCTCTGCACATCTCCTTTTTGCATCTCAGAATGTTCTAGAAGTACATTAGCCGAGAGGGGAAAAAGCCAGCAACTTGTGCAATTGAAAGAAAAACCTTTTTGCAATAGTTGTCCTTAATTTTCTATTTTAGACACACAAGTATTTATTAGAAAGTGGATGAGGCGAAAAAAGACAGTAAAAATTAGGTTTTCATTGTGGTGGATTTTACAATAAATCTACTTTTTTTTTTTTTTTCAGAGAACTAGTGCTGAAGTACAATTAAATAGTTGTTTGTTTATCTTATAAGTTGACTAATGTTTATGGTCGAAAGATCAAAAGCAACAATTTCCATGATGTAATTTGCAAGAAAACGAGAAACATGCCCGTAATGAAATGGTTTAGACTAGAGTCAGAGGAAAAATAACCAACTTCTACTGCTGGCGTTTAAGATCTCCAACTCAGAATCCTCCTACCCCGAAACCAAGCTTTATTTTAAGTTTTTTTTTTTTTTTTTTTTAACAAATCTGTAAACTTCTAACTTTTCTTTACCTTGAATTGCAAGCAGGATATGTTCAGATAAATTTCCAGTCTTCAGTTATCTGCGTTCCAAAACTTAAATTATAGTAACTGATTAGGAGAGAGATCTCGATGTAGAGATGTAATTTCGTTCCGTTGGAATGCTGCCTTGTTCGCGGCGCGAAACAAAGTGCTTATTAACGCGACGCCATTACTTTGTGCCCCTTTGATGACTCATTTGCGCCATTAATCCGTTGATGTACGGCCAGAGGAGAAGAGAGTCCGTCTTAATAGTTTGCACCCCAGAGCGATCTCCAACTCATAAACGTCATAAGGTCCAATTTGTTTCAAGGGCTCCCAAATGCACATGCGAGGAAAACAGCGCAACAAAGAGCGATTTGTAATAAGTCATCGCTGGTGCGGATGGTGGGAACCGGTTGCTTTCGATTCCGAACCCGAAACCAGTTTCGTTTCTCGGTTTTTTATGCTGGACACCAGGGTAGGATCCTGTATTTAAAATATAAATTGCTGGGTTGTTTTTAAACGAGAAGGTACTTGATAACAATTATTGTTTACATCATTCGGAACAAGAGTGCATGTGAGTGCATAGTAAATAATTTGTAAAGCAAAATATTTTGTGCAATGAGGAAGGAGATTTGGAATAAAATTTGAGTAGAATTACCTTTCTTCCCGTTTAGAAGACTGGATTCTGTTCGTTTTGTGTTTATTTTATCCAGCCGCGTCGGTGCCTTTTTATCACTTCACACAATAAACAATTTTAAGCTTTGCTGGTTTTGATTCCTAAAACTTGACTATTAGTATTTTGTTGCTTCATTTATTTGTGGGACATTCAACCGCTTAAAGCTTTTAAAGAAAAATTATCTATTCCGAAATAAATGAGCAACAAAGATAAGTAAGTACTGTTATATAACTAATCGAAAAAAAAGGACACTTACTTGTGTTTAAAGAAATTGGACTTAGCAGGAGAGAAAAAAAGGGGGGGGGGAGGGAAAAATTTGTTAGCGCATAACAATATTTCGTATACAGTCGAACTCCTTTATAACGAGCGCGAAGGGACTGTGAGATTTTCTCGTTCTAACCGAGTGCTCGTAAAAAACAGGTTTGTGAAAAAAGTCACAGGTATTTTCACATTTCTGTACAGTACCAAAAAAGTTGGTTATTCTTTTTGAACTGTCTTGTTGTCTCTTGTTGTTTTTGAGAAACGTGTGTACCGAAAAACATTGTCATTTGCATCCGTGGCTTCAAATTAGTTTGAACTCTTTCTGCCCTTTGGAAGCTATTGAGTATGTCGAGGGCTGTTAAACTTCGAATTCTTCACATTTGTCGTTATCGCGGTCGCTTTTATTTTACTTTTTTTCATATGAATTAGCTTGTAATTTGTGCTACAATATCCTCGGAAGTATATCTCGGAAATGATATTACCTTCAACAAATATATATTTTTCAAATGTCCCTCTACTCCATGGATTTCAAAAAAAAAAAAAAAAAAAAAGGGCCGTCATTACTTGTTTTCAGGAAATATGTCTTATTTCTAACTTTCGGTTGAATTCAAAATGTTAACAGGATTTTTCCTTTAAAATAGGATAATCTTTTTATGGGTGGAGCTCAACAGAAATTTTGTGGAATACAAAAAATATTGCTCGCTTTAAGCGGGTTTTATTCGCCATAAGTGAGTTATGTTCCCATAGATTTAACATTGTACCAACCAAACCATTTAGAATTCCTTGCTAAATCCGAGTTATCGTTAAATTAGGGCTCGTTATAAAGAGTTCCGACTATATATACCGTGCAATGATTTCGAGCACATTCGCGTTCCGAGAAGAATCAACTAGTATCCCAAGAGCAGCCAGAATTTTCTCTTATGCGGTTTGAGATAGGAGATCATAACATAACAAGCCGGAATTATCTTGGAGGATGGGGTTCATATTGTACTTACATGTGCAGATATTAGCATACTAACGACGATTGACAAAATGGGTTAAAACCGAGGGTTCCAGGGGCTTAACTCTCCCTCTCTGCCCGCTGCGCCTTTCTAAGAGTAACATTGGTTGTATAAAACATTAATCGTTTTAAGCAATTATTGCAGCATTTTGTATTCAACCTCGAAAATGAATGCAACACTTGGAAACAAAGTGTAAATTAAAGATTGTATTCTACGAAAACCACTGAAACCTTAAGTTCCATCGACTGATTTAAACTATATAGAGCTTAAATACGCAAATAATACACTTTAAGCACCGATAATTGGTCATTTCATTACTTTACCATGTTTTGTATATGGCGGAAACCATATTTGCACTTCATTTCGAAGGATGATTTTGAAAAAGTTAAAGGCAACAAGCGGAATTTTTACAAAAATAAATAATTCAATTATAAATACAGAGAAAGAGGAAGAGAGATAGCAAAAATAGACACTGGTTGCGTGATGCTGTTGAATAAGTCTGTATCAAATGACAGTTTTATCAGCAACAGCTTTCTTTTCTATTAAACGTGTCTGCTTATTTTCTCGGATATAGTCTCGCGTGAAAAAACTTTGTTTACAATTATGAAAATGTTTCAGCTGAGGGAAAGTGATCAACAGGAAATTGTATGCTACATACGAGACTTCAATTTTTTGGACACGTGTTACTATTACTAATTCAAATTTTGCTTCTTATTTTCACCTGCAAGAGAAATGACGCACACTACATTTTTAGACCAGGGGTGAATTGGTGCCAGAACGCACCGGAGTGCCGTTTCGGTTCTGCTGTTCGGGGAAATAAGCCGTCTGTTCACATAAAATTGGTCACTTCACGGACGACTCAGGGTTCAATTATTGCTCATTTGCCTTCCGATACTGAACAATTTTCCGAATTCACCACTGTTTTAGACACATACTAAAAACTCAAATTTTGCCTGCTAAATGACACTGTAAGTTTCTAAACAACATCTGAAGGCAGTCAGACGGAATTTTCCTATTACACAGGTGAATGTAGATGCAGTTTTTTTTTTTTTTTTTTTAAATAGAACCAGGGAACAAGCACACCATATTTTTCCTATCTCTACTACTTTCGTTTTTTTAACATACACAAAATCTTCAGCGTCTTTATCCAAACAGCTTCAGAGAGAACAGCTGATCCAATAGTCCCTCTAAAACACCGAAAATCCTTCAAGATCGCAGACCACTTGGGGGGTTCTCGAACCTTATCAGGCAAGGGTCGTTCGGCTTTGGGAGTGGGTCCTCCCTCATTCTGGGAGGTAGTGTGTCAAAATACTGGAGTGACTTACCAAAGCGCTAGACCATTGAGGCGTCTAGACTAGCAGCAGCTATTTGAAGAAGAGAAATTTAACGGGTTAGTTGGAGAGAGCTCGAGTAGAAAACGAAACCTTATACTTGGTGGGTTAAGGATATTCCTTTCGGAGCCAAAATTTCAGTGAAACGGGTGGTGGTTGTGGGGGTTCGTGCATCCGTTATGAAATGTTAAAGCACTTAGCTGTTTTGACAGAGCAGCGCTTGAGAAAGATAACAATAACAGTTACGGCTTAAGAGAAAAAAGGACCAGTATAGTTTCAGAAGCCTATCTTTCAATCTGTTACATCGCGACGCTGTAAGCTCGGCAGGAAATTCAAAGGAAAATAAATTAGTATGTTAGCTAAAGAATTGAAATCTGATAATTGCCTCCCAATCGCCATACTAATTATCTATTTTAATTAATGTATTAAGGATTATTGACTTCAATAATTTTTTTAAAATATCGTTTAGCTCATTGAACAACAAACAGCCAATGTTTCAAAAAAATGTTTTCTAATGAATTATTGTTGCCGGGCATTGGTGGCCAAAGAATTTCCCAATTTTTCCCTTTAAGCATAGCTTTTGTTTGTACGATACAATTTGTGAAACACGTTTATAAATATTGAATGGTATTTAATGCAACAAACAATTTCGTTTGGTGAAAAGACACTGCCCTGTTATAGTAACTTTGATTTCTTGGAAATATAAGTTTATTTCAGAACTAAGCATTTTGTTTTTCAGCTGATTTCCCTACTATTCCTGAAAATGCATGGGTTTCGATTTCACAGTAATCTAAATTGAGTTCTTGCAAGCTCTGACAGAAATTATTTCTTTTTGGTGCTTTTTTTCTTCTTCGGTTTTTCTCCCCGTAATAGTATTGAGATTTTGATGCCTCAATAACATAATAACATTAAAAACAATTAAAAATTAGTTGTTTTTGATAATTTATATTAAAAAAATGAACTGAGGGACTCATAGTCCTTAGATTCCTAATAGTCCTTAGATTGTTGATAAGACAACCAAAAACCACGGTATTGTATTGTGAATTGCATTTTCAGAAATGTTTTATCTATGACAGACACTAGCACTTGTGGAAATTGTTTTATTTGTTTATTTTTTCATTTATATTTTTTTATTCAGTTATTGTTAGTGAAAAAAAAGGAGAAATGAAGGATGCCCAAGAAAATGCCCCAAAGAAAAACCAACAAAAACTACATCGAAAAAAAAACGGACTCTCAAATTTTACAATTTCAACAAATTCTATTTCCATGTGTGAAAATTCGAAAATGTCAATATCGTCAACAAGGTTTGTTTATGAGCACAAACAAACCTTGCTGACGCCCCTTTTTTTTTTATTTCAGACTTGAATTACGAGACAAGAAATACCTTATAAGGACTTGAAATTTTTAACTGTGTATTGCAAGTGATAAAACTCATTAGAACTCGTTATGCAAATCTTCTAACTCGATCCAACCTGAAATATCAACTATCTCAATAATATAGATCTCAATCCATGCCTATTCATTAGCACGTTTCCGATTACCACAACTTATGATTAAATGTAGATTTCTCATCTGGAGTCAAATAAATAGAGATTGATAACGGTAGCAATCGGAATAACTTTTCATCCCGAAGGCCGAATATGCATCACCCAAACTTTATTATGCGTAATAACCGCATAATAATTTTGTTTGCGGTTGTGGATGTAATTCAGATACCAACAACAGATATCGTTTCACATTTTGAAAGAAATTATCGAATTAAAAAGTCAATAAAATAAATAGGTACAAAATTACTCATTGTGCGCTTTCAAAAAATGCCTTTGAAAGGGCTGAAAAAAATTATAATTATTATTTTTTAAATGTTCTACGTCAGAAGTTCTTTCGCTTAACTTTTCTTTGAAACAATTACTTCTTTCGATTCAGAATTAAGATATGACTTAAATTTCCGAGTAGGAACTAATGTTCTATGAATTGTTGAGTGATTCTCGAAAAAAATGTCCCGTACGTAACGCTAAGTCTTTTATTTTTTTCCAGCTAACGAAAACTTTCAAAAAATAATGCTGTAGGGGAATAATACATGTTTTAATATATTATCAAAGCATAACAATTAATGCCATATTTAATTAATAGTTACCTGAATCAAATAAAAACTTAGCGTTACGCACGATACATTTTTTTCGAGGATCGCCTTGTTTAAAATTCAAAAACAGAAGAAGAGTTCAAATCATTAAACCGCTCGTTTGAAAAAAGAGTGCCACAAAACGAAATTTTTAATTTTTGAGCAATTACGATTGCTTATTGATTTCATTTGACTGTTTTGATGTGCTATCATTTTATTTTCCAGCCAGCACCCTCTGCAGCATCACCGTCGACCGGCTCCTCACGATGCTGCTCCTATAGCGAAAACCGTCTCCAGGTTGAGTTCATATCCTACACACACGCGCATACATACACACACACACAAACACATACACACACATTCACAAACACATACACACACGCATACATAGACACATACACATAGACAACTACCCACACACTCATGCCTGCACACAGACACAAACACACATGCCTACACACACATACACATACCCCCTACACACAAACAAACATACCCTCCACACACAAGCACACACGCCTATATACACACACCCACTTTCGTGATTGCGAAAAACATAATTTGAATTCAAGATGTCAAAATTCAAATTAATTATTTTTTCTTTTGTCTTGTTTTTTTTCTCTTAAAGGCTTTCACATGACGTTATCTTCTTTGGAAAATAATCACAGATTTTTTGTTCTAATATTAACCACTGGAGAGCACAGCAAACTCACTTTTTTTAATCCAAATTGCCTGAAGAATTCAACTTCAAACGCTTCTTCTGTAAAATTTCATTTCTTCGTATTGTGGCACTCTTCTTCCAAATGAGCGAAATGAAATTTAGCAGGGGATGCAACCAGCCCCCCCCCCCCCCAAAAATTGAATTTTGTCATCTTGACTTCCAATTATGTTTTTCGCAATCACGAGTGTGTGTCTGTATGTAGGCGTGTGTGTTTGTGTGTTGGGGGTATGTGTATGTGTGTGTAGGCATGTGTGTTTGTGTCTGTGTGCAGGCATGAGTGTGCGGGTAGTTGTGTAAGTGCGTGGGGAGGGGTATGTGTGTGTATGTGTTTGTGTATGAGTGTAGGTGTATATTTGTATACATGTGTGTATGTGTTTGTATGTGTGTGTAGGTGTATATATGTTTTTGTGCGTGTGTTTGTGTGTAGGTGCGTGTATGTATGCGTGTAGGTGTAGGATATTGACGAAACCTGAAGACGGTTTTCGCTAGAGGAGCAGCATCGTAAGGCCGGCCGACGATGATGCTGCAGAGAGTGGCGGGGGAAAAATAAAATCATAGGACATTAAAACAGTCAAATGAAAGCAGTAAGCAATCGTGATTGCTCAAAAAAAAAAAATGTTTCTTTTGAATCATGTTGTACATCCTATGTTTTTATCCTGTTAGATTAGTGCTGTTTCTCCCTTTTGTGGGAAACTGCAATTCAAACAATACCCAGTTCTTGCTTCCTACCACCCACACGCGGAATAAGATCACCGAAAAATATTTCCAATCTCGTTCGTCATTACAGCACGCGGCAATGCTAACGGGCGAAACAAACAAGACGTTTACGATCGTAGCTTCCACCAAGGCCAGTATAATCTGTCGACTTGGAACTCGCGAAAACCGGGGGAAACGTGGGTAATTTGTCGTCGGGTAATGCGCATTACTTTCTACCCCAGCATCATAAAACATTTTATTTCTAAAACTAAGTCCACTCCACTCTGATGGTTATTTTTTTAACCCGCCTTCTCTTTACTCACTGCCGTTTATCACTTTGTAGAAATATTTCCTTCTTTTTTTTCTTCACTCAGAGCGTCGGAATGATAAAAGTATGCACAGTTAAACTTCACTTAAAATTAATGTTGTCGTTTACTTTGTAAAGCAACAAATAGCTTGATATCAGCACTAAACGGACAAAATAAAGATTAATGGTGCTAGCAAATGTAAAAGTCTACTATCACGAGAAGAACAATTCGCCTAATTGCTCCGAGGTTTTGATTTTTTCCTAAGCAAGCTCGCTCCTGCACAATTATCTGCTCTGGAAATTACAGTGCAGGATGAAATAACATTTTTGTATTTCCTTCAGTATGAAATAATATGCTTTTCAAATCTGTCATGGCAAGAATCGGCGATATGAATTTTCTATTATTTCATCATAATAAAGGTTAAAATTCCGAGAGAAAAAGACGATTTATTTTGTTACATCTTGACAAAATTTATTGGGAACATGGAAAAAAGTATATCTTAGTTTTTTTTTTTTTTTTTTTGCAGTGTATATTTCTTGTTTCATAACTGAGAGAATGGGGTAGTTTTCTTCAGTAAAAAGTACTACTTTTAGTCATTGAAATGGATAGAATGAGCAAAAAAAAAAAAAAAAAACCATGGGCCCAGAAAATACTTTCATTTTCCCAATAGTTTTTTTTAAATAATTTTTTAAAATGTCCTATTTTTCAAACAAGACGTGGTCTTGATGACGTCACAAATGAAGTTCTTTGGCGCATCTTTCTACTACGTTTCCACGTTATGATAATCAAGCAGCGAATTAAAATTGCACTCTGCGCTTGCTATCAACCATATCGTTGCCAATACACGTGAGTAAAGATGCGAATTAAATATTTAGCTCTGTGAGTGGCAACACAGAATGGCATTTCATCATTTGTGTTGTCATCGCCAAGAAATGTAAACAATGAAAGCTCACCGATTTAAGTATTTTTTTAAAAATATTAAACTTAAACAAATCATTTTAAAAAATGGTCAGATCCTATATTTTTAAGCATGCTCTTTCAGAAAAAAAATTCTTTTGACATTTTGGAAACCACCTCATTCTTGTGTTTCTGTCTCTCGTTTTTATGATACTTAAATGGAAAATAATGCCACATCTCAGTCAATGATCCACAGGGTTGCCAACCTTGAAGAAACAATTTTGAGGAGCATTTGCGCTGATTTTGAGGAGCAATTTAAAATTTTGCGAACCAATTCGGAATTTTGTATAAAAATCAATAAAAATAACTAAAACCACTTATCTAAAATTGTTTTAGAGCTTTAATAATTATTTTAAGCACTAGTATAAAAAAAATATAATAAAACAGCTTTAACCACTATTTCATTCTCTGAGTATAAGTATCTTTACTACCCCATTTTTTCATGTTTTTTTATGATAAAATAGCAAAATTTAAGCTCGAAAGCGTTCGCCGGGAAATGTGGAACAAAAGAACTTCTTTGCAGAGTCGTGGAGTTTCGCCATTTTTTGTGGAGCAGTTGGCAACCCTGATAAACACCACTAACCAGTGCAACAAACGCAAAAAAATTTTAATGTTTTCTTTTTGAAAAATATTTTTGAGTTTTGGTTTGGTATAGAAGAGAGCCACTCCTGCCAATTTATCAAAGAAAACTTCTAAAACTTAATTTTTTCAAAACATATTACAAATAAAGACCCAGTTTTTTTTACAAAAATCAGAAAATTCAACCCTTTTAAAGCATGGTGCATTGTCAACAAGTAATGTACGCGGACAACCTCGATGGATAATTATCAAAGAATTATTTACTGATAGTTTTAGACCTTAAATCCGGTAATAGAACTTCATAAATAAATTTTGAAAAAGCATGAATCATGCTTAAGACAGATTAGTTTCCCGTTTTGTTGTCCGCCGAACACGTCCATGTGAGCTCTCTCTGCCGAATATTGACTTTGATTATATGGCTGATTTGGAGCAGTAGACATAGGTGTGCTCATACACTGGGGTGGACTACTCTATATATGCCTGTAAGGAGTATAATCACCGAAAAAAACCTGCAGAGAAAACTCGAGCAACGTAACAGCATAAGTTTCACGTAATTACGAATTTTTTTCTTATCGGACGATCTAAATAATCGGTTATTCACTCGATTAGTGTAAGTTGTTACCGCGGAGTAGCTTTTTTTGTTTTATTTAGTTTTTTAACTCTTCATTCCCGCCGACAGCCATTATGGATAATTGACAATCATTTGAACTCGTTTCCGTATAGAGCGCAGGATCAAAAAGAAAGAAAAAAAATCGCATTGAATGAAGCGATTTATGCGCTAGTGACGTGCATCCGTCAGCAGACGATCAAAGATTGAGCAACATGAAAAGGCGGGAATAACATCTGTGTCAGAGAGTGTTGGAAAAAAAAAAATCTGCGGCGCTCTTTTTCTCCGCTACCTAAAAAGTGAATAGTGCTTTTGTTTTAGCAATGCGTTTCTTTTCGGCTTTCGCTGTAACGCATATCCTAATAATGGTTGCTGACGCAACCATAGCTGATGCAACTTTGATCGAAGAAGTGTAACCCACCCACGAATAATATCAGGGGCGTGCGTATTAATAATATCATGGTACGTAAAAAAGAATTCGTGATATTTGGCGAGATTTCTGCAGAAACCATGTTAAACATTGTCGACATTTTTGTGATCAATCATTGTAAAATTGTCGTTCCAAATCCCAATAATCTAGGTAGTGCATGAATTTAAAGTTCACTCACTCTAAGGCCCTATTATATCAACAGGCGCTCCGGTGGGAGGTCCTTGTGACCTCCCAAAAATTTCTCATTCGGAAAATTTGTGGAAATGGTTGCAATTTTTGAATGCTCTAATGTTCCATTTCATTGATGTACTTTTGTCTGTATAACCTTATTTTATTCTTCGACAAAATTTGAGCTCCATTCAGCAAATTGGAAATTTTCGCCCTCATAAAAATTTAAGTTCGGGCAACCCCTCATTATGTCGTAGGGTGTTCGTTTTTTTTTTTTTTCATTCATTTCTTTTTTCTCAAATCAAATTTTTCAATTCAAAAATACTTGTACTCAGCTGACGCTATTGCATTTTGTTTATTTTTGCCGTGCCATTTAGTTGTCACAAATTCAGATCTCAGACTTCGACAAAAACAAAAATTTCTTTCAAATTTTAAAGCACCATTCTAGAAATGTACCACACTTTATTGATATTTTAAAGTGTCGAAGACTTCATTTAAAAAAAAACTTAAAATTCATTTTTAAAAAAATGCATTTATGAAGAGTACAGGAAATGCACAGTGAAGTACAAGAATACAAGCAACCTTTTTTTTTTTTGAGCTTTTAAAAATGCAGATTATTTAACAGACGCACAAGGAAGTCGTGTGCTATCCAATCTAAAACAGATGTTTTTTTTTTCATTAGTTGACTCATTGTATTTGTAAAAATGTTTCTAATATTAAAATGAAAGGTGAAAAAAAAAACTGTTCTTTGAAACTGTTTATTTTCTCAACGACACCTGCGCATTGGAATAAAAAAGCAAAAATATGCTTTAACTAAAAGCATTTTAATTACTTTCAAACTGTAAAAAAAAATGCATAGTTTTAAAATCAAAGGTTTTTTCTTTTCAATTCCCAAAAGGAGGACTTGCAACGGTTTCTTTGGTGCCTCATGAAGTTCACAAGCGGCTCCTATGTACTGTCAGTAAGATTCATTAGTCGTTTGCACTGAATTATAAAAAAATACTTCAATCGCAGTTCACGACGGAAAAAAAAAAGAAAGATTAAAATAAAGAACATCGGCGACTGTGATCAGTTGTTACGGCTTCTAAACGTGGCAGCCAGAATGCGATTCGTGAATCTCCAGTTCTTGTTTATGTCGTCTGTTCGAATATTCAGAGATTGGCGGAACGTTCTCATGCGCCTTTTCGAGCTTCCACAGAGCAAAGGGCTTTCGAACAAAGGAAAAAAAATCGACCGGAACTTGTTTCGAATTGATCAATGTAACTCTAATTTTACGATAAATATATCAAAGGAGATTAATCTTTTTCAAGTGTTTGTGTATACGATTTTTTTGGTTCGATAAGAATTTTGTGAACATAAGTCAAACCAACATAAATATTTATCTAGCAAAAAAGTGGAAAAAATCTTAGAATCTGCGAAAAAGACAGAGGCTCCTCGTTTGGCTTGTATTAATGCGGTGATCAAGTACTTACGAGTAACTTTTAAACAGGAGCTCCCAGATGGGAGGTAACGGGAGGTCACTGCGACCTCCCAAAAATTCCTTATTCAGCAAATTTTGTCTGAAAAATTCGGCAAACTCATAAACAACATTGCAAAATTGCAATTTTTTAAAATATTATAACAATGATATGCTCATATTTTTAAATTCGATAAATACGGAGTTTCATTCGGCAATTGAAAATTGCCCCCTCGCCGCGCCGCCCTTCCTTTACAAATTTAAGTTCAAGGCTCACCGGTTGCTTTTAAACAATTTTATAATTTTGTACACTATTTTTATCCTGCTTATTTGCGTACTACTATGCAATGCACTGCGCATTTTTCGAAGAACATATCTTTAAATTCCAAGGCCATTCGAGTAAAAGAATAAAATAAATGAAAAGAAAAAAGAAGAAATCGGAAGTAAAATTTAATCACAGAGATATTTCTTAATGTACGAGGAGTTGACTAAACACAATTTAATTCCTGGGATTAATCCCATTTTGATTTAATTATTTAAAAAAAAATATTTAAAAAATGAAACCAGGTAAAGAGACCTGAACTCTCACTGCATACTATAACATTCGAAGAAAATGTAGCATACCGATTTTCACATTAGTTACCCTTTTACCTTTTTCCTTACATATTTCAAGTTATTTCCTTATATATTTAATGTTAAATGTATTCTACGTTCTAATGGATTTCCGCCCATTAGAATGTTGCGAAACGTACATCGGTTGCACTTCTTCCTCCGTCGTTTTCTACCGGTCACATGGACGAAATTGCATCCAATTCATCAATCTGCTATCAAATTTTTCACGTGACCGAGTCGGAAACATTAGCGAAGCTGAGTTCATGAGGACAGAGAATCAGACTGCATGTTACGTTGGTTTTATGATCTGTTGCTATATCTTACTCTGAGTGAATAATTAATTTTAAAAATTCTGAACATACAACTTTACGATGATTTCGTGAAACATCGCAAATAATTGAGCTACAAAGTGTTTAGGGAAATCTTCGTAGGGTAAAATATGGGAACATTAGTAAACAAAGCGTGGATAAATTTCATAAATTCTTTTATAATTTCTTCCATTGGAATAAGATGATTCCTGACTTGGAATAACTTATAGAGAAGCAAAAACGCTTAATAATAATGGTAACTGAATAAATAAATAAAAGCTGCTCCAACATGTTTTCAGAAAAAACTGCTTAGGGTAGACCGACCAGTGAATGAACAGCTAAACAGAATTTCATTTTTAAAAAATCCTAGTAATTTTAAATTATATACTATACAGATTGTGATGGTTAAAACATTTAAATATCTCAAAATAATCCCGGGAACCTAAATGGTACCGCTTCCGACTTTTTTTAGGTATTTAAAGAAAAAATGGCACAATGACCCAGTGAATGAATACCTTCAACCAGTAAATGAACACAAATTGGTCCAGTGAATGAACATGATAAATTTTGATTCAAAAAGAATCTTAGTTTCTTTCAGATCTATCTATCTATCTATCTATAACTATCTATATCTATTTATCTATCTATTTATATAACTATCTACATCTATCTATCTATATCTACCTTTTTATGTCTATATCCATCTATCTATATATCTTTCTATTTTTCTATCTACTAATCTATTTACCTATTTTTCGATATATCTATCTATGTCTCTATCTGTCTATCTACATATCTATCGGTTAATCTAAAAACATATTTTTCTATCTACACATCTATCGGTCTATCTCTTTGTCTATTTACCTATTTATCTATGCACTTATCTATTTTTCTATCTATCTATCTACTTATCTATATCTAGCCACTATATATTTATCTACATATCTATCTATTTATCTATCCATCTATCTACATATCTATCTACTTATCTATCTATCCACTTACCTATCCATTTATCTAGTTATATATCCATTTATCTACTTATCTATCAATCTGTCTCCTTATCCACGCAACTTATCTATCCACTTATCTACTTACCTATCTATCTATCTCTTTATCACTCTACCTATCTATATACTTATCTACTTATCTATCTCTCTATCTATCTATCTACATATCTACTTATCAATATATCCACTTACCTGTCCATTTATATATCTATTTGTCTACTTACCTATCTACTTATCTATATATCTATCTCCTTATCTATCCACGCATCTACTTATCTATCCACTTATCTACTTACCTATCTATCTATCTGTCTTTATCAGCCTATCTACCTATCTATATCTATCGGTCTATCTACCTCTCAATATATCTACCTATCTCTATATCAGTCTCTCTACCTACCTATTCTATCTCTATATTTATCTAGATATATATCTATTTACCTCTTACTTTTAATACATCTATCTCTATATCTTCCTCTATCTATTTAGCTATCTATCTATATACAAGCATCCATACACACCTATTTATTCTCTCTCTTTGTATATATATTTCTATTTCTCTATCTCGCTATCTACCTGCCTATCTATCAAGGGAGATAAAGATATAGATAGATAGATGTAGATAGGTAGATATATAGTTAGATTGATAGATAAGTAGATAGATAGATAGATGTGTAGGTAGGTAGGTAATATACAGATTGAGATATAGATAGATAAAAGATAAAACTCAGTAAAAAGTGCATTGTTTGCGAAAACAAAAATAAAGAAATTATAAAATATATAATGAAATACATAAATAAATAAGCACATAAAACTATCTGCATTACAAAAAAGTACGAAAATGAAAATATCTCAATTTTTAAATCAAAAGAAATTTTGCCAGTGTTCATTCACTGGGTTTGTGCAATTTTTCGTACCCAGTGACTGAACACCCCTCTACATGAAAATCTATGCATTCTGCATTGACTGAAACAATTTAAATCCATAGCCTAGATATGTATACTTAATTTTTTTTTTTTGAAGAGTTGAAAAATAAAATTTATTAATAAAAATAATATTCATGAAAATAATTGATAGCACAAAATCAGCCTTATTATTTTGAAAGAGAAAAAGAACGATTCACGGCAGTAAAAATTTCAAATTTTTTTCTGGAAAAAAATGCGTATTCAAATTAACCAATCAGGTATCAGATAGCTTATAATATCAATAAAGAACACTTTTGTAGTGAATTTATTTCGAAAAAAAATTGGAAGCTTATTTTCTTTTAAAAAATTACGCGCTGTTCATTCACTGAGTGGTTTTCACTCACTGGTCGGTCTACCCTATATCACAATGAAATATATATATTAAAATAAAAGCTGCTACTCTTTCTCTTCTTCCGAAGATTCACGTCCCGCCATTCAGACATCAGCTTTTTCACATTTCTAACAACACTGTTGAAAATCTTGTAAAACATATTTGATGATCTGAATCCAACAAAATTTTCAAAATATTAGAGTCCAGGATTTTATTTTACTCCCTGCACACGAAAAAATATTTTAAGGAGTATATTACTTTGAGAGAAAGATTCGGTACGAAATCACAAGTAAACACGCCATTTGATCGTCAATGAAGAACTTTTTAATGCTGAAAAATTCAGATAAATGAAACTTAAAAGAGAAGGTAAAAAAGAGAAGAAAACCTGAAGCGTTAGAAAGATTATTTTATTTGGAACCTTAAATAGTAAAAAGTATTTTGTCTAAAAATATAAACAAATTACTAGCTGTATGCTATTCTCTTTTCTTGTGAAACAACAAATTTCTTTTCTCAACTGAAGAGTAAACGAATAAATACTTCACTTTCAAGTAGAAAATCTAACTTATTTAACTTTTTTATATTAGTTTACACATTGCGTCGAAAGTAAATTACATGTTGCTCAAAAGACAATTAGAAAGTGTTGATGAATGAAAAATTTAAATTTTACTTCTGTGCATTATGACTTTACTTGGAATTTTGGAGACAAAAAAAAAGTAGAAATTATATTTATAGTTGATTTTCTTTTTTTCTTTTCTGTTTCTCTGAAATAACTAGTTGCCCAGGTCATTTTTTAAATCACTGGATGACCTGGTGCCCAGGATTTATACGACCCTGTTGATGATATTATTTCTCAACGATCGAGTTAGTTTCCCTGAATCAGGAATATTTTCTCGAGCTATCAAAGACGAATCCACCTGCTAAATGGACCTGATCACTTATCTAGTAAGAGCAGAGCTAAAGGTCAAGCTGCTTCACTTGCATCCTTTCTTTTCACTTATCCGCTCCATACATCTTGTTGCGCCATGCCCCTCAAACAATGGAACACCAGAAGGGGTCAACGAGTTCCCGCCATCAGTTATCCCACTCATCCGTCAACGCCACAGTTGGTGGAAGAGGGTGGATGCAAAGGGTTAGTCCGGATACCATACGATATCTCTCAAAGTCTATCCGTGATAATTGAGTTAACAGACTGGCCCTTGTTGGTAATTCAGATGTAAAGCATAAGGAAATGAGCGTTTTCATGACTTAATGAATAATCCTGGCAATAATGTATTCGGGTGTAATAAATATTTTTTTTACTCACTTTTTGCTTCGCATTGATGAGGCTGAAACTAAATACCTAGTGAATGGTAACTTCGGTTGACGATGAACTAGCAAACTTTCAAAGTCATTTTTGTGCATTTTTTAGTCCGTTTTATTCTACGCACGTCGAAATACCAGTCAGATTTAACCTTCAGCTTGAAATGTTGGGACCATGACTAGTATGTTGTGGTTATCACGAAACTTTCTTCTAAATCTTTCTTATAATTCTGATCCCTCCCCATGCTTGACGAGGAAGCAATATTCCCAACAAAAACAAAACTACACAAGCAAACTTGACGACCATCCTAATTCGCAACTCCAACAAACTACAATGGGCACTGCAGTCACTGTCTAATGGAGGATGAAAAAGGTAAAACAAACGCATGCTGATAAGCCTAGTAATTTTTGTTTGTATGCATGATTTCTTTGCTTTATTCTTTTTAAATTAATTTTTAAAGTCTTGTGGATATTCGGGCCCACGTAGAAAGAAATGAGAATTCAAGAAGCATTACTAAACGTCAAAAATTAATGCAAACTACGTAGTTCGTAGTTCTAAGCAGCCATTTCCATAATGTTGAATTCGGTATTTATCAATTCTCGATGGAACTACATTTTCATTGTGGCCATAAGACTGACAAAAATAACATTAAATGCTAGATAATTTAATTATATGACGAATTATTACCAAAAGAGGAAGATGATACTTCTTTGTCTTGTTTGGCTACCGCTCATTGTTTTGCATTTGTAGCTGACTTGTTTTTCTCAAATTGCCGAATCGGTTAATTTAAAATTTTTCTGTTTCGTATGTTTCTAATTTATGAATTATGATTTAATTCTGTCATGCTATGCAAATCATCAAGAAAATTCTCACGGATATATGGTGGTAGTTTTCTTTTTTATTGATCTTCCATTATTTCTTTAAACTTATCGAATTCTGTAATCTTTTTACCATTTTAATCCACAAATGATAAAAAATAAAAATGGTTTAACTGACATGCGAAATCTCGTCAAGTGTTTTTTGCTCGCACAGTACTAAAACTATAACACTAAACAAATTTTTAGCGAAACTTTTCAGCTCATTATGTAACCCAAGATTAAAAGATAAAGTACTAAGAGAAAAAGGCAAGCTTGTTCGGATTAATCCAAAATAAATAAATAAATAATCAAATAAAAAGTAAAAATAAATAATATTATGCTTAAGTGTTCAGAAAATGCAAATTTTACGTGCAGCGCCACCTTAAATATAAGTCCTAAACTATATCCGCCTAAGAAACGAATGTTTCGTTTGAGGGATTAATTTCAAAATCTTCCAAAATGAAACGTTCAACGGCAGAGTAGGTATTCCAAAACGCAAAAAGGAGTTTCAATCTCATCCTGAAAGATATGAATGGGGTCACTATTTGTATAAACAAGAATAAAACACGCAACAAAAATTAAACAATTTAAGAGCATATCGTTAATAAGTTCTAGACGAGCGAACGCGAAGGGGGGAAAAAAAGAGAACGCTTTTGGCATTTGGCCACAATTCCTCATCAAAGGTTCCTTTGGAACACCACAATAATCCTTTTAAAGCAGCCGAGTCTTTTTTCTTCCGCCAAGTGCTAAGAAATAAAATTAATTTAAATACGGTAGTAAACAAAAGTTACGAGATCATTATGTGCATTTAAGTTCATCGCGCGAAGACCGCAATATTCATTTTGAAAAGACGGCGCGGCGTAAGAAGTAAAATGCAACGACGGCATTCGTAAAAAGGCTATTTGGCAAGAATTAAAAAAAAAAGAAAAGAAGAAAAGAAAAGATCGTAATTAATGAAATCCAGTTAATGAAAAGTTGTATTAAATATGAAATTCAGCCAACTGTAGATATTTATCGAGAAACACAACGCAATTATTTAGAAAATTCTAGGGATGCTAGTTTCGTGATATCCATTTGTTAACGCGCAGAAAAGATGAGAGCAAAACAAAAATTACCTAACGCATTGAACGGAAAAATAATTTCACCAATTTATTTAAATTAGAATCCAGAAGTAATCCATGTTGAATGCTATCATCATAAGACTCTTTCATTGCAAAACAATTGTGTAATTTCTTCGTTTAAGAAGATAAGTAACGAGAAATTTTATGATTTGAATTGGAGTATGTGTTATGCAGATTTTTTTTTTTTTTTTAATTCAGATCTTCGTTAGCATTGTTAAAGAAATGGTTTGTTTGAACGAGCAATTTAAAATACTATATGAATAATAGTGCTTTAGAAGAAATCAAGGACAAATATTTATGTCGCATTGCTGTTGGAAGTTCTGTACTTTTGCATCACAAAGGAAAAATAGGGAGGACAATAACGTCTTTAGAACTACTATAATATTGGGGGGAAAGAATTATCTTTTCACACAAATTCTAGGTCACACAAATTCGAGGAATTAAAGTAGAGCATGTTGTTTTCCAGTTCATAGCAGCAATAAAACTCGAAAATAAAAGTTAAAACTTTTCAAAAAGAAAAAAAAAAAGGAAATTTTTAGAATGAAAAATTTGGTGTCTCTTACTTTTTTTTACCCACACAAAATTTCCTTCCCCCTGTTTTTCAGTTTCAACCTTAAATTTAGATAGATTTAAGGGGGAGGGAATTTTAAATGTCGGCGAAAAGTAAGGTAAACCAATATTTTTCAAAAAAGGTCTCTGAAATTCAACAGTAAAGGTCAAGGCTAAAAACATTTTATGAAAAAAAACAATATCGCTGAAACAAAAAGCTAAAAAAATTCAGTTGCGATAGGTAATTTGAGAAAATTCTGATGGACCATCTCATGAAAAATTCCGCCATTTTGTCCCGCACGTGACAGCTCACATATTTATGTAAAAAGTATTAATTTTAAAAGGTAATGAACACATTTTTTTGCTTAAGAAATCACACATACGTTTGTAATTTCTTAAGCAAAAAAATTTTTTCCATTATCCTTTTAATATTTTCAATGAAATATAGGTTGCCACGTGCGGGACAAAATGTTTGTTTTCCGTGGAATGGCTCTGAAGGAAAAAAAAAAAAACAAAAACAAAAACGAGCTGATGTGTGCCTTATATGACTTCTTTTTACTTCAATTTAATGTCATTTTCCCATTATTGGTAATTTTAATGTGATTCAATAGTTTACTCTCGAAATATCACCAACAATGACCAAATTAAAACCAGATTTTTAAAAAAAAATCGCCAAATTTGTCGCCCAGTTGGCGACAAAACTTGGCGACCAAAAGGCTGGCGATATATCGCCAAATGTCCGCCAAATTGTAACACCACTTGAGTTTACATCGAAATTAACAATGATTTCCTCCCAAAAAGGGGCAAAGACCCCCTTAGAAACATCCGAATGCAACCAAAAGGGAAGGTGCACAACTAGACCCCACTAGGAGTCTACGTACCAAATTTCAACTTTCTAGGACAGACCGTTCTTGCGTTATGTGACATACATACGTACATACAGACGTCGCGAGAAAACTCGTTGTAACTAACTCGGGAATCGTCAAAAATGGATATTTCGCGCGTCTATAAGTTCTTAGGCATTTATCCACGTGTGGTCGGTTTGAAAAATAAACTCAACATTCATTCGAGGGTGAGCAAAATGGAAATTAAGGTCGATATTTGAGTGAAATTTTTTTTCGCGAATACAATACTTCCTTTTTTATAAAAGGAAGTAAAAAGAATCTACAATTAAATGAGCCTACTTTCCCTGCATCAACATCGCTTTATTGCACTGATTGTTTTCAGTCTTTGATTATCCTTTTTTTTCAATAGTAACAGTAATTATTTTAAAACGAAATTGACATCGTCAAGATCTCTCAGTTAATTTAGCATCTACTAAATAGTGATCAGGAATTACAAAACATTTCTAACAATAGAAAAATCACTAATTTCGCATTAAATTTTAGTTTGATTGTTTTGAACTTCGATCTGGCAATAAAAAAGTTGAGGCATTAAGCATTAGTCGATGTTATCAACAAAAAAAAAAAAAAAAAAAGAAAAGTTATTTCAACATTGAACCAGAAATTAAAATTTCTTATAAAGTTGAAAAACTTCACAATTTTATTTCATAACATTACACAGAAAGTTATAATGTGGGAAAAAGATGGCGACCACTTCAAATCAGGGTTCAAGAGTACAGTAAAACTCCAACTATCCGAATTCGTTGGGATCGGACCCTATTCGGATAATCAAAAAACCGAATGATTGGATTTTTTCGAAAAAAAATTTTTGTTTTAATAAATTACTGAATGTACATTGAAAATGAGCAGAAAAAATTATTTCTGAATATTAAGTATTGTATCGTTATTTTATTACCAACAATTTTGATCAGTACAACTTTTAAATTAATCATTTCCAATATCAAGTTACGTGGTTTGTATTCTCGATATTGCCTTAAAACATAAATACATTACACTGAAGAAAAGGATTTTTTAATTAACGAAATGGAAAGGTAACACTTTTAACGCAAAGCGTACTTACAAGTGCTGTACATACGTACACCGTGTACTATGTGTATCGTACTGTGAATGAAAGTCATTGCTTGCTGAACATTTCTGTCAGAATAAGCTGTTTGACTTTTGTAAGAGTAGACAGAATCATTATTTTGCAAATGACAATACGTTTTCGGCCCCCCCCCCCCTTTTTTTTCTTCTTCTGAATTCTGAAAGCGATTCGGATGGCCAAAGTTCGGATAATTGGAGTTCTACTGTATCTACCTAATAGTCACTTCAGATGATTGAATGATACAATTTACTTGAATCACTGAAGCCAACATATTTCGCAAAATAAAAAACTTATATTATAACATTGCTAGCACAGTGTAGCATACAACCTCCCAGACTTCGCTTTGAAGTCAAAATTTCCCCTCTTTCAAGAATACTAAAAAACATCAAGTGGTGCAATGTCAACCCACATGGTTCAAAGTTACCCTATTGACTGCATTTGCAATGCACTAATAGAAAAGGAAATGATAGAAAAAAGAGGAACAGTGGAAAATATATAACAAACTTTTTCCACTGCGAATTCCTATCTCTAAATTTGCGTGTCTGCAGCTAGAACTGATCCTCTTTTACGATCCATTTAGGTATGTTGCAGTAGGTGCAGGGGGCCAATTGGCGATTCGTGGGCGTCGCGATCATCAGACGCAATTGTCCTTCGCGGACAGAAGGCCTCGGGTGGGTGGTGTTCTTTGAAAGCCGGGTCCCAGCCTCTAATGACTACTTGATACGAGAGTTATTCTTTCGGGAGCTGACACATTCAGATTTCTGAAGAGTCTTGGAATTGATACAAACTACGGCCAATTTATTCAACTCGCAACGAATTAGGATGCTGAATGTCAGAATTTTTAGAAAGTCTGTTCTAGTATGATTCATAAAATCTTCATATAATTTGTAGCCGATGTGGCAGATGATCGAGTAACGCACGTGTTTCAACAATGAAACTCGCGCCACGGCATGATAATTTGATAATATTTTTTGGTAATGTTTTACATGCAGAAAAAGGCTTTATTGTGACAAGGCTGAACTGGATCCGGTAGCTTAACTATTTACTGGTAAGACTGTCATTTAGGGGGAATGAAGAAACGAAAAAAATGGTCAGCAATGAATGCGACCTATTGGAGTTTAGGGTTACAATGTCAACTATCAAAATATCATCAAACAGGCAATGGCATCGTTCAAATGTAGAAACAATTTTCAACCGTCATACCTTGGCGATCAACTTTCTAGTAACTTAATAGTTACTGCAATCCATATAAAACTGAGACAAAAAATTCGGATTTTGAAGAAAATATACGGCAAAAACTTGAATCTGCCATCTCTTTTTCGAGCTCAACTTTTATTGAAAACAAAGGTTTTCCCCTTAAACCTCGATTTCGCACTCTCTCAGACAGCATTTATATGCCATCTCTTTTTTCGAGCTCAATTTTTATTGAAAGAAACAGCGTTTTCCTCAGAAATTTAAGAGAAATATTGTAAATTGAACCTCGATCTCGCACTCTTTCAGACAGCATTTATCATTTCTTTTTACGAGTTTGACAAAAAAATTTCATTCATTTGGTCATTATAATAGAAGACAGGAACTAATATTAAAACAAGGGGATGCAAAACACAAAAATCGTCAAATTTTGCAATATTTTTTTATCATTTAAAAAACTTTTCCGTTTTTATCTGCTTAACTATAAGTTTGAATATTGTTTCTATCTTAATTACAACGAAAGATATAATTATTTTTGTGGCATGCATTTAATTAATATTATACGTAACTTTAAAACTTTAAAAGCGTTTTTTCTTCATGATGCTATTTTGCCCGACTTTTTGCGTTCAAATTCTTATAAGTCAAGAACTGATAAGGGTAAAGTAATGAAAATCGGAGCATATCTTTTTTCAAATAGTTTACATTAATTTTTATGCGCCAAATTTGAAAAAAAAAGAAAAAAATAAATAAAAACGTTTTTTGCAAAAACAATATGATTTGAAAAAAAAAATATCGAAAAAGTAATTATTTTTCGAAATTGTTCTCCAAAAATGTTCTATTTTTTATTAAATTAATATTTTTTAAATCGCCGAATAAAAATTGAAACTTAGATATTTGTGCATGATTTTATGAAAAAAAATTTAAAATTGATTAAGAATATTTTGAGTTTCAGCGGTTTAAAAGTAGCCGCATTTTTTTGAAAAAAAAATTAAATTTAAATCACACATTTTTTTTAAATGTGACCCGGATCCCCTTAAAAAATTAAAAACCCGACTGAGTAGGCCGACCTCGTATTAAGGTGAATCTCGCGGGTCAGAACAAATATAAACTCGAAACACATTTGCTTTTTTTCTAGATAACATGGGAAAGCACTGAAAAGGAAAGATAATCACAACTTCTAAGATTTGCTAGTCACAAAGGACTAAGATAAGAATTAAGATGAAAAACTGGAAATATTTTTCAAAGCCTTGTTTATGTACTAAATTCAATTACAAGTACTTAACTTGCTAACGAATATAAATTGGCAAAAGATAAAAAATTTCACATCATTGATCTTTCTCTCCTTGTCTGTTAACAATGAAATCGTTACCAATCGCGTGAATAAAGGTTTAGAATTGCATTTAAAATATCCAAAAAGGTTACAATTCCAGGTCTACTTAACATGGAAGTTCAATACTAATTTCATTATACGCAGAAAAATTCATTCTTTCGATTGGCACTAATATTTTAAACGTGCGAGTAAATTTCTACTACCAAAATTGTGAAAGAAAAAACTTTTAAATATTTTAGATCTTTTTGAGCTAAGTGCCCATAATTAGTCAATGAAAGTAAATATTTTAATTATGGGCATACATGTCCATGATTTTTTTTTTTTTTTTTGAGGGCATTTTTATTGTTGTTCAGTCGGTTTAAATCAGTTACTTTAGTTTGAAAATTTGATTACTAATACTAGTTTTGGTCATGGGTGCCTACTTTTTGACAAATGATCATCCTAATTAGATTTTGGTCAGACATTACGGGTATGACCTACTAGAAATGAAAAATGTATTCGTAAAGAATTATAGAGGGAAAACTTTTATTAATACTGTTTGATAATGTTGAGTACTCTTTTGTGTATTCAATTGAATTCAGCTAGTATGACTGTAACTAGTTTTTAATATGATCATAACTAAAATCGTATAGGACCGTGACTAGTTAAACCAGTGTATTCGAACTGATTGATGCTCACATATAAATCATAATTGAAAATGAAAATTTTCTAAGTAGTAAACCGTTAAAATAAGTTTTTACCATGAACTAGAACTGGAGCAGCAACATTTGTAACCAAAATTGAAAAAAAAACTCCCAGGGGTAGCCACAGGGGGGGGGGGGGGGGGGGTATGTCGCAAGGTGCGCCATCAAAAATTTTTTTTTTGGGGGGGGGGGGTTGATTCATTTATTTAAATTTATAAATTGATTTATTTTCATAATTTAAATCATCTATTTTATTTTATTCTTTTTATAGTTAATTATTTTAAGTTTGCCTGTGCGTGTGTTATTGGCGTTTCACAGAACTTTTTACATAAAATAGCTAAATAAATAACAGTCAGGACAACAATAACAATAGCTAAAAATAAATAAATATCTAAAAAATATTTTTTAAAAAACTAAAAAAGAGAGCTAAATTTTTTTAAAAAAGGGAAAGAGAACCCCTGCCATGCTCATAACCTGTCAGTTACTCTATAATGCGGGTACAATCCGCAAGCACAATATGTACGTATTACTTGAAATATATTCTGATTCGCCCTTCTGACCCGCATTTAGCTCAGACGAGATTTCAAACCTGAAGGAATTCGCAAGGACACGAGTGAACAGAATCCAAACACAGAAGTGTCAGTCTGGGTTTTCCACTACCTTAAGAATATTAACATAATCAAGAAATATTGTCGAAAACTTGTCAACGCTGCAGGTGTCATCGTCAGGCGCTTTGTTATTGGCCTTGAACAGTTTTCTGTTACAGTGACTTCGAATATTAGAAGCTTTAGTTTAGATAGAGTTAAGAGCGTAAATCTAATTGTCTATACCTGCCACATAAACAAAACGACTAACAAAACTTAAAAAAAATTAATTAATTTGAATTTTGTCATCTTGAATTCAAATTATGTTTTTCGCAATCACGTGCGCATGCGTGTATGTAGGCGTGTGGGGGGGAGGTATGTGTGTGTGTGTGTAGGGGTATGTGTGTGTGTAGGCATGTGTGTTTGTGTCTGTGTGCAGGCATGAGTGTTGGTAGTTGTGTGTATGAGTGTTTGTGTGCGTCGGGGCGGGGTATGTGTGTGTAGGCATATGTGTTTGTGTGCAGGCATGACTGTGTGGGTAGTTATGTGTATGTTTTTGTGTGTGTATGTGTAGGTGTCTATATGTATGCGTGTAGGTGTATGTGTTTGTGTGTGTATGCATGCGTGTGTGTGTAGTTGTGTATGTATGCGCGTGTGTGTAGGACATGGATGCAACCTGGCGACGGCTTTCGCTATACGTGCAGCATCGTGAGGAGCCGGTCGACGGTGATGGTGCGGAGGGTGGCGGTGGGAAAATAAAATGATAGCACGCCAAAACAGTCAAATGAAAGCAATAAGCAATCGTGATTGCTCAAAAAAAAAATCCCTCTAAAATAATTAGTTTCGTGTTAGATTGAGAAAAGAAAACTAATAATAATTTTTCAGATATAAAAGTTTCAGTTCTGGTTTTCTTTTCCATTTTTTTTTTCTCTTTTTTTTAAATCAAACCTTCATTTGTGTCAGTTACTTAACTTTTCACAAATACAACAAAGAAAATTTGAAATAATATAGACTAAAAATGCATGATATTTTGTTTCACTGCGACTTCTTGCGACTTCTAACACCGCTTAAATATCAGAGTATCATTTGCAAACTTATCCAAAAAAAAAAGAGTTTTAAAATAATAATATGTGCGTTGAGTGATATTGTTTTACAGATAATTGCAAATAAACAGTCAATATTTCCAGACTCTCCTTTAAAATTAAATAATTTCCTGTTCACATGATCAGGGCTGTGGAGTCAGAGTCGGATTGATTTTGAGGTAAAGGAGTCGGAGTCGTTAGAAAACATGCCGACTCCGAGCTTCTTTTTTTCTTTCATTTTCACTGACTCTCCTTGCATTTTAATAAAAAATTGACTACCGATTGGTTCAATTGAATAGCTACTAATGAGAAAATAACTGCTATTATGGCAATCAGCTAGCTTGAATGATTACCGAACTTTCTGTAGCCATCCCCTAGTTTGCTTGCTTTTTAACTTAACTAATAGCAACTGTCAGCAAACGGTTTTGTTGCCGAACACTTTCAAGTAATCACTTTCAAATAAAAATATAAATATAGTGTTTTGTTCGATCTCAGTTATAAAATAGTAAAAGGAACGTAACAATTTAGTAAGTCGAGGCCCGTAGCTCAGTTGGAAACTTTTGAGAGTGATCGGCAAATTCAAATAATTTCTGGTGTGAAAGCACGAATCTAAAAGACAGACGAAATAAGCTAATGTTTTTTTACTACTATTTCTATAAGCTTGGTTCTCACTAAAAAGTATGAAACAAAATAAGAGTAAATGATTTCTTGGTTTTAACACTCAATAATTGCAGTTAATCTTAAAATCTTCATATTAAGGTTAATTCTAAAGCAACCAATAAAATTTAAATTAAAAATTTAGAGGAGAAGAAATACAGGTATAGTAAAAGCTATTCGTACAAATTTTTATACCGCCGCATTTTGTGTAAAATTTGCTCCTGACGTATTTGTGCCCTATTTTCCTTGAAGTTCTATTAATGAAATATAACTTAAAATATATTCGGGAACATTTTCAAAACTAAAATATTTATATTTTTTATAAACTCTGAAATTAACTTTGGGTGTTACCTACCAGATGGGTGTCACCCGGGGCAAACCACTCCCTCTCAAGAACTTAGACTTAAAAAAAAAGCTTTATTTCTCTCAAGTTACAGCTTTTAGAAATTGAAAGCACACGATTTGATCAATATCTGTTTGTTAAACATTAAAGGGGAGTAAATTACAAGAAATCCTTTCAATTTTGTTAAAGGGATTTTTAAGTCATCTCTCTTTTAAACTCGTAACTATTGGAAAATTGGATTTTTAAATTGAATTTCTAACGTTGTGTGCGTCTTGGGTTTACAATAAAATACAAAATGCAAAATTTTCATAAAAAGGGGATTAATATTTCAATCTCTGTTTAGAGGTTTTTCCCCTTTCCCCAGAAGGGGAAAGGGAATTGAAAAAAATTCAATTAAAAAAAAACCGGAGTCGGGAGTCGGACGTTTCAAAATCCAGGAGTCGGCAATTTTCCTTCCGACTCCGCAGCTCTGCACATAATTGACACTTGATAACGTGAAAGCCCTTAATTTGTTGTATATTAACCTTTAATTAAGTCAATAATGCTTAGTAGCATTTAGAAGCAAATTCGTTATTTAATTTTTTTTTGGTTTGCAAAAAGTTGCGACAAGAAAAAAAAGATGTAGTGGCAAATAAATTTGCTTCTTAGTCGCCTCTGGTGAGCAGAAAAATTACCAATCTTGATATTTATTGCCAAACTTCCTGCGTCAGAAAATTTTCCTGCCTAGCTAAAAATTTAAAATATTGTTTAAGTAAATACTAAATACAATTTTCTGGGAGAAGATTCTTTATAAGTCATGAAATGATGTTATAGCGAGTTATGGTTTTTGAAGAGCGAGAACAATCTTAAGAAGTCACAGCAGCATATATTACCTCACATTTGATCAGTCAAACCCCTTAATAATAAAAAACTTGTAAATAACATTAGACCTACAACTTTTGATAGATCATACGAATAAATGATTTCAATTAAAATCATTATTAAATTATGTTTTAACTTCATGCTGAGATTATTTACTCTAAATAAAAACGTTTCTTAGGTACTGCGTTTTTAACGAAACGTAGGCAGCAGTATTAGATTTAAAAAAGTGCATTCTAATTTACTCACCATGCCTAGATACAGCCGCCAGAAATGAACTACTGGAAGAAACATCTTACATTCTAAAGAATTAATTTCAAATGAGAATCAGGAAGATTTTCGGTAGAGACTCCTAGAATAATAGCTGCTTTGTAACAATCGATCATTTTTATGCAGCTGCATAAACACAAGAAATTCATTTTAAAGTACATCTATGTACAAAGATTAATCATCTTCAAAGTAACTTTTGTGGTAAGTAAAGGTAAAGTACTTTGACCATTTTGATGACACATTCATCCTATTCATACAAAGAGTGATTGCGCGTGAGTTTGAAAACTCTTAGAGCATCACCGTAGTTTTGCTCCGATTTTCGACAAGTTAAGCACTTACTTGTTTCCTTTTAATGATTGCCGATCCTGCTGAAAATGCTCCACGACTTCGTACGTTTTAGCACAATTCGACCGCTAATACAAATGCTAATAAATTTCTCAGATAGCGCAGAAAATCTTAACGGAAATCGACAAATCAACAAGTACATGTAGATTTTACGAAGAAGTCACTCAATTCATTTTTTTAAAATGTCCTATTCGATGGCAACAGGCTATACTACAAACACTAAGGGGTTCAGCTCCCCCCTCGTTTCGTTCACCAACCCCTGGGGTTGCAGTCAGGATTTTAAAAATATTACGTTTGACTGTTTTAGTATTTTTTAAACACAAAATATCGACCATTCTAAATATTGCAAATCAAAATGCAACACAACTCGCCTCTGCAAGCTTGCATTTCATTTTTGGATACTTGGATTTTATTTTACATAGAATTGATCACAGTTATGGACTTCACTGTTAAGTAAATCCCACTCCACCAAAATGAATGTCACTCGTCCAAAAAAAAAAGTCGAGGAGTATTTTTATGCTTGGAAGACAATCCTAGCTATATCTCTGCGTACAATGTATGTATAATATCAGAAATGTCATTTTTTTAATGGACACCATATTAGATCTTGTTAAAAAAGCATGTTTTCATTTATCAATTTCCACCCCCGCACATATCGTTGCCCCAGAGCAACTGTAATAAATCTAATCCCAGAAGCAACTGTAAGATATCCTGCTGTTCTTTTGAATCGGCGATATGGCCAATTTGATGAGACTAAACTGAATGTCATACATTGCACAAGCTCCCTTTTGAGTTTTGGATTATTTTTTTTAATTTCGCTTTATTATTCAAAATCAAAAATCCACAAAATAGAAAGGTCAGAACATGTTTCCTCTAAATGAACAGCATATGCCACATGTAACTTCATAGTATAGATAGACAAGTTATTCGTAGGGCCGGCTCTAGATGTTTTGCCGCCCCAGGCGATGTTGACAAGTGCAGCCCCATTGGCTTAATAATATATATATATATATATATATATATATATATATATATATATATATATATATATATATTTTTAAATCATCGAGTGTACTCTCACGTATTTGCTGCAAAAAAAAAAAAACTGCGGAACAAATTCAAGTTTTTCAATTTCTTTTTTGCCTCCTTACATTTTGCCACCATGAAATTTGCCACCTCTAAACTCTGTCGCCCTAGGTGGTGGCACAGGTTGCCTACCCCAGGAACCGGGTCTGGTTATTACGAAACTGTGATCCCATCGCGGTCTATCTCTTCTTTAATTTTCCTAGTGCACCACTGAATTCCTTCTATCTCGACACGATTCAGTTTCTTTTATTTTCTCTTTTTTCCTGAGTCCCTGACCTACTGCAACAGAAAAAAGTAGATGATGAAAAAAAAGGGGGAAAATTCACGTGTTTATAAACAAGACGCAATGATTAGTGGCAAGCTGCCATCCATTCAACGCTAATGAGCTTGTTGGAATCTTGATGAAAATCTCCAATTCATTCGGATGATAGGCTCATTAAGCCACAGCTGACAGGAGCATTGTGTACCTTTTTCACAGGTGAACCAATTATTTAAAGCTGCCAATGCATGTAGGGATGGGACAAGACAACACACCATTCGTAGCTGGTTAGACGTTGCCCAATCATTTAAAAGACACTGCTTGTGAACGCAGACACCCAGACTTAGGTGCTTTTAGGACTTAGCAATAGAGAATGCTTTTTAAGTGCAGGGATGAATTTTTCGTTGCATAAAATTGTTATCGTTGTCTGCATAGTATTTATGTGCACAAATGAGAGAATTTTATGCTCAAAGTATTTTGGACATTTTCATAAGAGTAATATGTTTATTACTCATCATATAAGAATCAAGTTAATGTTTGTAGGAATTGTGAGTTCTAAATGGAAAACATATGAATGCCATTGCATATGACTACATTTTGCAAGAATTATTTTTTATCTTTATTTTCTTTATAGTCCACGAGTATTTAGGTTTAGAACAATTTCAGGTATTTTTTCTAAGATATTTCCCCCATTGTATATCAACATTGCAGCTATTAACCGGCTATGTAAACTCTATTTTTATTTCCTTAATATAACTCTAAAAGTTATGGTATATCTATTTCATGCTATGCCTGCTATCTACATAAAATGCAAGCATCCGAACTGAGCAAACACTTAACAAACAGAAATATATAAAAGTTGAATTGCTTCCTTTTTTCGTAGCATTGTATGAAGTGTTTTCTAGTCAGGTAAAAAATCAACTCCTAGCGGGTACTCTTCACGAAAAAATATTTTTATCGTTCAACGTAAATTTTTATTCTATGGTTGGTATTTATTTAAGAAGACCAATATTAACAAAATCATAAAAAAATTTCACCCGAATATTTTTTCCCTGGCTTATAAGCCATAGTCCATACACGTGATGTAAGACTATAATTACTCAAGAGAACAATTTTGTTATTGACACTGGCGAAGAAATCTTTAGCTTTTATAGTCATAATCATTTATAACATCATCATGGAAATGTTATTTAAACTAAATATATTATTTACACAATAAACTAACTTAATAGCGCAGTCGAAAAGGAACAAACACCACACAAGCAACGCAACTTTATATAGAGCTGAAAAGACAATTGTTATAATGATTTACAAAATCTTCGTGCATTTAGAAAATGATTTTCAAATCTAAAATTTTTTTGTTTTACCCTACTAGATGCAAAATGGTAGATTGAGACCTCGATGATTTTATTCATGCGAAATTTTACTACCAATGAATTGACGATTCAAACAAAAACTTAATGAAAGGTTATGATGCAATAAAAAGTTAGTTTAATGTACACAGTTTCGAAAAAACATAGTCTTCATCTGTCTTAAAACTGGATAATTTGTAATCTGAGTGGATGATTTCTTGTTTAAAATGGAACCTTATCAGTTTTAAAGGACTCTTGGGGGGGGGGGGGGGGAAATCTCAGATCGTAAAGCGTTTAGTAGGACTGAGGTCTATTATGTAGCCAAGATATGGAAGAGGAAGATACGTACTTTTGGAAGAATGTTATAACATTGAATCTGTGAATCTTAAGAAACGTTATACTTTTTATGAGGAAACGAGAGTAGTTCTTCCGAAAAAAACGCCCTATTTTGGGCTGTTTTTTTTCTTCTGGGAACGGAGGAAAAATACGACTTTACAAGAGATTTATAGAGGAGTTATTACCCGCAACCCATTCAGCAAAAGCTGCAAAATAAGAGAACTTCTAAAAAATATTGATAATTTTGTACAAGTTTTACGTTTATTTCCTAGCAAGCTATGAGAATATAGTACCGTAAAGTGGGGTCACTTGGACCCGAAATTTTATACTTTTTACGAGTTTTATACTGAATGCTTTGTTAAACCCATAATGTGAACTGATAACCTTGTTTTTACCACTTTTCAGATGTTCTGATACCAAAAAAAAATCCTTTTTTAAACAACAATTTTAACTTTATATATATTTTTTTTCTATTTTTAAAAATTGGGTTCAAGTAGCCCCGCGCTGGGGCTACTTGGTCCCACTCAGCAAATCCGTTAGAAAAAGCTGTAAAACATGTGGTGGTATCAAGAAGGACCAATGATTTTAAAAAATAAACTCAAAACGAAGTGAGCAAACTATTCATATAAATTGCAAATTATTTATATAAATTAATATAAAATCAACGTATACATAAAAACATATTTTTAAGCAAACATAATTTCTCAAATAGAAACATTATCTAACTGCAGCTAAACCCAATTGAAATGCTCATTATTTAAACATTAGAAAGAATGAAAGTCCCTCAATTTAATGACATGAGTGGATTTTTTTTCTCTGATATTATTTAATACCTGCTCTTCCTAGCTACTGAATACTACAGGATGCCCCAGGCTTGTCTTGTGAACGATCTTTTAATTTCCTTTTTAGAATTGTTACACTTAAGACAAAATGGGCTGATGCCAGTCTAAGACATTTCTCCGGAATTAGTTGAATCTGGACACAATTTTAATTGTTCCTCTTAATGATCCGCATTATTTCCTACTTCAAGGGGTTTGCTTTTACTTTCGGACTCTTTTATCCCCAGATCTGCAAAAAAACGGGTATAAATAGTAACTAACCTCTTTATTTTAAAAGATTCCAACCTTACTCAACATAATTTAGTGATGAAATATGGTTTGGGGCAGTTTGAACGCTGGTTTCAAGTAGCCCCATTTTAAGGCAACCGGTGCACTTTTAGTAACTTATATTAGTTACTGTGTTAATTATATAGATATAACCTTAAATACTGTTATTTTATTAAGAAATAGAAGGCAAACATAAAACTATCTTGACCTAGATGATATAAGCTGTTTCCATGAACTTACATGTGAAAGTTTGCAGACATAAAAACAACTGTTTAGACTACTTGCAATCATAACCTCTATCAGAAATGGTGGGAATAGCAGAAACTTTATTTCATACTCCAGCCTCTACCTAGTACTGCTACCTGTCATGGAGATATTTTTTGAAGTCTATACATTAAGTTACATAGATCCATTATGGATTTAAAACACTTTCTTCTCATGGGTTCAAGTAGCCCCTGGAGGTTCAAATAGCCCCACTTTACGGTAGTTATTTTTTGAGAATTAATGAGAACGTGAAAAGAAACCTTCATTTAAACCTTTGAGGAACACAGGCGGAATATCAAAATCAGCCAAAAAAAAGCTATATAGTTTCAAATTCATAAAACTATTCTCTTTCTTATACAAGAATGCAAGACAATATTTTTCGTCTTGCACAGTGGAGTATCGGAAATTCGAGTTTTGCAAGTCCGAAGTTCCGTTTAATTCGAGGGGCTTTATTTATATTTCTTAAAGTTTGAGAGGTCGGTGACAACAACACTCAATAAGTGGAGCGAAATATTTATTGACTACTACAGTTGCATCAACAAATGCCTTCTAGATTATTACTTTACAGAAAAATGACTTAAGACTCCTATTTTTTCGCCACAAGCAACGAATAAACAGCATTTTTGTAATACCGATTGCAACCAGCAAAAAACGTTCATAGCTAGAATTAAAGTTGAAATTTACGTTGAAATTCAAGCTCTTTTTTTTGTGACAAAAATACATCCTTCCATTTTACAAGAAAGAAAAAGGTGCACGTTCATATTGTCGTCTAAATATTGTAAACTTTTAATCGCTAAAAATTTTCTGCATAATCCAAGCTTTCAGTAATTCAAGGTGGCGAGAGCCTCGATTAACTCGGTTTTAAGCTCGCGGTGTCCTGATTAGGCCCGGCTCCTGGGTTAAGCGACCTAGGTGGTCGCCTAGGGCGGCAGATTTTAGGGAAGGCAAAATTCGAAATCGAAGCAATTTTTTTAAAGTATGAATATCTGTTTCTGCGCCATAAGATTCACAGCTTCAATGCTAAAAAAAATAATTCCGAGTGTGTAACAGTGCTTGGATATGCAAAACATAGTTCGGAATTTAACATAGAATTGAATTTAATTTTAATGGCGGTAAATTGTGTGATTTAAAAGTCTTTTGAAAATATTAATATATCTTTCAGTGCCATAAGATGCACAGTTAAAAAAGATAGTTTGAAGTGTTTACCAGTGCTTGGATATGCAAAACCCAGTACAGAATTTAACTAGAAACTCACTTTAATTTTAAGCACTTTACTATTGTTTTTATTATTTTATATTATTACCATTATTATCATTCAATGGAGGGAAGCGGCATTTGTCAGTATCGCCTAGGGCGGCAAAACTACTAGAGCCGGCCCTAGTTCTGATCGGTAAGGTGTCGGACTCGAAACCGAAAGGTGCCGAGTTCGATGCCAGCCGATCGAAGATCCTCCGTGTTCGTAAATAATGACTGGGGCACGTTAAATAAGTCGTGGTCGCAAAGTTCACCATGTGAATCAATACCTCTGGGGCTGCTGGACCAGGGATTGCTCGACTTCTGGTCTGGTTCAAAAAACAGAGCTGTCTTCAGGGCCCTACCCAAACGGTTGAACCACAAATAGTGGTAGGTACCTGGAGTATGACCTGATGTGATATGTGACTTCTCGGATTTTCGAGACTCTACTGTATTTCAATATGAAACACAAAACCAGAACAGTGGAGCTGTCCTCATCTTGCAACGAGGTCTTCAATTGGAAATCAAAATTTTCAGCACAAAATGTTTTAAATCTTAATCGAAGAAGCAGTCGAGGCAAGAACTATCCGATTGCTTTCTTTCCAACCGGAAAAGAATCTCGGAAAAGGCGCATAAATCCATCTGGAGTTTCCGATGAGGAAATGAGCGGCTCTTTCAAAAGGTGACAATTGAATGATTTCTTTGATTCAGCACGTGGCTCACGAGACGTCGGAAGTGACGTCATCCGACGGACAAACACAGACGATCGTTGCGTGGACCATCATCACGTATGATGAGAAAAGGTCTGGGTTATGCGAAAATGGTACAAATCATGCCCCAGACTTTGGAATTTTTTTAAAAAATAGGTATCAACAGGTTCGTTATTTAGGGGACATAAGGGCCAATTACCCCTTATCCTACCCCCTTACCCGCTCCAAAAAAAAAATGTTTTTTCAAATATAAGGGGGTGTGGTTTTTGTTTTATTCTCAAAAAAAAAAAAAAAAAAAACATTAAGTACACAACACCCTTTGTCTCCCATTGAAAGAATTCGAAGTGACTGGTCTGATTATCACGCATTATTTCTTTTTTTAAATCTCCAGATAATTTGGTGCAATCAAGTAATTTATAAAACTTAAGTAATTTATAAAATCATGCCAGCGGCAGATCTACCATGTCACAAGTGTCGCCTTTGCGAGGATGGAATGCAAGAATGCACGTGATGTTTGGCACACTTTTGTGATAGACAGAGGGGCTCCAAAAATGCATTGCAACTATTCCTTAACTTTGTAAACTCGCCACTGAAAGGTTAAAAATATTTTGCTGTGGTACAAGAAGGAGAATATTGCGTGTCCCAACTTCAAGTCAATAGGAGTTAAAATCAGGGCTGCCAATGAGATTTTGTTACAAAATTCAAGATTGGGTTCATAAAATCCGCAAAATCAAGGCTTCAAAACTAAGGTCCATGGAATTAACGATTCTTAAAACAACAATATTGCAACAACAATATGAATTATCTGTTGTATCACATGTTTTATATAAAGTTACAACACAACGTAAGAAAAAAAGTATTTTGATTTTTTTTTCCAATTTTCCAACATTTTATAGGTTTTGACATGCTACAGACCAGGGTACACTGAGTGACTACCTAACAAAATAGTCTAGATCAGTGCTTCTCAATCAGCTGTTAGCGAGCAATTTTCATGCGGTCCTCGGATCGCTCGTGAAAATGTATATTTATATTATTTTTACAGTAGTCATTGAATTTATTAAAGAAATTTTCGGATTAATCTCATTTTACCTAATATAACTGTTATGAAAATATTATTTCTATCGTATATGGTCCACTTAAGGTTCAGAAGAGTACCGAGCAGATCTCAGTTCTGAAAAGGAAGAGAACCACTGCTCTAGATAACAAAAAATGGTTAACTTGGTGTTAAAAGCTAAATTGCTATGAAATGTATAAAATCGCTGCTTATTTTAAGTATCACAATGAACATATAAAAACGTATTTGAAATTTTCTATGTGATCCTCTATACTTTACGCTTGGGACCTAATAACATTCTTGGACCTAATAGTAAATGAAGCTTTGCACGGGCCCGTCATTTTAAATTTTTACGGGTAGGGGAGGGGCGTTCAAAGGGTGTATATTCAATGCAAATTATCCCGAACAACAACTAAAACCAAGATCACTTATGTGTCAATACATTGATTTCTCAAAGCCAAGGTGGTGGAGGGGGAATTGTCTTCTCCTGATCACCCGAAATGATGGGTCTGACCTCGATTCCATCTGCTTAACTATGACTAAACCGTAAAACTAATTCTTATGAGCAAAAAAAAAAAAAAAACCTTCAAACCCTGAATCCCAATTATACATTTTCGGTTCAAAGATTGATGCAGCTGAAGATTCCACATCACTGACCTGAATGCTTATGAACTTATCAAACTCTATCTTTCTCAGGATCATTAATCTCAGAGAAATTCTTCGCCACTTGTCAGATTTCGGTAAACAATAACGGCTTTTACAACACCGAACGGAAAACGGTCGAAGGCCACACAGGCGGTGCTTTTGTAGTTAAAATAAGACTCCCCAATGCCATTCCGGCAATTTAGCATGTTAATTCCCACACTCACAAGCACGCCTAGGAAAACTATTTTCACCTCTTTCCTTGGAGCATCCACACCAGAAACCATCTCGAGCTGGCACGCGCCTAGAAATTGCTGGTTCAAGAGATAATCACCACACGCTCACAAACGGAAGGCGAAAAGTAAAACAAAATACAAGGAAGGATACGTCTTGTGGGGATACTGAGCAGCAGGTGCCAGAGTCTCGACTTCAACGCCCTGCGTGGTTATTGAAAAGTTTTTGCCACAGAAAACCCTTGAAAGTACAAGTAGCAATTTTGAAAACTAGCCTTTCAAGCGATTACTGAAATCGGTTGATTGGTAAGTAGTGGTGATGGTGTCGATTAAAATACCTTTCTGAGAGTGTTTACGCTTTAATATTATCAATAAAACTATTGTAGGGCTAGTAAAAGAATATCAACAACGTTTTATAATACAAAACAAGCAGATTACTGCATATAACTGTTTCAGGGAACTCCTTTTTCAATGCAAATTAAAATTAGTAGGGTCAGTTGGGGCAAAGGGAAGCACGTGGTAAATGGAAACAAATTTTATTGAAACACTAGGGGCTAATTTGTGAGACTTAATTGTTGGTGAGGTAAGACTGGGCAACTTGAAGAAGACAGCCTGGGAGTTCCACGTGTTCCCAACCAACAGTGTAGGCGTCACCATGCATTGTTTGAAGTAAAAAAAGTTATTAAAAGTATAGTGATCTTACAGTTTAGTGATTCTCTTCAGCAAGTCTACAAATGCGATTCAACTGATTTCAAGTAGTTTTACTTCCCAGGTGGAAGGTTATTAAAAACCTACTTATTTATGAATTTCCCCTCTCCAGAAAATTTTGATTTGCAAGTTAGGTTATCCCATTCATCCCAGACATACCGTAAACGGAGACAATTATGTTCTTAGTTCTTCATTCTCCCAAATTTTTCGTAAGATTACATTTTAATGTTAAATGATACCTTTCGGTATATTTCACATGAATTTAGCATGCAATTAAATATTTTATTTTTCATTTTAAATGATGTTAGATTACATTCGGACGATTCAGCGAGTCGCAGATTGAGCATTGTTGGTGTAGAACTTTCTAAGCTTCTCAACTGATAGTGTGTAGTGCGATTATCTATCTACAACCACCTCTTGGAGTAATAAATGGGGTGTTTCCATTAACTCCCAGTTTCTGGGGTGAAAGAAACTGGGTAAAAGGAATTACCATTTCATTCGCTAACAAAAATTCAAAAGTAATTGGAAATTTTTCATACGCAATTATTCTCAGAGACACTTGGTCCAAGTCCTGGATACGATGCACAAAATTTTATCTCAATTCATCCAAAGAAAGAGATGAATCTAAAGTTGAAACATTGAAATTCTGTTTCCCTTTATCCCAATTAACCATTAATGTTGTGGACATTTCACGGCATACATCGCCGGTACTCTAGTGTGCCACGGCACCAACTTTGGCAACCATTGAGATTTCAGATAGACGAGGACAGCTAAAACATATGGACTATGGTTGAATTTTAACCATCAGAATCTTTGATCTTTTGAAGTTAAAAAGATTTAAAAACATTCAGATGTATTTTACAAATTCAAATAGCTCTTATTACAATTTTCCAGGTTGAAATTTTTTAAATTCAGAATAGAAACCTTGAAAATAAGACTTCCTACCTTTTTGAGGCGTATTTCTGATTTTCAATATGAGAAGAACACTTGTAGGTGTGTTAAAAATAGGTAGGGTAAAAATAAGTAGGGGCTCTAATATTTTAAATATTTCACGAACAGAATATTAACTTACGATTCAACTTGCATTCTATAAATACTAGTCGACCTGTGCGGAACTCCGCACTGTGCTTCAAATCGTTTCATAAGGCATTTCGCTTTTTACAAATTTCAGAAAGAACATTATAAAGAAGAACCGAAAAAAGTAAACGGAAAAACGTAAGCGCACAAGAGAAGGCATGAAATTTGAAGACATCAGTAACAAAACCTCATTAAATACAACGTTGTGATAATTTGATCATCGCTCACCTTTTGATTGTACATATTTTCAATGCAAACATAAATATCATTAAAAGTGTGGCTGAGTGAGTCGTGAAAAAGCAGTAATTGCGCATATGAAAAAACAGGTTGTGGCAAATACAGTCCTGCCCATGTGAGCATCTGACGGGAAAGAAAGAAACATTATTGGCACGGATTCGGACTGGCGCCATTCTGATTAACAGCACGACACTCCAACAAACCTAGCAATTGCGCCTTCCTTTTCGAATGCTATTCATTGAAGGAATGCGTAGTAAAAAACAGCAAAAAAGAATTTTGCAAAAAAAAAAAAATAATAATAATAATAATAATAAGATCATGCGTCTATGTTTTGTCATTAGTCAACATGGTACGATTTAAAATTATTCGTAAAGCATGGAATTTGGTTAAAGAGTGAGGAAGATATCACGTAGCAATTGAAACAAATATTCTAGAGAAGTAATAAATTAGATTGAAAATAAGTGTTTTTTATTTTCGAATATTGAACTATTTTACACAGCAGGTTGCTTTAACCGTTCCAGCTTAAATGCCCGCACATGTTTCGCTTTTAATCGAACACTTAAAATTCAAAACATAAACCAGTTGAACTGAGTTCGTTTTTTAAGTGTAATTTTTCGAACGTAGATAAAGTTTTTTTTTTTGAGCAATCACGATAGCTTAATGTTCTCATTTGACCGTTTTTGGTGTCCGTGCCTTTTTCAACTTGGACCAGAAGCCTTTGCAGCACCACCGCCCACCGTCCTCTGCTGGCGGCGCGGCTGCTCCGGTTTTGAGCTATCCGATCTCCTGATCGGAGGCGTCCATGTCCTACACACACGCACGTTCACACACATACACACACACATATATACACTCACACACGCCTACGTGCATACACACAGGTCTACGCACACACACACAGGTCTACGCACACACACACAGGTCTACGCACACACACAACTATGCACACGTAACTGCCCAGGAGGAGAGGCAGGCTTGGGGGGGGGGGGGACAGGAGCCATTTCTAGAATTAATAACTCCAATGAGTAGGGTCCTGTCTCAGTTCGTGATTGCGAAAAACATAATTTGGATTCAAAATTTCAGAATTCAAATTAATTTTCTTTTCTTTTTTTTCAGCCGAAAGCAGAGGAGTAGAAAATGATTTCTTACTAATGAAATTGATAATAATTTCAATGTTTTATATCGTATTCGAATAAAAAATTAAATGTTTACTGAGTAAAACTCGTAGTTTCAATTTGGCGTAATATATTTTCATTTGTACAAAATGTCGAACACTGCTATTAGAAAAATCTATGCATTTCAACATACAATGAAAATGTTTTTCTGCACAAAAAGGATTCCTTTGAGGTAAATCTAATACTTTTTTATGCTTACAATATGCTTAGTTTTCTGAACGGAGTCAAAGCTTTAAAAAAAAAAGGAAGAACACCCTTCGATTAACAGTCAACTTATCCGAATGATAACTGTAGCCGGCATAAAGGAGTCGAAACACCAAGTAGCATTCCCATTGCATTTATTTTGTTACGTGTGTTATCTGTTGTATGTTATGAGTACATGTAATGCGTAACATTAATCTAAATTTGCTATTATGTCGGACAGCCCGAGCTTGCCCGAAGTTCAGTTAGTTTATAGCCGAACACTCTACCGAAAAAAACTTATCAATTTAACCGATTAACTAAGTCCAGTGCTTTTAAGCTTTATTTAAAAACATACACACACACAGGTTAATTTTATTTTTTTTTCTTGGTGAAAGCGACGCAAAAAATTACAAAATTGTATTAGAACTTTGCTTAAATAAAAAAAAAATCTGCGTAAGAACTTCAGGCTGCATCAAAGTTTTACAACAGCAAGGGGCGTTTCCGAAAACTTGATTTTTCGACCTAAGTCTACTTTTTGTCATTAGCTGGCCTGATAAATTTAAAATGAGAGGCGAATAATATATAAGATAAGATATTGAAGAGAAGTGTTTTTATTTTTGAAATTTTTTACAATTTGTTATCGCACGCTGCTTGAATCGTTATAATTTAGATGGCAGCACGTGTTCATCATTTAACAGCACGGTTAAAATGCAAAATAATTTGAACTAAGTTTTTTTTTTAAGCAAAGCTTTTCGAATGTAGTAAAAATGTGATAAGCTATTTGCTTTTTACAAAAAGAAGAAAAAAAATAGTTTAGTCAAAAATTCATTAGAAGAATCTATATTTCAATATACGATTTATTATTTTTTTCTGGGCAAAAAACAATTTCCATTGTAGTCTGAAATCTTAAACCTGATACTTACATATTATGCTTTAATTTTCTTACCGAGGCCAAAGCTTATATTAAAAAAAAAGCCTTACAATTAAGAATCAATTTAGTTTAACGTTGCATCAAGTTTTCATAACAGCAAGGACCGTTTCCATCATTTATTCTACTCCCTCATATTTGTTATTCTTTGATATTAAGTGTTCGCGTAATGCGCGATATTTATCTAATTTTTTGATGCAGATTGTTCGGACGTGGGCCCGAACACGCATTCTCCTGGTTACCAGTCGAACGCTCTGTCAATCAAGCTATTCAGCTCCGTCGGTCTCACTGCAAGTTAAAGTTATAAATTTAACCGAAAACTTCATTCTGGTTCCTTAAAACCGGTTTTTTGACAGAAAAAAAAAACAATTTTTAGGCCGTGGGTCTATTTTTCGTCAGTAGCCTGCACGATTAGCTTTAAAATAAGGTGTAAATCAAAGAAATCGATCAAGAATTGAGGAAGCCCAGCTAAAAAAAATCTGCAGAAAATCTTTTTAAAAAAATCTGCAGAAAATTTAAGCATATTTGGAACATGCTTTCTAAAGAAAATCTGCAGATTTTATATGCAGATTTTTTGCAGAAGGCGTGTTCCAAATATGCTCAAATTTTCTGCAGATTTTTTCTGCGGATTTTTTTCTGCAGATTTTGTGAAGAAAGCATGTTTCAAATATACTTAAATATTCTGCAGAAAATCTGTAGATAAACTGCAAAAAATGTACCCAGCAAATTAAAAATAGTAGATAACAATTAATAACAAATGAAATTAATGCAATAAAAATCCGAAAACATTTTTAATTTTAAGTTTCGACATTTCTTTAATAAAAATGAGTAAATTCACTGCAGAGTGGTGTTTCATGTTCGTTTAACAAAACATATAATTAAAACTTGAACTACGCATCCAAAATGAAATTTTAAATTTTATTGAATTGAAGCTTATGCAAATTGAAATAATTAAACCAAATTTGTCACAAAAATACATCGCTATGATTGTAAAATTAGTATAAAGTTTCAAGACGAAATAATAAATAGAACAATTTGTAAAAATTAAAAATTTCGAAAAATTCCTCCAAATCGGCCACGTGGTGGAAAGTAATTAAGTTAATTAGGCTGGTTATTATTGAGACATCGTAACACATTTTTTTTTATTAATAGATATTGACAACGTAAATGTTCGCTCAAAATTTTAAGTCAATCAGTGAAAAAGAAAAAATTTCAAAAATTAAAAACCTCCGATTAGGTATAACATTTCAAACTAACCCTAATATACTATACACTTATTAAATAAAAATTAATTTAATCAAATAATAATTGGTGAATTTTAAAGTGTCTTACCTTTTTGTGAACGAGGTATGAATCCAATATGTTTTCATGGGTTTCCAATGATGGAACTTAAAATTTCCCTAATTATTTGTTTCCGTGACGGAGCAAAAAAACAATACGCGTCACCTGGTCGAGGGGTAATCTACTCTCGTAGCCTTGTGCTTGTGGCACCCGAATATTGCGGGACGGACCGAGGCCTCCGTGGACGGTAAGAGGCTTGGCGTTCGCTGCGTTTGTACTCGAACGGCGCGCCGTTCGAGAACATTATTTCAAGTCATATTTGTTCTTATTTAATTTCAATTTCCTGATTTTTCTCCAAGTGAGACAAATTTGACTCTGTTCTAATCCGTATCCTTCTTGAAAATGACATTTTTGAAAGCCCTTTCAAACCATGTAATAACTTGCGTTATTCAATATCGTTTTGTTTTCAAAAAAAAAAAAAAGATGTATTGTAATTTTACTTTTATTTGATTTGAATCATGCACTTATATTAAAATTGATTTTCATGTCATATTATTTGTATAATACAATAAACAGACATTTTTTATTTGGTAAATGTTTCAAACAAATTGAAATTTAAAAGCATTTCAACACAAGTTATCAAAATATAAATCAAAGTTCTTGGGGGAAAAGTTTAAGTTATTTATTACTGATTTTAATAAGAGAAACAAAGAAATGTGCTTAATTTTCAAAAACTGAAAAAATAAAAATAAAAAATTTAAAGTGTGAAAAACTTTTATGCTGTAATAAAACTTTAAGAAATAATTTGAATTGAAATACAGATTTCTTTTTGGTGACCATAAAATATCTACAAACGTGCGAACTATTTAGAGAAAACTGTAAGAGAATTTTTTGTGTAGATTTTCTGTAGATCTAATTGAAGAAAATTTGCAGATTTTTTTTTACCTTTAAAAAATCTGCAGAATATTAAAAGAAGACTAAAAAGAAAACTTTTTTGTGTGGATTTTCTGCAGATTATTTTGAAGACAAAAAAACAGATTTTGCTTGTCGTCTAAAAATCTGCAGAAATCTTGAAAAATACGCCAAAAAAATTTTTTCTGAAGATTTTCTGAAGATTATTTTTTGCTGGGAGATCTCGCGTAGAAACCAAAAACAGGCTACAGAAATAATATATAAGGGTTTATTTAAAGTTATGATAGTAAACTATTCAATAAAGACAATAATGTATTTCATTTAAATAGATTTAGCATGAGATTTGAAGGTTTTAACTCTGAAATGTTAACGAATTGCACAAAAGTTGGAACAGGTTATTACTTATTTCAAGTTATAGCTGGAGAATTCCAGCTTTAACTTTTTTTTTTTTTTTTTTTTGAAGAATGAATAGAACAAACAGAAGAATCTGCAACAAATTCACTCAACTATTTTTTGATAAATTTCGTCCTACTAATGAAGTTGCTGAATAACCAATTTAGAACGAGCGAATGCAGCTTTTGCTCTTTTCAATGAGAAATATTTGGTAAGGAAATCGCGGAGACCTTTTCTCTGAAAACCTCCAGTTAAAACACTTGACTTAGCAAAAATGACTTCATTGTGACACCGCAGTTCTTGATTGTGGCGGGCGGTAAAATGATTCATAATGCTCGAAGTATGGGAAATTGAACATTCTGAGAAAGAGTCAGTGCCTGAGGATTGCAACACTACCCGTCAATTTGTAGCGGAAAATGAAAATTTTTCTCGCAACAAGTCATTCGGCAGCTTATGAACCAAACGTCATTAAAAAGTAATCAAAAGCAATTCGCCACCCTTACGCCTAAGCCGCCTTTTACCAAAAGACGGTGTCGTAACACACTTTCTGAAAGAAAAAACATACATACCGGAAAGCAATCATCATTCACACTTCGCTCTTCTAAATGAACTTTCAATGCTTCAGCTACTACTATTTTAGAGGAGAATTTAGAGGAGAAAAGATTAGATTTTTTAGGTGAGAATAGGTATATTATTGAATTATCACGCAAAAAAATTAATAAAATGCGTTACGTACAAAGACCGACAAAAAAATTGCAGAATCTTTGGAACCATTAAAGCAATTTAGGTACCAAACAAAATTATTTCTCAGACGAGTTTACAGGAAAATTCAGTGTAACACGGTTTCTGAAAATTTGTTTCGAAGGAACTAGTAGCGAAGGTGCGGTTTTAATCTCCCAGATGGTCTGGCAACCAGGATTTGTCCGTCCCTGGTTATGGAACAACAACTTTTCATAAACATGCTTCAAATTTTACTTTAAGTACTGAAACACAAGTAAAAAATTGAGAGCACAATGAACAAATTTGAAAGAACGACCCATCTGACCTTAAAGGGCCTTCCTATCAATGGTGTTCCCATAGGGTACACTCCATATACGCCGCGCCGTATACTCTCAAATATTTTGTAGACATATAGCGTATACCCTCAAGCTTCAAAAATTTTCATATTATGACATATTATGTATATGATCGCATACACATATCGTGCGTAGTGAATTACTGGAAGTATACCCTCAGAAAAATTGATGGGAACATCACTGCTTCTGATTATATTCTTTTTACACATGGAACGGAACAATTCTTTCATTAAATGAGAAATTAATAATATTTATCATTTCATTTATTAATCAGTCCATTAATTTAAACTTTTAGTACATTACATTTCACGTGTAAGATATCAGTAATTTTCATAGTATTTATTCTACGATTTAAATTTTTTTTTTTAATAATTTAAAATGTATACAAAGCAGTAATCGTCTTTCAAGAGAAAAAAAAATGTTGCCTTGAAAAGTCACTAATTTTTAGGATTATTATAGTATGGCTCTGATAAGTTGCGCCCTAACCTCTACAATGTTTACTTCGCTTTGGGGAGTTCAATGAAAAAGGGACGAGATATTGGCGCGGATTTATGCTAAAATACTTTCACAAAACTACTGCGATAAGCGACAGTTACCCACCTCCATTCAGCAGTCAGCTCCAATCCTCCTTCCTTATTCAAGCGGGTGCATCCTTTCCAAGAGCAATGGCGTACCCACCTCAAATGCTGTGGAGTAACTCATAGAATGAGAGCCCGACAAAAAGGAAAAAATGGCCCCTTAGAATGCATTAATAAAAATTTCAAGGAAGCTGTCGGCGCGACATAGAGTTCTCCTCGTAAGCACTCCGTTTTTTTTTTTTTTTTTTGCCCCTCAAAATAAGTAAACGTATCAAAGTCAAACCTCAACTTCTCAGAGTCACACTATAGCAGCCATGGGTGTAGCCAGAGGAGGGGGGGGTTCAGTGAGGGGCAACTGCCCCCTCCCTGAAGAGAACCTTTTATCTTCACGCTCATCCCTAATCTCACCGAAGATAATGTAAAAATACATTTTTAGGACTTCAATTTGAAAAAAATTCTCGTGGGGAGCCACATAACTGCGGTTTTTCCTCGCATCTTACCATAAATAGCGTAGCATGTTTTCTTTCTCGAGGGGTGAGGAGGGGAGACCTCACAATGGCTTGAAATATTCAAGCCATTTCCGTGGTCTAGCCCTGGAGGGAGGTGGGGGTCCGTTAAAATTCACTATATTGTTGCGTCTATGCTTGCCCCTAGCTAACGGGAATCCTATCTACGCCCATGATATCAGCCCTGACAGACAGTCAAAGCATTTTTTACGGCACAGGAGAGAAGAATTTTGGAAAAAAATCTTAAGTAAATAATATGTCTCGTGAAATGTTGGAATGGAAGCCATTAACTGAAAAATCATTCTTTTAAACGCATACTTCATCTATACTAGCTTAGAATCATTTTAAATATAAAAGTGTTAGTTTTTTTTCTCTCCTTTTGGTGGATGAAGAAGGAGGTGCGGCGTGGAGGTCCTATTCTTTCATTATTCACCGTTCATTTTTAAAAAAATTTTTAAAAAAAATGTTCGGCATTTCAAAAATCAATTGTGTTGTTTTTCCCCTTCTCAAGGACTTCTATAAATTTGAAAAAAAAAAAAAAATGAAGGAAGAAAGAAACTATTTTCATGAAGATAAAGTTTTTAAACAACCAAACTTTCTCAGTGTTCTTCACTCGTTACACTCCTAGCTATCCTTGCTTAGATTAGCGAACGGAGTCAACAGAAGTGATGGGAAAAAAAAGAAGATAATTGACTGGAACAAGCTTTAAAATCAATTACCAATGAGCTCATTTACATTCTATCAGAGAAACCCGTTATTAACCGTTTAAAGTAAATAAGCCATGAAAGGCATTTCTAGGCGCAATTCCTTTTAGAAAACCAAACATGTTTCGATCGTTTGAGGAGTCCACCCATTCGGCGCCTTTACGACTCACTTTAATGTTCTAATTGATAAATGAAGACAGAAAACAGGGCAAGAAATTGAAAGAAAGTTATACAAAAGATGTTCGCGTTATTTTCATTGAAGGAAAGTTTTTTTTTGCTAATTCGATAGCGCTTACAAAAAAAAAGGGAGGGGGGGATTGTAGCACTTAATAAGGAGTGCAAGGGTAGCTCATGAGGATGGGCGATAGGGGTCCATGGCGTCATTGAAATTTTTAGTGGGCTGTTTCAAGGAGTATTTTTTTTTTCAAGGAGGAGACTTACCCTGGGGGCATTTGCGTAGCATTTCATGAGATACGCGGTATGCCATTACCCTTGGGGGGGGGGGATCAGCACCCCATGAAACATGCATACATACAAGTAAGCGAATGAAATGTTTGTACAGGAAGGCCTAAGAAAAATGCCCCCAACTGACATAATCCCCCCCCCCGTATTTACTTTTATACAGGGTGAAACGGCAAAACTTATTACTGGGTGATAATAAATATTTAAACAAGTAAGAATAATACAGACACAAAGCCAGATACTGACTGACGCGTACTGAGCAGGTCACAAATTTATTACAAAGACGATTTTGCTCATCATTTTATGGAAAGCATTACGCAGCAATTGGTGAAACCTTGTCAGAATGGCTCGTCGTTGCGACAAACGTTGCGTTTGTTATGGCGGTGCAAGTAATACAAACTGAAATTTTAACAACCACTCTATAAACTTTTGCAAACTACGAGTAAAATGTTGCGTAAAATCTTTTTTGCGTAACCCTTGCTTCTTATCTGTCAATTTCTGGCTTTAAGTGTACTGGCATGTAGCGCTTCATCATTGTTTTTTGCGACCATATGTTTTGCACGATTCCTGATTGTTTAAATGTTTTCTACCACCCAGTAAAGTTTTGTCGTCTAGCTCAGACTCACCCTGTATAAGTATATTCAATGTAATTCACATTCCTGAAAAAAGAAACTGAAAAATGCTATAACCGTTTTAATTCCGATGTTACCAAAGTGGGTAACGCAATAACCTTTGGTGCCATGAGGACCCGTTACATCAAATCTTTGTTGTTAGGCAAAAAAAATAATAATGGTTGCCCGTTAATAATCACAACAAGACGAAGAAACGAGACGACTTGGAAAGCGAAATAATCTTAATAACTTTGGTCGCATATATTTCAGAAATGGGGATACGTAGAAAGGTGTGGTTTACGGCATAATGTTCACATACACCTAAAGTTTTGTTTCTTGCTATTTAGTAGACGAAAATAACGACCCAATTCTGCCTTTGCGTCCTAGATGGTTAACCGATACAATGCTAGGATTTAGTGTTCTGAGGACAAATCTTTCGTAAAAATTAAGCGCAAAAATTCAAAAATAAACGTAAAATATGAACTTTTCAATGACCATGCGGTGCTTTTTCTTCACAGAGCCGTCAATGACTTCAACTGTTTATCTAGATACATTGCAACAATTTGCATTGTCGTAGGTCGAAGCCTTTGCAGTCAAGTCTGCAACCTGACATTATCTCCTAAGATGAGCCTCTCTTCATTGAGGTTTGATCCCTAAGATTTCTTTGTGCGACATAATTCTAGGTCACTGGACTGACAGAGGAGGAGGACCTCTTTAAAACCTGCAAGGTCTCCAGACATAACCCTAATGGAGTTTTTCTTTAGAAGCTTGAAGATAGCGTTTTTTCTGATTCCGTTGTGGGACCTTCAAGGAATTCGAGCCAGCATCGATGAAGCAGTTGTACTGGTTAATCAAAACACGCTGGGTCTGATTTAAGAGGAACTGAAACATCGCTTATACAGCCTGCGTGCAAGAGAGGGCTAAAAAACATGGGAATCTGCAAAACGGTTGATAAAACCTAAAGTATCTATATGGACACTTTTATCATTTTGAAGACCACCTTGGTTTTGGAGACGAAGAAGTAGAGTAGTTCCTCATCTTTCACTATTTTATAACTTTTTCTCACCAGTGAAGATCTAAGGTTTCAAAGTTTGGGTAGTATGGTGGATGCGGAACAATTTCCGTACCTAGCTCTGCGATTTTCACGAGAGCCGCCAAAGAACATGTTGGGTGATGCATTGTCAAGATGCCGTACGATTTGCTTCATGTTGAGCATGGCCGGACAGTTACCATACTCTCCAAATCTTAAAGCCTCTGTGTTTCTCACTTAGCCCTCCCTTTGGGATTTTTTTTTTATTTGGCAGGAAAAGAATTCCCTAATGAAGATGTCAAAATAGCACTACTCGAGTTCTTCGCCTCCAAAACCAAGACACTATTAAAAAATAGAATTTATCGATCCCCTGTAAGATGGCAACAAGTCCTGTGCAACGAGGGAGGCGATACTGTTAAAACACTTTAGAAACTGCATTCCTTCCTCAACGTAAATGGGAAGAGCTTTGCCGTAGACTTAATTCTATTATGCAGCATCTAAATACTTTCCACATATTTATTATTATTGTTGTTAGATTTATTATTATAAGTAAAAACTAATTATTGTACTCATTAGGCACATTTTGATTTCTTTATAAGTAATTAAAATAAATAAATAAAATAAAAGTTATGTCTAGTCTTTAAAAGCACTGAAAAAGCAAGGAGCAAATTGAAAGTGTCAGTTAACGCAGTAGCTTGACGTGAAATGATGTTATCTTACGTCGTCCTTCCTGGTTTTACGTCACAAAATTTATGTCACTCATCTGTTTCTAAAATAGCTGAATGCTTCAAAAACTCGTTTTTGGCACAAAAACATATTGGTATGCAGGGTCGCAAAGGCAGGGATTAATGCGCAGAACCCTTGGCATTGCACCGCGTTGCCAATCCTAACATGCTAATACGATATTGGGACTGTTAAGATCTCTCTTCATGCAAAACGAAAACTCCGACTAACTAAGCTAGTACAGTTAACTCTTAATTATCCGCGGGCGGCTTTTTCCACTGCCTTTCCCACTTTTAACAAAAAAAGTTCTGCCGAAGATTAACTGAATGCAGAGGAAAACAGAAATTTTAACTTAACAAGTAAAAAAACCTATTATTAGGTATTCATACTTCCAATAACATTAACCTTTCCAAAGTCACCGTAACCTGATTAATTGAAACGTAGCTTACTATATCTGCACTACTAACTGAATTTTAGACATACACTTACGTGTAAAACGAGTGACCAGATCAATTTTCTTTTCGAAAAAAAAAAATCCTTCCATCTATATGTTTTTTAGTGTAACCTAGCACGATTTCTTCGCTTATGTGTACAATCGGTTTGCAATAATGTGCAATGTAACAAATAAATAACTTAGTGCTGAAAAATGGAACAGTTAGTAATCCAACGTTGTGAAGCACAAAAATTGCAAAATTATTGCAGACACGTGTTTCGGTGTTATAAGGAACACCTTTTTCAATGCTAAGAAGTGTGAGCTTCTGGATGAAAAGTTTTCTCGGATGACTTTTCATCCAGAAGCTCACACTTCTTAGCATTGAAAAAAGTGTTCCTTGTAACATCGAAACACGTGTCTGCAATAATTTTGCAATTTTTGTGCTTCACAACGTTGGATTACTAACTGTTCTAATGTGCAATATGTTTGCAATAATGTGCAATAAGTTTGCAAAAATGAGAAATCTTGTTATCGTTTTTACCTAATGTTTAAATGTATGTGTGAGTGTTATTGATTTTTATTGCTATTGATGCCCTAATATAGTTTTTTTTTTTTTTTTTTTTTTTTGAGCAATCACGATTGCTTATTGTTCTCATTTGACCGTTTTTGGTGTCCGTGCCTTTTTCAACTTGAACCTGAAGAATCAGCAGCACCACCGCCCACCATCCTCTGCTGGCGGCGCGGCGCGGCTGCTCCGGTTTTGAGCTATCCGCTTCTCCTGGTCGGAGGCGTCCATGTCCTACACACACGCATGTTCACACACATACGCACACACGACTTCACACACATACCCTCACACATGCCTACGTGCATACACACAGGTCTACGCACACACGCAACTATGCACAAGTAACCGCCCAGGAGAAGAGGCAGACTTGGGGGGGGGGGAGACAGGAGCGGTTTCTAGAAACAATAACTCCAATGAGCAGGGTTCTGTCTCAGTTCGTGATTGCGAAAAACATAATTTGAATTCAAAATTTCAGAATTCAAATTAATTTCCTTTTTTTTTTAAAATTTTTTTTGATTATCCACCAAATTCGCTTATCCACGGTTACCATACCTGCCTACTCCACAAATAATCGAAAGTTAACTGCATCTCTAATTTATTTTCCAATCCTTCACAGAATTTTTTCTTTACACATATCTGACGATCCCCGTAAATTAAGGTTTTCCTACTCTGATTTCTTAAGGTAGAACGGCACTGTGCATTTTTACCATACACGTTTATTAAGTTCTCTTCAATGTTTGTTTAGAAACATAAAGATAGGAAATAGGCAACCAGACATTTAAGTGTTAATATAAGACGCATTTTATGTACGGATGTCAAGTCCCTTATCCAACCTTATGTCCATTTGTGTCTTCTTAAGCTATTAGAAGTTTTTATTTATTTATTTTTTAAAGAACTTTTTCAAAACAACAATTAATTCAATGAGTGTTAATAAAACTATTATGCATCTTAAAAGTGCTACCTAACAGGCCCATGGTTCCATAACAGGGTGGTAATGTCGAAATATGTTGAATATAAATGAGTAAAATAATTTAGGTAATTGATGAAAAAGTGTTCATTTATTCTGTACTTTTTTTAGAGACCTTTATTTTCTATACAATTTTTGAAGTTTATAAATAGTGGGGAAAAGTACAAGATCTTTTCACATAAAGGTTTTTTCAATAAAATCACACTCAATGAATAAACAGGAACTTTTCAAAAATATTTTTTTAAAATGAACCAAAGAATTAATTATTTGAGTTATATACCAAAGAAAGATTACTCTATTATCCATACCCAGCAATAGTCGACTACTATAGTGTAGCGACAAGACAAAATTCATCCAAAATCTCCTGACTCCAGAAATACACTGCTCAAAACAATTAGGGGAGCACATGGTTATAGCAAAATTACGCAAAGATGTGTACCAATAAGTAATATAAAATGAATTATCCATAATTTAAAGCCTACCTGGAAACGGAAGAAGAAAATTTAATATACAAATCAAAGTTCATGACATCAAAAACCAGAAAAAGAGATAAGGACAGAAATCGAGATGTTGCAGAAACATGTTTTATTGCCATAACAGTGAAATTCGATTGCGCAGTATTTTTCTTTTCTTTTTTTTTCTTTTTGAGACAAGGTTACTTGAGAATATCTCAACAACGTGATTGACCGCAAAATCTAAAATGGCTAATAAATGACCTGCCTGACTGATAAATCTGCCTTTAGTTCGGTTCTATTGAGTTTTTTGGCGCATGATCCTTAAAACTCTCTGGCCATGCTGCGCCAATATTTGCCTTTTACTAGTTTCGCACAAAGTTTAATTCTGGGGTGTATGACACTTCTCTCACCAGGGTGGAAAATCAATCGCTTAGTATAAACCCTTAAATTCCAAGATGAAGGGAACTTTTGAGCGGCGATATTTACTTTTTATTTAAAAATTGCGCCTTTTGTTTATGTAGTCTTTACGGTTAAATATCTTGATAATACAACTAGCAACTTTTCATTTGGGTAAAACTTTTCAATGGAAGAAAAGTGCGGTAAATTTTAAACCTCGCCCCGTTTTCCTGACTAAAACAAAAATAGCGCCCCAAATCATGCTTTGCAACCCACGTTTTTCGTTAATTGGCAGGAGACGAGGATACGGAGTATCAAATGCGGCCTTTGCTCAAAGGCAGCCTTTCATGGTGTCTACGCAAATGAGACACCGCCAAGCTAAAAAGAAAATTTAAAGAAACATATATTCCAGAAACGACAGTATCTTTTTAAAACTTAATCACATTAGCGTGAATCGCCATGACATAGTAAGTAGCTTTGCTATAAAACAACATTGAGGCTGCTTTGGAAAATTGTTGTTGCAATAATTCAGATCGAAACTAAGATTAAGAGTTATTAATTACTACATTTCGAAGCACTTTTACTGCCAGATAACTCTATCATAACTATATCAGAGATATGAGAAAAAAAAGATGCAAAATGGAATATTTGTTAAACAAGCTCGGGTTCACATGTGGGCTAGTCACTAGTGGCCAGGTCTGAGCAGATCTTAGTATGTTATGCATACTTTATACTCGTCTTATTGGCACCTTCTTTTAATGTAAAAAAACCTTTGTTTAAAAAAGAATTTAACTGAAAATAAGCTTTTGTCTTTAAAGTAACAAAGGAAATGAAAACTCTATATCCTTCCCTTTTCTTTTGTAGTCTTATATCAATGTTCATTTTGCATACAATATCAATTGAAAGTCTCGGGGTAAGAATGTAGCATGCCACATGATGTTAATTTTTCAGTAGGCCAATTTCAACTTATAAAAAATATTTGTAGAATTTTTCAGAGTCATTATACATTCTATATTCTGCAATGCAAAAAACAGGTATGTTTTTCTCTAAATAACATAATCCATTTTCATGTTTATTTCAATTTTAGTTATGAGAAACAAAAATTTTGATCGAAAAGTCACTCCTTGTGGCTTGTCACGTTCCTGCCCTGAGCCCTTCAGTTATCTAGGGGCAAGATAACTGATTTTTTTCAAGGTGAATTAAAAGTTGAACAACGCAACATAAATTACTGTTAATATTATTGTGTAAAAAAAACTAAATGCATGTGAAATCTACACTGTATAAAATTCTTTATAAGAAATATAAATATCATAGGTAATACAATTTTTGTCATTACATTTTATTTGCAGTTGCTTCGTAATTTGGAGGCATGCTGATATTTCTGCCAGTAAGCACATTCGCCAATCTGCCTATCTGTGAGCCGTAATTTCCGGTTAAATTGTAGGTTATTCACTACCGAAAGCAATTATTCACATAAATATGAGGAACCAAAAAACGACTTAAAGAGCTCTTTCCAACAAAATTGGTTTGAAGCAAATCTGCCTTAAAGTTCGGGATTTTATCTTTGCCATAAATTTCGCCGTAGGTGCTATTGTTCATTCCTCCCCCTTTTTCTTTTTGAACTGTTCAAAACTGAACAAAAATTGTTCAAAGCAAAAAGATCTTTTTTACGTATAAATGCTATTTATCAAAAGCGTTTCCAGCAAAATTTGTTTTGTTGTTAATTTTTTTTTTAACTGTTCAAAATAAAACGAAAAATTGTTCAAATCAAGAAGAGAAATATGGGAATGGGTGTTTTAAGAGGATTTTTTAGGTTAAGGTTTTGCAAACGATTTAAATTAATGATTCCAAAAAAAAAAAAAAAACTCTTTTGACTAAAATCATGTGTGTGACCCTGATTTTTACAATATAACAATTTATTCTATATGCAGTCGAACTCGCTTATAATGAACCCTGATTTAACGAGAACCCGTATTCGCCAAGGAAATTAGAAATACTTGGTTGGTACAATGTTAAGTCTGTAGGAGCATAACTCGCTTTTAAAAAGCAAACTCCACTTGAAACGAGCAAAATTTTTGTGATTCGTAAAATTTCTATTGACTTCCGGCTCAGCTTATCCTTTATCTGGTAAATTTTCTTTAACGTTCCAAAGTCAACCAAAGTTAATGACAAATAATAAATCCTGAGAACAAACAATATCACTTTTTTCAATTCGTGGAGCAAAGAAACATTTAAAGTTTTTATATATGTGTACATGTGCATTCCTCAAAAACAATGATACACGAAAGAGACATTCATACAGTTCAAAGCTAAGTAACCAACTTATCTGTTTCTGTACAGTGATTAAAAAAAAAACAGCGACTGTATGAATTTTTAGGATTTTTCACACACTCGGTTTTTACGAGCACTTGGTTATAACGAGCAAATATCGCGGTTCCTTTGCGCTCACTATAAGCAAGTTCGACTGTATTTTCATTGAAGAACAGAAAAAATCCACTAAAATGATGACAGACATCATTTTGATGGAGCCATCATCTCTGATTAATTCACACCTCATAGAAAAGTACTTGCTCGGAACTCCAAGCACGCTTCTTGTTACAAACTGTCACTCATATCTCAGTCATAGGAACGTCAAGGTTAAGTCCTGTTTTACCGAAATTTCCCTCAAAACATCTTCCCCCACGAATGATGGACGACAGAAGATACAGTCGAAGATGTTTTTCTCTTTCCTCAGTTCCTAATTTTACTCTTATCAGCAGTACCATAGGTTAAAGATTAGAGGTGAGAGCCTCTTCCATGAGATTTCAATTGTATCTTTTCTTCTTTTAGCAAGGAGAAAAAAAAAAGAATTTTTCGATTAAATAAAGAATGTATTGGGGATGTTTCCGCATTTTTGCAAATTCTTTTTCGATAATGCAAGATAATAGTTTTTTTTTTAATTTTAATAAAAAATTTCAGTTTATTCTGAGCATTGTAAAAATTAAATGGAATTTATAGGGAATAATTTTGATGATGTAGCAAATTTTCGTGTATTTATAGATAAAAGTACTCATTTTTCAAAGTGATTTATTATAGTTGAAATGGAAATAATGTCTCGTAAGGATTGCGACATCGATGTCACCGTTTAAATAGCTTTGGTATTTTTACCGTCAATGCTTTAAAAAGCCAATCGATGTTATTTCTACCATTGTTTTACAGTTGAACTCTCTTATAACGAGCTCTGATTTAACGAAAACCCGGATTTATCGAGGAAATCAGAAAGACTTGGTTGATACAATGTTTAATCTAAGCAAGCATAACTGGTTAATTTGTGGAGTAAAGAAACATTTAAATATTTTATATGAGGCAGTGAGAAGCAAAGGGACGTAAGTGGACATTTTCAAGTTATGAGTAAAACGTATTTAAAGATAACATCCTAGGTATGCTTTCATTGAATTTTTTTTTTCTGAATCATGCTGTATAGCAGCAACTACCAGGGCTACTAGTACCATCTCTTGCCCCAAGACAAGAGGTTCACCTCCCATTTGTACTGGTTATCTCCAAACTTTTAATTTTGCCACTTACATCCCTTTGCTTCTCACTGCCTCATATGTGTGTGTTCCTCAAAAACAATGACATAAGAATAAGACATTTAGAGAGTTCAAAGCTCATTTGGTACAGTACAGAAAAAAAGCAACTATAATGAATTTTTATGAGTTTTTTTTTCACGAAATCGCTTTTTACGAGCACTCTGTTACAACGTTTTGACTGTATTAATGTAACATATATTTGTTTTTCAGATGACGTTTTATGACTGAACCAACGTTATCGCCATGCGACAAAACATTAATGATTATGTTTACGAAAACAAAGTTTGAAATCTACATCCTTAATTAGTGATCTCGACATCCATTACATTGGGAAAAATTTTCTGCAGTAAATTATCTGAAGAAATTAATTAGTTTAAACGTTGAAATTGTAACGCTGCCTTAAATATGTTTCAGATTGTTATTAGTACACATTCCAGATAGCTATAAATGTTTTATGATTATTGAAATTGATTTACGTTTCAAATATAATTTATGCAATTCATCCTTGTAATTTAATTTCGAATAATTCTTTAAAAAACTTTTTTTTTTCTAATTCGGGTTTTATTTTAGCGCTACCAGAATATTAACAGTTTATCTAACTGCTTCACATTAATCATAAAAATATGAAGTTTTTGTATGATTCAGGTGGAAAATAAGAACTTTACTTTTTTATGATGTTTAATGCTTTATATATTTGAAATTCAGGCATAAATTGCTTGTTCTTATGTATTGCTTAATTTGAAAATACAGTACTTTCAATATCGCATTAATATTACTACTATTATTGACTCTACGTTGATAATTCAAATTGTCTTAGCTGTAAATCAATAAGTACAAGCTACGAATTCACTTCTACTATAAAATAATTTTATTTCTCGGTATAAATATGAATTTAAAAAACCCAATGATACAGAAACATTGATGTTTTATCACCGATTTTGTATCTCTAACCTCTAGTTAGTTTCAAATAAAATTTAGTTAAGAACGCAATGATTTTTCGTACGAACAAATGGTCACCATTTTTAAACTTCCAAAGAACAAAATTGGGTCGCTGTTATTTCATAGTTTGCTTGTGGTGCTATGAATTAAAAATAGGTAGTTTTTTAATATTTAGAAATTTCACTTTTCTGGTTAAAAGTTGCACTACTTCCATTAAAATAATTTATTTAACTTCTCGTTTCAGACAGGGTTCAATGTGATCCTAAGAGGAAGAACTACTTTGAATAAGAGCTTTTTATTCCTTCTAAGTCGTTTTTATAATTAATATGGAAACTATACAGTACTTTTGGAGTTTTATTCAGTTTTGTGTCAATAGATACAATCAATGGCGGCTCGTGCCTTGAAAAAGTGAGGGGGGCCAGATCATGAGTTCATTCTCCCCCTCCCCCGATTTTTGAATTTATTTTTTCAAAAATATTTTTTTTAATATTTAAACTTTCTTAAAATAATTTTTTGTGCTAGTTAAATAAAATTAAATTCATTTTAAGCACAGGACAAGCAACAAAATACTTAAACTATAAGTAAATCACGAAAGATATTAACATCATGTCCATGATTGCCGGCATAGTGGTGTACTTTCACTCCCTGACTTTCAAAAATAAAATTTATCAGAGAGAGAAAAGCTACAAAATACATCACGAAAATGATTAATCTCATATTTATATCCAGTTCGCTTTCCGGCACTGCAGTACGCCTCGCCTGCAGCACCGATAAGGGGCTGCAAGGGAGGCACTTCCCCCCCCCCTGACTTTTCAAAATAAATAAATGAATTTTAAAACGCAATATTAATCTAATATTTTTAATAGTACTATTATTTTTAATCTCTTAATAACAAATTATTTTGAATGAGTAAAATTAATTTCATTTTAAGCAAGGCCATATTACAAAAGTGCAGTAATATTGTGATCAGAGAAATATGTAAAAATTATAAATTAATTAACTTTAACAAAGATGAAAATACATCTCAGTATTCGCTTTAAAATAAAGAAAATAAAAATAGATAAACTAAATTTAAAAATAAATTTTAAAAAATAAACTAAAAAACTAGCAAAAACAAATTTTTAGTGATTTACATGCAGGTATGAATCTGCCGGCGCAAATGGGCCAGATGCAGAATTTTTCTGCAGACAAAGAAAAAAAAATTTGAATTGTTTTTATTTTCTTCATATTACTGATAACTTGTCACGAAACTACACGAGCAATAATTTAAATCGAGTAATAATTTCTGTGTAACAATGGAGAGTTTTTTTTTTTTTTTTGAATTAAAAAAAAAACAAATCTTGTAATGATATATGCACATACGTAATACAACATACAACAGTGGCGCAACTAGAATATAATTTTTAAGGGGGGGGGGAGGTGAAGCATAATAGGAAAAAAATCTCGTCAATTTGATTGATTTGCTCATCAAATCCCTCAATTTTGAATCTTGAATTTAAAAGCGATTAAATTTTAAAACGCAATTTTAGATAGTCTTTAATGATATTAAAGGAAAAAACGGTATCCAGGGGACGTCGTGGAAATTTGCAGATAGAAGACTTAAAACGCGGTTATAGGCCATATTGATAGACGTTATGGTAACGAATGGAACTCCGGGACTCTCCCCAATTCCTTTTTTTTTTCTTTCTTTCTTCCTTTGAAAAATAAAGAGAAATCAATTCCAAATTTTCAAAATCGCAGTTCCAAAAAAGTAATTGTAGACAAACTTTGAAGATTTTAACGGGACGGGGTTCTGGAGCTCTCCATCGGAATTATTTTTCAAAATTGAAGTCCTAAAACCAGCCTGAAGAAAAGAAAAATGTTCGTATAATCCGCGGATAATGTGATGCAAAAAAAAGTGAAGTTTTGATTCAACATCTAACTTTAGCAACTAAATTAAAACGTGAAGAAATAATAACTGTCAAGGTATATTCAAAACTAGAATGAAAAAAAACCCCTAAAAATAATGATTTCTTCTCGGAATTGTCATTATAGTACGCTAATTACTTGAAAACAAAGAGTCAAGAAAGGAGCAAACGGTCTAATCTTGTGTAAATGAAGGCTTCTTCCTTCACTGTACGTTGTTCATTTTACATATCCTGAATCGCGTAAGAAGAACATTCAAGCTATGTAAAATTAACCACATGCAGGCAGGTTTAACGGTCTCGGCGAATCCTGCTGTAAATATTGAGGTTCTATGCGTTGGTGTTGAGGAGAGGAAAATAAACAGATAATCCGCACCTCATTAAATTTACACTTTTTTAAGAGATAATCCACGGATTATACACAGGAAAATACGGTACAATCCATTTTATTTTATTTTTCTTAATTTAAGCACGTACGCACAAAAAAAAAAAGGAAAATAAATTTTTAAAAAAAGTTCCAAATTATTGTCGGAAAAAGTGTGGGGGCCCGGACCCCTCCCATGAGCCGCCACTGGATGCAATAATCAAACCATCTAGAACTAGATTAATTGAAAAACCTCCCTACACCGAAATTTTGCAACTTCTCTGCATTTATAGCTTACTAGTGGTACCCGCGCGGCTTTGACAGTAGTAAAAAATTAAAAGGTCTTTTGGTTCGCCTGTATATTTACAAATAATGTATGGTGAATTTCTCGCCAATTGGCTTGCCCATGTTACAGTTCCACCTTATGATAACTTGGTAATTTACTCGTCCATCTTATGATAATTTTGCTCGGAAAATGTTCTTAAAATTTGAATAAAAAAAGAACAAAATCGAATTTTCGAAAAAACGCTTCGAGGTGCCCCCCCCCCCTCTCTCCATGCTACAAACTAATTTTGTTCCACATTTCATGAAAATCGGCCGAACGGTCTAGGCGCTATGCGCATCACAGAGACCATGACAGAGAGAGATCCAGGCATCCAGACTTTCAGCTTTATTATTTGTAAAGATTCTCACTGTTTTTCTCATATTCATCTCGAAAAAAATTTTTCCTGAAAACCTCCATATCTTGAATTCTGTCACTATAGATTCGCAGCGATGTTTATCATTAGCAGAACTTGTAGACGAAAAGGAATTTTTCTAACATCTGCAGTCATACAGTTCTCCAAGTCTTTTGGAAAATGTAACTCGTATAAAAATGATTTACAAGTGAGTATTGTTAAACAGTGAAAAATTTCATAAGTTTCACTGTTTGAGTCTGAGACATTGAGAACAGTCATTTAGCAGGGGTGTTACCTCGCTTATGAGCAATTGCGCATAATTATATTAATTAGGGGCACCCCCTAAATATCACAAAGAATCCCCCCCAAAAAGCAACAGCCTCTCCCCTACATAAAAAATATACCTCAAAACAACCCCCCTAAAAAGTTCAATGGCGCAGTCTGCGCCATGACCCCCCCCCAGGTGGCACCCCTGCATTAAGTGCCATCCCGAGCCTAAATTTTCGAGAGGGGGGGGGATTCTCATTTTCAGAATGAAACTCGGAGTTTTACCGAATGCTAAATTACTAGGACACACAACCACACCAACTGAGAAGACACATCAGGCATACAAAGGAGGGAAAAAACAACAACATTTTCAATATTTGTCACCAGCTTTACCAGATAAGGAATATTTGGGAGGTGACAGTGACCTTCTGTGCATTCCCGCAGGCACTCCCCTACATTTATATTGTTGTTCTCTGGGTTTATCCCGTACTAGAGTGTAAATTGTTTCAATGGAGAATAAAGTAAAAATCTCATCCTTTTAGGACGACGATCGTTGAATTGTAATTTTTGTCCTGAAAGGCATCCAGAAGCTTACTATCGACATAACCAGTAAAATTATCAAAACGTGTTATCATAAGTCATGGAAAAAGATATTCAACAATCTGACATCAAAATGATTAAAAAAAAAAACAACTAGAATAAAAGCAACTAAACGTTTTTATTCTAAATTGTCTTTTATAACTTTCTGGAATGCAACTTCTGTATCTAAAACCTCCTTACATCGATTTTTTCTTTTGCCCCGAGAAATTCGAGACAGACAGGTGCGAGTAAAACTATTAAAATATGAGTGGGATAGATATTAACAGAGAAATCTTGCGCATCAAAGTTACCATTAATCACTGTAAGCATGGTCTATCTAGTTAACCAGGCTCTACTAGATTAAATGACTTCGAGAGCACACAGCATTTGCATTCAGTTTATGATGAAGTCTTCACGCCATAAAGAGATCCTTCAATCATCTGCAATTAGGGTTTTATGAATCAAAGCATGTTGCCTCTGGACTGGTCCAACTTGTCTCTCTTCCAGGAGTATCACTGCTGGCTGTGGCGCAAGCACAGTTTTCGAGGCAATTACAGTCTCGGATGATGATGACACGCATTTTCTTTTATTACCTCGCTTGTAGAATAAGAAAGTAAACTGTGATTAACGGCAGCGATGAAAAGGGCTTCGTGTCGGGATCACGTCTGCAGAGCAAGGGGTCAAACCACCTGGAGCAATAATCCTCTCGCCTTTGCATTCCGAGGAAGCTCGACACCTTTTTGGAGAACGAATTTACGTGGAAAGAAAAGACTTCGGTGGCATAAGTCTGCGAAAAACTTTTAGAATGTTGTACCCCTAACCTAATGGATTCTGTTCATTCAAAGAAAAAAGGTCTTAGGTAAAAAAATTCAAGACGTATTCTTTGTTCAGATTTTGGTCAATTTGAGTATTTATGTCACTTAAAAACTACTTCTCTAGCAAAAAGAGTTTTATATCGCCTTTTGGGGAAGTTCGGAGATTTCAATACTCTGTTAAAAACTAAGTTGTTTGTTTAACCAAGAAATAATTTCTCTCTAATAAAATTATCAAAAGTGATAAGTTTTACCAATGAAAGGGTCCTTCGGCGTTTACCAGTTTGTGAAACCAGCATTCAATTGGTGAAACTTACCACCAGTATGATGGTTGCAAGGACATTTTTGATAGATTCGACTCATTTCTTGGTGGAACATTGAACGTTTATCTTAACAGGGCAAGTTAATGAAACGTACAACGGTTATTATGTTTTATTAAGAAACCTTACTTCTGCAACATGCTAGGTTTTCTTGATGTGATATAAATTATATTTTAATACAAAGTCGAAAATAAGTTATTTTTCAAGTTAATAGAAGCTTTTTGAACCAGAAGTTTTGTACTTAGATTTGTACTTTGATTATGCTTCATGTAGAACAATCAAAAGCGGATAACTGAACTGTTGTTGAATGCAAATTTAGTAGGAGCACAAAACTATTGCAAAGACCTGCTTACCTGGTTCCCACGATTTTACTGTTACTTCAGCCTCTATTCATCGTCATATAAATGTATACATCATAAAATGTAGTCCATTATTCCTGATACGCCCCGAGGATTCAAACAGGACCGACTCTAAATAATAAGTGACATTCCACAAAGTCGTTGCTTCATTATGCAGTAAGTTCTTCAATTACTGCCCACGCTCATCATTTACCTTTGTATAATATTCCTTTCGGATAACAAAGGGATGATTAAGGATATCTACTTCATATAGAAAGAATCCACAGTGCCATAAATAGCTGTGACAACATCAAAGATTCCACGTGTCTTGGAGGTTACGTTCATTTTATCTCCCGGAGACATTCGCGACAATAACATGAAAACATTAATTAAAATCAGACTCAATTATGTTTGATCATTAAGTGTCTGTGAAATCACTTCTCTGCGGGAAAGTTCTATTTGAGCCTTGAATAAGAGCACATGCGGTATTTTCACCAGGAAATAGCGCATATTACGGTCATAAAGATCTTGTTCATTCATTCACTGAAATAAATTCTCAGCAGGGTGGGGACAGTTTTCTTGAAATCGGATCACACACTAGGAAATGATGAAAAGCTGTGTGCGGAAAACATTTTCTTGCTATAAATTTCCTTGCTAAATTTCCTGTGTTAATGGTTAGGTTTAAATAAATATCATAGTGACTGAAATTTCAGAAATTTGTTTTGCGTGAAAAATTTAGTCATAATTGGGGATTCTGTATTTTTAATTCTACAAGAATTTGATCGTTTTCGGCGAAATTCAGACTATATTGGCACGAAAACAGGTTTTGAGGACTATACTACCGTGGGTAGGTAAATGGAAGTAGCATCTACGAAAATGAGCCTTTGATATATTTGAAGAAAGGTGTTTTTCGATACCTACAAACACTTGGAAAATTAAAATTTGACTTTCTTTTCATGCTTTATTTTCAGCTTAAACCAAACAAACAAGTTTGTAGAGTAAATCTAAAGTAAAACTGATGACAAAAATGAAAAAAAAGAAAGAAAGAAAGACTAAAAATTTGCAAATACGGCTGTTTACCTTCCCAAGGCTATATAAGGCTCCCGCAATTCTTTTATTAAATAAGAGTATTGGTCGTAACGTTAAAGTAAACCATTTAATCTTGGCCTACTAATTAAAAAAAGATATATTTTGGACTTGTTTGCAACAACAATTGACATAAAGAGCAAATAACATTAATAACAACTATAATAATTCATTTAGTGTTTGAAATTTCTTTCGAACTGATTTCCATCCACAGGTTAGGACGCGTTTATATCTGTCGTGTTGAATTTGGAAATTTGATTATCTTTCCTTTTCCGTGTTTCCCCATGTTGTCTGGGAAAAAAAATAAAATAAGTCCTTATTTAAATAATTCATGTGTTCTGGCCAGCGAGATTCATCTAAATATAAGGTGCTGCAGCCCTTGGGGTCGGGGTGTTTGAAATTTTTATTCAATATTAGTTCTTGTTTTGATAACACGTATACCTTCTTGTAATAAATAACCATGTCATTTTTATTCTGCAGAATAATTTATTTTTACAGATGTTTGTATTTGCTTAATGTGTTTACATCATTAGTAATTCTTAGTTATCGCTAACTGTTCTCAATTGGGAACCACGGAAGGTTCGTCGAACCTTTTAAAGAGGTTCAATAATAGTTAGTGAAGGCAGTGAAAAAACTGAAGTAGCTTACTTTTGCGCAGATACATCCTTATAATAATCCTGCTTTTGTATTACATAATCATTAATTTCGGCGCATATGTATGTGCTAAATAGATCGATTGTTGCGAGTGGGGGTACCAAGTTTTGCTCATTGAAAAAGTCGGAATCAAGAGGGAAAAATTAAAAAACCTTTTAAAAGTCTTGATGTAATCAATATAATAATTTTACTTGTTAAGAAATAGAAAATGGCAACAGATAATTTTTACATGTTTTTTAATTGAGCATTTTCCTTGTCAGCGAAAAATAACCTGCCCATCACGTTAAAATCCTTTGGGGGGGGGGGGTGTCTTGATATTTCAAAAAAAAAAAAAGTACCGTAAACCGGGGTTACTTTGATACAGGTTTCGCATATTTTGTATTGTAGCACCCTCATTTTTCAAGATATTTCAACAATTCTTAAACCAAACGATAGCTTAACATCTCAGTTTTAAATTGCCGTTTGAAATTCTTCGATATATAGAATAGGGAGGGAGGGGGTCATTTTTTTTATTAATGTTACCCCATCATCCGGGGTTACTTTGTAACAACGTGTTTTCTCCATCTAAAACGACTGTTTCGGTGATTTATAATAAAGTTACCCCATCCCCACATAAATCAGTGTTGTCAAAACCATTTTACTGTTTCAATCAATTGGCGATGTCAGCGCACTCGGAAAAGTGATTCTTGAAACCCTGAGACTACAGAGGGTCGCCAATTGTAAAATTAAGCCCGCCAGAACGGTTCAAAAATAAAAAACATATATAAAGTTACCACGTCAGTCTAAAGTAACCCCGATTTACGGTAATATTTAAATGGAGCTTTTGGAAGTTCCAAGCGAATTCCATCATACACTGAAATAATTGTTCTTCCGATTTGTACTAATACTTGGAATGTGCAAATAAGCTTTCCCAACCAAAATTGCGAAAGAATGCTAATTCAATTTTTAATATTTCCAGTAATTAAAGTCAAACAAAGATGAGATCTAGTTACGCATATTTTCCATCAAGTCATCTTTCAAACAAGAAAATTGCTGCCACAGACAGACACACCACATCACAAATGCACCACGTCAAGCTTATAACTCACTTCCTTCTTGTACTAGGGGTTTAAAATAGAGGTACAGTAAAACCTCTCTAATGCGGATACTAACGGGACAAACTTTTTGTCCACAATAGAGGGGTGTCCGCAGGACAGGGTTCCAATAATGTTATTTGCATTGGAATCGGGGAATTAAAAATGGTCCGTATAAGAGGGGTGTCCGCACTTGAGAGGTGTCCGTTAGGAGGGGCTTTACTGTATCTCATTAATTTCTTTAAAATTCCATTTCGCTTCGCAATAGAATTTTTGTCAAAAATCTAAAGTTTTTTTTTTTTTTTGCCATCATTTACCTTTTATAGATGAACCCAAAATACAACAAATGTGAAGAAAAAAAAAATTACTCGTCTCAGAGACACGTAGTTCAAAACCGACCAAAGAAAAGAAAAATTCCCTTCCAAAGGGATAGTCACGATTATTAGACTTGAAATAAGCATCAAATTGTAAAGACAACAATTGCATATAACGGATCAAATCACTCAGAAAAAATTACTTTTGATATAATCTAAGTATTTGAGACGCATAAAAGGTTAAAAATGAAACGTTTCATCTAAAATATAAATGAACAAAATTATTTTGTCATGAAACTTATTAAATTAGCAAATAAACTTTTAAAACACTTAAAAGTAAATTCATCTCAGCTCATGGTCGTAAATAGTATCCAAGAAAAAAAAAGGTTAGCTGAAGATAGTGATTCACATGTTTCTGCTCTGATGCTCATGGTCAGGCTCTGGAGCTTGCCAAGAGAATAAAGAAGCCAACTAACAGCACGCAACTACTTCATGACTTCGAGGATTCAGTATCTTTTTTGATATTATTCATAGAAAGTAAGAAACCACAACAAACGATTTCCAGCTTTAAAGGTTGTGACCAATTGGCAAGGGAAGAAAGAAGCTGTCTACAGGCGGATGAAACAAAATTGCTTCAATGAAAAAAGTGAGATCAATTTTTGAAGCGTAAGTTTAGACATAAATCATGACTAAATGTCAGAATTCGACAACCAACAAGGAAAGATTTGTTGCTTATAACTAGATTTCCATACACAGAAGTGTCCCCCCCCCCCCTAAGAGCAAGAACACACCCCTGCCCCTAATACCACAAAGTCCCCCGAGATCGGAAGAACTCCCCCCTCCCCCCGAAAAAGAGGAAAACAGCCCTTTAAACAACATTTTCTAAAAATTTCAATGGCGAAGTCTGCATTATGACCCCTCCCCCCCCCAGGTGGGCACCCCTGCCATACAAGAAAATTGCTTTCATCTGTACTAATTTGAAAGAAAACACTTGAAAGATACTGTTCGACATTGAAGTTTTTCTTCAAAGAAAAAAGCAACCATCAATATATAAATGCATAGCATGGATACTTTAGCAGTGACCATGGTTTATTAAATGAATCAATCAACCAACGTTTTGATGCACAAAAATTGAAAATTGCCGCAGACACGTGTTTCGGTGTTACAAGGAACACGTATCTGCAGTAATTTGCATATTTTGTGCACGAAAACGTTAGTTAATTGATTAATTAATTTTGAAGCACAAAGCAAAGTTATTCGTTATCATGGTTTATTATTTTCAAGGCGCAGAAAAAAAAGAAAAAAGAAAACTTTTTTTCCAGTTACATAATCTTTTCAACTAGAGACAGACAAAAATTGTAAAATCTTAGGAGCCACAAAAGAATTTTTGACACCAGAAAAGTCATTCTTCAGAATTTACAGAAAATTCAGTGTAACATGGCTTCTGAAAGATTCTTAAGAGATTCAAGTTCTTTCTTAAAGAACTACAGTCGCCAAGGGATTTCTTTTAGTCAAGTCGACGTGAAAAAAGGGATTTGTCGGACCCAGCCCATACTAGTCGCTTCAAATGGCTCGCAATTTCTGTTAGAGAAAACAAGATATGCTCATATTTTGGATAAGATACCTGAAAAACTAATAGATTAGAATTAAAATATATTTTCTTCTCAAAAAATTAGTAGCGATATTAATGGAACACAATGATAATTTCCAATGCCATGATGTAAGGTTACGCTTAACTATTGCCACTATACTGTCCACCTCTGGCAAGTTGAGCTCCGCGGCACGACCGATTAAACGATTCCATTTGTTGAAATAGGGGTGAGGAAATGCGGCTTAAGAACTTGCGGGTTTAGTTTGCAGTGTTATTGCCTATTAGGCGAACAATATGATTCAGGTAAGAAGTAGCAAGCGGTACAAGATTTTCTCGCCTCAATTCCTCTTCTGATTGCTCTCCCTTGATAGAAATGGATTTGCACAAGGTCATAGCTCAACTTCTCAGAGTTGGACAGTACAGTTATCTGGAGCGGTATTGATAAATCGCAACTTTTCACGATATGAAAATGAAGTTAATTACATCGCAATACTCTCACGACATTACTGTTGATATAAAAATGCTACTTTCAAGATTTTTTTAAAGATTTGCAAATTCAATCTCGAATCCGTATATTTCATTTGAGCTTCAAAAGGAAAGTTTGAAATGGAGCTTTTTACTTGTAAGATTATGGAGTTGATTATTTATCGATACAGTTGACAGCTGGGAAAGCATTTTTGAAAACTGCAAATCTTACAGTTTGAAGAAGAATGAAAAAGGCATTTTAATAAAAGATAAAAGTATTTGAGAATTCTAAGTCATCTTCCGCTGTGGACTCAATCATTAAAACATGCAAAAGAAAATATTCGCCTATTTAATTTAGCATGTTATATCTTCAAAATTCAAACCAATCATTTCACATATTTCTTTGGCAAATAATTAAGTAATTAACTATTATTTTCTGGAACATACTATAAAGAGAAACCTTTAGGACAGCGGTTCCCAACCCATGGGCCGCGGCCCACAAGTGGGCTGCGAACAGCGTGTTACTGGGCCGTGGACATTGGTCGGGAATCTGAACCAAGATAAAACTTGTGGTCTTAATTTCCGTTTTTGCGAAAATTCACTTATTAGATATACTATCACTCAAAAACTCTCGCTGGCTCATCGCCAATAAGGAACTTTAGGATTAAGATTTCTTATATTTCTTAAAAAGTTTCCCCTATGATTGAAGATGAAACCTAATGAATCCGAAACTTCTTTAATGAAAATTGCCAAAGAAACTAGTATTAGATTCAAGCTTTAAGTTAAAAATGATCCTCCTTTGCTGAACTCTGGCAAGAAGTGAATTGAGACACTTGAGGGGCTTTTCGACAACCTACCTATTTGAATGAGACTTTTCATTGCAGTTTTTTTAAAATACTATAGAAATGCATTGAATGCGAATTATTTGAGACTAAAACCATCCAGTTTCAATCCAGATATCAACTCCATCGTAGAGGAAAGACAATGCCAAAAATCCCATGGAGCTTTAACTTTGATGACTTGATTTTGAGTTTCCTTACAGCTTACAGCTATGCCAGCTAAGTGAATGCAATAAAGTTATTTTCTTCCTTAAAAAATATTTTGAAAATTGTTCTTGTGGAGTGTATTTACATATGTGATGCAACATAAAGGGAAAAGGGGATTAACATCTCCGGAACTCTTGTTTTTAACGCACTTTCAGTCCTAATACGGTATATTATTTACACTTAAGTACAGTTATGAACAGGCACCCTCCAGAAAGTAAATTTTGGCTGTGCAAGTAATGTATAGTAGTTTGTGGGCCTCAACCGTGTTTTCTACAAAACTGGTGGGCCGCACAATCAAAAAGGTTGAGAACCGCTGCTTTAGGACGGTTAGAAAAAAAATGTTAAAAGCACTCATAAAATAGCGGGGAATATGTCAATGCACTTAAACCTTTCAATGCTTGATTTTTAAACATAGTCTTTCGCTTTTATTTATTGTTTAAATCACGGCAACATTGCTTTAAAAATAGTATTTCGTACAAGTGTGATTTATAATTTAAAAAAAAAAAAAAAAAAACACGTGTCCTTAACATAAAAAAAACAACAACAACAAATACTTGACACTCAAAAAGCCTAAAGAAAGAATGCATATTGTAAAAATACCTTACTGTTCCAGTTACATTGTTACTTTCATTTGTCATAGAAATAACAAGGTATAAGCATTCTGAAGCGTAGAAAACTAAACAAAACGTTTAAACAGAAAATACTAAGAAAATTTATTGGTTTTTATCTTTCATTTGCACTAGGGCTATCATTTATAGGTTTTAAAAAAAAAAATTTTGTTTAAGAAAAAAGCATAATTTAACAGCATTTTCGGAGTGTTTCTTAATTGATATTTGGCAACAACAGAATGTCAATTTAGTTCTCATAGTACTTCAGTAGACTGAATTGGGTTAGTTGTCAAATGAATGCAGTGTTTTAGGGTTTAAATGGTGTCATACCATATCTTCAGAAAGATTAGAAGCATCAAAGTAAATCCTCTTCAACTCAATTAATTCCTTTCTGCTAATTCACCTAGTCGACAGACGCTTTGCAGACAAAAAGTACGAGGGAAAGTGTATCCTTTTCAATTAAGCATTTTCGTCGGCTTCCCCTCCCTTACTTAATTCGGCGTGTCAAGGATGATGACGCAGGCTGTCATCAAGGTGGCAGTGACGCCCGAGAGTGCCACCAAGCCCGACGAAGACGCCCCTCTAATGACTAGTCATGAGACGAAAACTGCACGCGCGCGCTGTCTCACTGTTGAAGAGGCTGCTAATGGCGTTAGGCGACACCCTTTAAATGAGAAAAACACAACTTGACTACCTTCCGCAAAACATACAATGAACCTACTTTGTTTACCAAAGAACTGATTATGGAGCAGAAGATTTATTAAGTCCAAGCAAGATAAAGGATTTGATCTTTTCCTCTATTTTTTGCCGATTTTTAACTCATGCTCGAAATTGATGGATTGTTGAATCAGTTTTAACTTTAAAATAGCTTTGGGTTTGCCAACGGAAAACTTTCCAGGTGCTACATATGTTTGGCAAGTCAAATTATTTCATTTGAAATTACACAGTAGTTTAAGTTGTTGTTGTTGTCTTGTGCCAGCTAGGCTGGCAATTTGGGGTGCGCTCGTGGACTTTTTCACTTTTCCAACTGTACCATGATTTGGTGTGAAGTTCGACTTCTGCAGTATACACGTGGACATGTTGACATGTGCCATAAGGACCCTCATAGGGAAGTAACCCTTCGTAGAATAGCAACGCATTCACACAAAGAAAAGACAAGGACAGGAGAGACAAAGTACATTCGTGCCCGAACCGGGATCCAAACCCAGCATTCTTCAAGCATAATGTTGAAATATGAATTAAAAAGTTGTCTGTAATCTACTTTATTAGTTGTGAATTACCCTATCCCCTCCCCCTAAAAAAAAACTATCTAGAAATCAGTGAACCAGCCCCATGCGAAAAATGCAAAAAAACAAAAACATCAGGTTACTCAGAGATGGATGTTCCACAGAAAAATAAGAACAGGCTTCGTTCGATAAGTTTATAAACCGATAACTAAATTTTAACTGGGTTAAATATATCGATACAGTAAGTCCGGGGTCCTTAAAAAATTTTCAATCTTAGGAGTCAGGAGGAATTTTAGGTGACAGTCAAATTACTATATAATATTTCCTATAGTTTATATCCGGACTACTAAGTCGGAATCGGGGAGTCGGATTGGTTTTGTGGACAAGGTGTCGGAGTCTAGTGTCAAAGGCTTTAAAATTCTAAGCGTCGGAGTCAATTATTAACCCCCAGCCCGCGACTCAGTCAGGGCTGTGTCAAGAGTCGTAAAGTTGGAGGCGTACTCACTTCGGGATGAAGGAGTCGAGTCGAAGGTTCTAAAATTGCACCAGTTGGAGAGCGAGGCCGGTCATTTTCACTCCAACTCCACGGCCCTGGATTATATTCAAATTCAGTCTAATATGACTTAAGAACCATATGCCAAGCTGTTGTTTTAGTCACCTGAGCCACACGGCGTCCGGGATGTGTCGAACACTGCTTAGATCTGAAAGTAATATTATTTACTTGTATGATAAATTAAACTCATTAGAATGACTGATATGTAGCGCCATAATAGCTGACAAGAGTCAAACTTTAAAACTTGAGCTTAAAAGCATTAGAAAATATATGAAAGCAAAACAATTATATTGCTCCCCAGCAGAATAATAAATTTAGAAAGAAATAAAAAATTTTAAAATGCTTTGATAGTACAGCCGATAACGGTAAGAAAACCTATATTTAAAAGTAATAGATCTGAGTTTATGTTGCGACAGAAAAATATCTTTAAAAAGCCAGTTTTTTTACGGATCAGGCAGGCTGTATAGTTGACAATTTTGATTTGCTGAAATTTTCAGGATATGCCCCTTATTTAAAACTACTCAACATTTTTTTTTTTTCAAAAAAAAAAAAACTTTAAGTTTTTGGATGTTAAGTTTTGGATGTTTAAGTTTTTTCAAGAAAAACGTACCAATTTGCATAGGCCAATACTTTTTACTTTAATAGTGAACTGTGGCACTGGCAATTATTTTGTGTTCTACTGTATCCTCGTAATCTGTTCGTACATAATTAGTTGCGGTTAACTCCTTAGGCAAAGGTCAGGGGTCACATAAAGTTGAACGAAAAAAAAAATTCTGCAACTTTGACCGTCGAAATCTTGAACCAACAGTGAACCACAGTAGTATATATTTCAATAAATACATACCACAGAGTAGTATCCAAAAAGAAAATGATTTGTGTGGCTGACATTGGTGCACTGAAATATTTGACTCTGAAATTGCAGAAATCACAAAAATGCATGACTTTCAAGGTCATTAATTTCTTGCGCCAAGAGAGTCAGCAGATATGAAACTACCTGGAGAAGATGCCTTTCGTGTCATAGAAACACAATCAGTTAACGGACCTATGGCTACTGTTTTAACTTGTACATAATTTGACTCTAAACTTTGCTCAACGAGTGTTTTCTGGCGCTTGTGAAACAATGCCAATTACTTGCTTTTAAGTATTTATTACTAATATTTGCAACAATATTACAATGAATTTTCATAAACTAACTAAAATGGTAACAAAAGACAACATATACAGTGGCTCCCAAAAGTGTTCGTACACTTTGAAATTTTTTAGTAAAACCAAAATAACTCGAAACTGAATTCGAATATGAAGTTCAATTTTTTTCTCACGTCATTCCTACGTCATTCTAAATACAACCCATTGGTTTTTTTCAAAATATTGACGGATCTTCTTTTTGAAATGAGTCAGAAAACGAAGAGACAGAGAAATAACACGCCACAAAAGTCATCATACACTCAAATATTTTCGAATAAATTCATGATTAAAGTTATCATATGCCGTGTTATTAATATTTTTGCATTGTGTTGACCCTTATAAGTCATTTGGCTTTAATTCTTTGTTTATTTATTCCTTAATATTGTGCTTATTACTGTAAAATGGCTGGAATTCGTAAAAAAACCGCAAACACCATTTAAAATTTGAATTTTTTTTTCCCACAGTAGTGGTAAATTGGTTTGAAATGTCTCTAAATTAGTTATTTTATTTGTTTGTATAGTAAAGTGCTTGATAAAATGCTTTAAAGAAAGGAATCGGACCGAAAACAAGGTAAGAAAAGGGCAACCGGCAAAGTTGATAAAACGTGATCGGAGATTTAAAGTTAAAAAATTGATGAAAAATACACATTTGAGTGCTGTAAAAGTTTCTAAAGAATTAAATTAAACATTTTACATTTAATTTTCACTTAAAATTGTTCGCCAAGTTCTCTGATTAGCTGGATTAAATGAGACCTCTTCCCGCAGAAATTTTCTTGATCTAACAAAAAGCTTACGCTTTTCGTCGCAAAATCAATGATAAATAAGCTAAAAACGTTTTAGAATCACGTCTTACTTACAGATAAAAAATTAATTCAACATTTTTGGTTAAATTGTTGTATAACTGTAAGTAGAAGAAAAAATTAGGAACTTAATCTTAAGAACTTATTTGGATCAGTTAATCAGGACGGTGGAGGTATTCTAGTGTGAGGGTGCATATCAGCATCAGGACTTGGTAGTTTGTAATTTTTTGATGAAATAATGAATCATGCTGTTCCTTTAAATGTTTTAAAAACTAGTTTTGAACTCTTAGCCAAAAATTTGGTTATTGGAAACAACTTTGTTTTTTATCAAGATAACGATAGGAAGCACACGGTTTTCAACGTTTGCGTCTAGTGCCTCGAAAATTGTAATAAAGTTTAGAAAATACCCCATCAATCTCCAGATTTTAACTTAATGTAACGTATTTAGAGATATCTGGAGGCTAGATTACGAAAATAGGGCTTTAAAACGAAAATAGAGCTAGAAACAGTAAGACTCGAAGTGTGGTTGAACACTTACTAAGAAATTACGCAAAAAAAAAAAAAAAAAAAAAGAAAAGAAAAAAAGAAAAAGAATGAAATCTATTCCCAGGCGTTTAAAAGGTGTTATGAATACTGTATGATATTCTACTAATTAATAACTTAATCAAAAGTTAGATTATACCATAATATATAGACATTTTGCAAAGTGTACGAAGACTTTTGTGAGATAAAATTTCCAGCACTTTTTGGTTTTTGATTTTTAAAAAATTAAGTTTTAATATTTTTTAAAAACTTTTCTTGTAGTTTTGTTACAAATTGATCATAGATCTTATAATTAAATACCTATTCCGAAATAGTAATTCTAACCAATGGATTGGGGCCTATTTCGTTGAAAGTCGTAGGTGTACGAAGACTTTTGGGAGCCATTGTACTTGGAACCAAATTGGAAATTAAGTCCATAAACTACTGAGTATGCAACAAAAACTTTGTCTAAGTTAAAAAAATGCCCTTGTGAATGAAAAGTAAAATATGAAATAACAATGTTAAATAGCACGAATCGCAGATTACTGCAGACACGTTGCGTTGAAAAAGGCGTTCCTTGTAACGCCGAAACACGTGTCCACGGACGTTGTTATTTCTTATTTTCTTTTTGTCTATTTGGCCAAGCGATTTTTCTTGAAACATCTGTTCTTTCCTTTTCCATCGGTAACTTGTACAGATCAAGAAATTCCATTTGAGAATTATGAATCTGCTTGAGTGTAGTAAGGTTCAAACTTAAGCAAAAAACCTTTTGAAAAATACCACGAATTTGAATGTAGTTGAAAGAGGTTTAGGCTCTTCCCAACAGAAAAAAAACCGAGCTTTTCTTATAAATAAAAGACGCATAATTATTATACTTTCATGAAAGGAGAGGAACAGGTATAAAATCATCTCCAGAAAAGCATATCGAAAGAAATGATAAAATACATCCGACAAAAGCGCATGTCTTTTGTCGGATCCCTTTTCATCCATAAGCTGATATCTTTTGCTCTGAAAAAGGCGTTTCTTGTCACGCCGAAACACATGTCTGCAGTAATCTGCAATTCTTGCTATTTGACAGTGTTATTTCGTATTTTACTTTTGATTCACAAGGGTATTTATTTAACTTAGACAAATAGAGTTTTTGTTGCATACTGAGTAGTTTACGGACTCAATTTTCAATTTGGTTCCAACTATATGTTATCCTTTGTTACCATTTTAGTTAGTTTATGAAAATGTATTGTAATATTGTTGCAAATAATAGTAATAAATACTTAAAAGCAGGTAATTGGCATTTTTTCACAAGCGCCAAGAAACACTCGTTGAGCAAAGTTTAGAGTCAAATTTTGTACAAGTTGAAACAGTAGCCACAGGTCTGTTAACTTATTTTGTTTCTATGACACGAAAGGCTTCTTCTCCAGGTAGTTTCATATCTGCTGACTCTCTTGATACAAGAAATTAATGACCTTGAAAGTCATGCAATTTTGTGATTTCTATTATTTCAGAGTCAAATATTTCAGTGCGCCAAATGTCAGCCACACAAATCTTTCTCTTTTTGGATACTACTCTGTGGTATGTATTTACTGAATTATATACTACTGTGGCTCACTGTTGATGCAAGAAGATTTCGACGGTCAAAGTTGCAGAAAAAACTTTTTTTCGTTCAACTTTGAGCGACCCCCCGACCTTTGCCTAAAGAGTCAACCACAACTAATTATGTACGAACAGATTACAAGGATACAGTAGAACACAACATAATTGCCAGTGCCACGGTTCACTCTTTTTAAAGTAAAAAGTATTGGCCTATGTGAATTAGTACGTTTTTCTTGAAAAAACGAACTAAGTCCAACTTTGACATCCAAAAACTTAATTTTTTTTTTTTGAAAAATAAAAAAAACACGTGTTTAGTAGTTTTAAATAAGGGACATATCCTGAAAATTTCAGCAAAATCAAAAATGTCAACTATCCAGCCTGCCTGATCCTTAAAAAAACTGGCTCTTAACATGAAACAATACTTTTTCCAGTCGACAAAATTAAATTGGCCGCGAACGTAGCAGATTCAATGTAGCAGTCCTCTTATTAATTAAGTCATTCAACTAACAGATTGGTTTTCTTTTCTTTTTCCTGCGAGAAAAAGTAAAATTGTAGGTTAAATGAATCATTAGCTATAAATTCAATCTCGAGAAAACGAGTGATCACATGATAGTTTAGAGTTTCGATGAAATTAGATTTGTGAATCAAGGAAAAATGTGACCGCAATCAAAAACTCTTTTTTAAGACCTCGCTTAACTTTCAGGGTGGTCTTGAGTAGAAGAGAAAGAATCGAAGCTTCTGAGTTATTAACCTTCTGCAATTTTCTCTGCGGACTACATCAAAAAAGGACTTGTATTCGGCCATTGCGAAAGAACGGATAAAAAAGACTATTTTAGAAAGGATATTTGAAAAATAAGAAAACAAAACAAAAAAGTATTCTCTTTTTTGTTTTGGTTTCTTTCTTCTTTTTTTATATATATATATTTTTTCAAACATTAGAAAGGGTAATGATTCCACGCCCCAAAATGCAGCACATGAAAAAGATCGAGGAGGGGGGAATGATTGCTGTGCTACGTCTTAATGATTTTAAAGCTATCAAAATGCTGATGAAAACATTTATTTTCTTTCTACGTGAAAGTGAATTGTCATTGTTAGTGCCGAACATTTCTTGGAATAAATTAAAGAGGTAAAACTTATTTCGTGTACAAAGCAACCAGATTTCTCTGCAATTACGAATTTTCTGGTTTTCATTTTCTAAAAACTGCAGGTTATTTCTTTAGGAAATATGGCAGAACAATTTAAACATGTCCCTAGAATTTTCTCTCGTAAACACATTAACGAAATTCTGAAATGTTTGCTAAATGTTAAGAAACATTAAGTACACTATACTTGCTCTTTTGAATACTCCCTTCAAAAGGTTTTTCTCGCCACAGAATTAATACAAATTATGATGAATGATTTTATCGCAATCAAAATGGTATTCCATGACTTTTTTTTTATTTTTATTTCTTGAATATTCTATATATAAAGAGTGTACTAACCTTTGAAAGCATGTAATTTGAGCATGCTTACTAGAAAGTTGGTTTGTATTTTATTTACCTATTTATTTATTTTTAATTTAATATCTCAGACGCCAACGAAACATTGAAATATCTAAAGAGTGAAATTCTCTATATAGCATATTCCATAGTCACAAAAAATATGCATTTCCGAAACATTACTTCTAATGTGCGAGTACTAACTCCTATTCTTTTGAATTATTAAAAATACATCGAATATTTAATGGGCGTACAAGGAAGTCGTGTAATGCACACACCCGTTTTTACTTCCTTTTGTATACGTAGTAAATAAAGTATAACTGCGAAAAGAAATTCCCTCACATTTCGGTCTAAATTTCTATTTTATTCACTCTCGAATGAATAGTTTTTTCGGTCCTACCTATACGTGCTTAGTTTACATTTCACTCCCCCCCCCCACCCTGTGCACGCCCCTGTGTAGGGTATGGATACCACTGTCTAGCATAACGCTGGAGGAGCAACATCAGGGTCGACGGAGGTGCGTCAGAGGGAGGCTGAGACAAAAATAAAATCAAAGGACGGACGCCTAAAACTGTCAAGTGAGAACAATTAGCAATTCGTGATTGCTCAAAACAATCTGCAGTTTTTCTCAACAGAAAAGTTGTACACAGATTTACACAGTAAAGATTGTTCACAGAAAATAAAATAAAATGACAATGAAAAACTCCTTTCCATTCAAATTGCCATTCACTATTTTGAAAACTAAATAATTTTGTTTTAATTTAGGTTAGAGTAGAAATCTCAATTGCTTACTCAGTTCTATTCAGTTTACTAAACCAGTCCAGTGGGGCCCAAGCTGCTTTTACCCGAGGACCGCCCTCGTATTAAGATGAATCTCGCGGATCAAAATATATATAAAATGGAAATTTTCTGTTACTTTTTTCTAAATAGTAGGGAAAACAAAGAAAAAAACAGAAAACTACAAACCAAGAATTTCTGTTATCATGACTTCACGCTCATTTTATTGTTGCGAAGTTTCCATCCGTTTCTTAGTAAGCTATTTCTGACTGATTGGCTTTAAATTTGCAACCAGCATTCAAAACATCGAATAAAAATGATCGGTTGTTTTAAAAGATTACGGAATTTTCTTTTTCGATTTGTAACATGGAACCAATAGGTCACATGAATCAGCTTAAAGGACCACATGTGGCCCGTGGGCCGTAGCTTGGGCGACACAGGTTTAAACTGGCATACATGATAATCACTGTTCCGGTGGAACAAATTTACAAAATTCTTTTATTCATTACCACATACAATCAAACATAGTTGAGTTACTGCCCTGGTGGCTAAAAGTTGAAAAACAAATCTGTCAGTATCTCAGTGTTCCTCCGAATGGGGTAACTACGTTTGGACCCAGTGACTAGAACAACTTATTTTCAATTAATTTTGCAGTTACGTCAATGTTCCGACGGAACAGCGATATATTCTCCTACCCTCCCGACACCGCAAGCAGATCCAGCAATTTACAACAAAGATTGCCAAAAAAAAAAGCTCTTAGTGTTACAAAACATTGATGATTGATATCACAAAAATAGCTTAAGAACTCAAGGTATTTTCGAATGGCAACGCAGAATCATTTCATTTAGAACGAGGGATAAAGTCTAGCTAAAGCTTTAAATCTCACCATTCAGAATCAAAGCATCTTTTTTCAGTATATTTTGACATTACAGTTGACGAGAATTTTTTTCCCTTGAAAAATTGCACTCAGTAAAAAAACTCAAATAAAACCATCAACCCATCGCATTTTACTTTTCCTCAAAACAGGATGAGGCTGATCCTAAAAAAACACCACAAATTTCAGCGCAATTACACGGGCGTAACGATAAATCTTGACTCTCATTGAAAATGGTCAAGTAAAATACACCCTTCTGAATGACATTGGAACGTGAACACTGTGATTACGGTTTCGAGTACCAAAGAGAAAAAAAAAATCCTTACCGGCATTTTTCAGTAAGCCTTGCAATTGCACTGAAAAAGGAGTAATGATATGAGAAGATCGAGTTTTTTTACTTAACTCAAACTAGTTGCTATTGTTGTCTGGGCTTTTCTATTCAAAAAGGCGGTTTAGAAATGCCTCTCCCTTATTTTCGTTTTCACTTTCTCTGGGTCACAAAGCAAACAATCTGTTCTCGGGATCGTTGTTTGTTGTTGAAACTAGGCTTATTTAAAGCACTCAAATGTGCTCCTCAAATGAGAGATATTCTTTTGGCGGCAAACCGTCTTCAACGCTTGGCATTGTAATCTTTTTTTGTTTAAAAATAACAGGATGGATTTGTATTTCAGCCACGTCGATCAAACTTACTGCAGAAAATTCTTGAGAGCGAGAAAAAGAACAGTAAGATGAAGTTCTCAAAAGCTGCTCTCAACTGCAGTCAACAATAGAAGAGTTTCCATCTATGAGCTGTCTTCACCTAACGTAATCATTTGTTTCAACTCTTCACCATTTTTTTTTTCATATATATAAATAGGAGTAATAGAACTAAGGGTTTGGCTTATTAGAGTGATATGCTAGTAATCGACCCCAGGAGCATAAAATTATAAAGAACTAAAATAAATAAGTAGATCTTCTTTATCTGAGTGTTAAACAAATTTTCTAGCACTCCCTGAATGCATCCATGAACGTTTTAGGCAAAATCCAGGCTATTTACGCATAAAAATAGTTTGTGGTGACTATAGGACTCCTGCAGTTCTTTTGGTAAAAATTAAGTCCTGATCAAAGGTATGGAAAATCAGTTTATTTTCAATTCATCCGATTCGTCGATTTTGTCCAATTTTGTCCATTCTATCCAATTTCTCCCGCCGCTCCGGACTTTTTACTAAAAAGTGGACAAAAAAAGCAACCCTGACTTACTGCTTACTTTATGTCATAAGATCTTGGGTTTTCAACAGAGGCCTACGGCTCTTAGGATTTCATTCGAAACTCTTGGGTTTTATTGATGAGAAATATACATTTATTAAGTATTTAAACGATAATACAGGAAGTTTTCCCTAAAATATAGTAAAATGAAATTTTCTTTCATGCTCATGTTGTAACCATACATGAAGATGGCTTTGGGAAGAAACAAAAAAGGAAAAAAAAAACACGCAAGAATGATAGAAAAAAGGAAGAAAAAATCCCCCCCCCCCCCCGCCTTTGATGTGATTGCTTTTCTGATGACGAAAATATTGCCTCCCTATTGAGTCAAAACATTTTAAAAAAAAAAAAAAATTGTATTGGCAGACGATTTTACCCCTCGCCCCCCCCCCCCCCTTCTTTTTTTACCCGACTGCGAGTGCGCGACGCAAAGGATGGTAATGTGTTTTATCAGTCTATGTATGTATGTTTGTTCTTGTGTGGCGTTGTACAGGCTAAACGCCTTGGCCGATTTTGATAATTCATACATCAATCGATTTGTATTAACCTCGGTAGTGTCACCAAACACATGACAGAAATCAAAATTCACCATATCAACAATCAGTCATTATTTTGTCATTTCTGGGATCGTGTCGCATGCTATCTGCGTACAACACAGCGAGCAACAAATGCAGTTAGCGTTTCCACTGCCTGAATTTTTTGTTTAAAGTCTACAAATTCGATTTTAATCTCTAACATGTTGCATTTGTTTTGCCTTGATTCAAGGGACTGAGTTTCGTAACGTGTATTTTCTTGATTTGCTTTTTTAGTTTGGCGAGAAAGATTTGACTGACGACGTTTCCGATTTCGCGTCATCATGAGTTATACGGGTTGTTTCTACAGGGTGTTCCGTTTTAACCTGCAATATCTATATTTTCGCAACAGTTAGTCCTAGATTTATACTTCCAATTGCAAAATTGTTCAAAATCAGATTCAGAGTTAAGATATTAAAAATCTGAAGCAAAAATAAAAATTAGTCAAAAAATACAAAATTTAACTTTTTATACGGGCCCTAGGTCCCCCACTATTGTTAGAGAAAAAATCTCTAATGAAAACTATTACTGAGATTAAAACAAAAAAAAAAAAAAAAACTTGACATTTGTGCGGCCAAAATTCAAAGAGATATTCCAGTTCCAAGTTTTAAGGGACCAAACAGAAGATGAGATTGGAACTTTTCGTCAATGACAGGTCGTCCCCCCCTCCCCCCAAAGTAAGAAAAACAAAATATCTATATTTTTCATTGCTATTCAAAAATAAACGCCAATGTTATGCCTAGATACGCAAAAACACAATACAAAACCTCGAACAATTTGAAAAACCATATTTTATACACACATATAATTTTCAACACTTGTTAACCGCTATATTTTCCCCCAAAAGGTGTTATTGACAGCGAGTGAAAAGTGGTGTAAGTCACAAAACGCTGCGTTTTATATCTCGGAGAATATTGGTCGTATTAGTTTCAAACTTTTTGTGTTGAAATTGTTTTTCAACGGAGATTATTTCTTTAAATATAATTAAGGGGACCTGAGGCCTGTAAAAAAAGTTAAATTTTGTATTTTTTGACTTTTTATTTTACTTCAATTTTTCAATATCTTAACTCTGCATCAGATTTTGAACATTTTTGCAATTATAAGTATGCATCTAGAACTAACGGTTGTGAAAATAAAGGTCTTGCAGGTGAAAACGGAACACCCTGTATAGCTGCGATGTGGTTGACTAAGTTCGCACATTTTTGCTAAAGGTCAAGCAATGTAGCTTAAAGCCGAGGTAAAATAATCAGTAGTTCAGATCACTGCAAGCTACTTCATAAACCTCACGATATAAACTCAATGAAACGAGAAATTCGAAATTTACCGTCTTATAATCACAATAACTAAGTTAATGAACATTAACTAAAACGGTTAAAATAAAAAATAATTATTAAATACAAACAAAAAACCCGACTGAGTGAAAAAAAAGGAAAAAAAAAGAAAGAAAAACATAATCCCAGAAGTTTCGAATTTTATTGAATACTACTGAATAACTACACCATTGAAATAGTTTTATAATCGATACACACATAAAACAAATCACAAATTCAAAAGCAGAATAGAAGAATCAACAGTCGGGGCAGATTTCTTTTTAAACCAAGGAACCCCGTAAAATTTGAATGAACCCCAACTGTCGATCCTTCTATTCTGCTTTTGAATTTAGGATCTGTCTTATGTGTGTATCGATTATAAAATTATTTCAATGGTGTAGTTATTCAGTAGTACTTAATAAAATTCTAAAGTACTGGGCCTATATATATATATATATATATATACGCAGTCGGGTTTTTTGTTTTCATTCAATAATTATTGAAATTGCTCCAAAGAAATAATTATTGAAAGGTCAATGTTAGTATTTTTTTCCATATTTTTTTTACTTTAGCATTTTGAAAATTTAATAATCAACCAAATACCGAAAAAAAAGCAAATAAACTAAAATCACATGATCTTGGATTTTCTTTCCTTAATTTTGGGAATTTTATGAACCTTATCTTCGATTTTGTGAAAACTCCCATTAGCATCCATGTCAACAAATATATAAATAAGACCTTCAAAATTCTTGAATGCATCCTCCTACGCAACCTCATTCTAACAAAAGGAATCCATCGAGGAAGTTCCAATCCGAGATCCCCACTTCCAGAATCAAGGTCAAAGGTAGCACCAGACTCCGACCAGCCACACGAGTTGGAAGATACACAGCCCGGAGGTTTTCTCTTTTTCCCCATCCCCTTTCTCCACCTTTCAATCATTGGATGCTTCTGTAAGTTTAATAACCGGGGGAAAGTTTCGAAGGAAAGTTGCTGCAAAGCGATCGTTTCTTTGAGATGGTTACGCAACTACAAAATGCAGTGTCACTGTTCCAGTTTCAACATCTCATGCCGAGGTGTCTTGGACTACAATCAGTGTCGTAGCGGAGAGAGCGGTCCGCCCCGGGCGGCATACTTTTCAGGGCGGCCATTCAGCACTTTCGATGTGAAAAAAAAATAAAATAAGAAAATCATGCTTTAAATATGTTACTTGAATCAAAGAAAAAAAAAACCCTTCGAAATGTAAGGTTTTGGTATGACGGAACGGTCATTTCAGTGTTCGGAGTTGAAATATTTCCATAGTAAGCCCCTGAACCTTCCTCATTCACTTGACGTCCTCTAAGACAGACTAAATTGTATTTTTAAAACTTAAATTTCGGAAAATATTCAAATAATATCAAATATATTTCTGCAATATAATATCTGTTTCTGTATATAAATATCTAATATATTTCTGTAAAAGTTGTTTCTTTGCCTGTGCTGAGTTAATGCGGGGAAAACAATTCGTTGGAATTTTGTTACCGAATAAAAGCTGACTCCCTATCGTCCCCCAACGGCTGAAACTGACTGCAGTTTTGATGAAGATTCGGTAGAGAACCCCATCCCCCCAAAAGGTTACTTTTAACTGCAATTTTTGATGTAAATTCAGAATATTTCTCCGAGATAGGCGCCAGACCCCCCCCCCCCCCTTTTTTTGTGAGAAGAGTACGCGTTAAATTAGATTCCCTTTGCTTCCTTAAATGAAGTTTTCCTTTTAAGTTCGATAATTTTCAATGGTTTAATGTATTAGATGTGTCCCAATGAGAGGGCGGCAAATAGAGGAACCACCCCGGGAGATAGAAACTGTAGCTACGCCATTGACTACAATCCTACAATTTTATTCGAGATGAAAGATAGAAATTTATAGAATTTAAATCTATTAATATATTTTATAGACATTATAACACTGAATATCTGTTTATTAATCCTTTTTGCTGTTATTTTCACGACCTAAACCGGAAGTTATCAAATCTTTAAACATTAGAACCGACGTAAAACTTGTTATACTTTTGTTTTGTCGTCTCCACATTTATTTGAACGTCATATGCTAAACGAACAGAAAAGAAAATTTTTAATGTTTAAAACAGAATTTTAGGCAGAAATGACTGTAAATCCACATTTATTTACTGTTAAAACTCAAAAGGTTCAAGATTCCTTTGAAATTGTGTTTATTTAAAACTCAGAAGTTATCTGAAGTTAATTAATAATAATAATAAAACTGAACTTCGTTTGGCTTTGTATTTTCATTTTATAAAATAATTTTAGAAGCTAGTTGTCGAATAATCCAAGTAAACCATTCTAGTTTTCATTGATGTTATGAATTTCTGAAAATAAAATTGAAGCACCTAGAAGCTAAGGGGTTAAGCGTTAAATTAACAATTTCAGATAACTAGCACAAATTCAGGGCATTAATCAGTGGAAGTTCCTCATTCTACTATCAAGTTGATGCCCAAGAATAGAGTTCTAAAAAAAGTTTCTTGTTGTCTTACCTTCCATCACTCCCTTGACACTTACGATTCTTAAACACTATGAATATTGAATAACCTGGAAGTAAAGGAGTGTAAGCAGGGTTGGCAAGGTTTTTCCCACCCCCGGTTACCATGGTAAAAACCGGTATTTACCGTCCTGGAAAAAACTGATTTTTAAAAACATAAATATCAATCCAAAACAATCTTTATAAATATCACAATTGAGTTCTAATTAAATAATAGCTTGGAAGATTGAAAAAAAAAATAGAAAATTTACAAAAATAGACAACGAAGTGGATTTATTTATAAATATTTACACAGCACGGAGATTATTAATCATAATCCTATTCATATTCTTCGTCTTCTACTTACACATTGGGTTTTAGCATCATGTAACAAAACACAGATGCTTTTGCAGTGTTTGTAATGCCGTCAGAGAAAAATGTGTTCGACTGATTTGTCAAACATTCCATTTGAGTGGACAAGAATCTGGCAACAACTGTTACTGATGATGCCAAAGAACATTCTGTGTAAATATCACACCGAAACAATATATATATATATATATATATATATATATATATATATATATATATATATATATATATATATATATATATATATATATATATATATATATATATATATATATATATATATATATATATATATATATATGCTTAATAGGTCTACTTAAAAATGTAATAAAAACTTTATTTACATATATTAAACACAAATTATTTTCTGCTTCTCCTGATGATCCCGGTATTTTTCAATTTAATAATTTTACTTTATTATGTTCTAAAATATTTATTTAGGAAATTAATTATTGTTAAAAACTTCTGTGAGCAAATGCAATAATTCTTATTTATTTGTATTCCTTTCCTGCAGAATAATTTTAAACCCAAGGGAATTTTGTAATAACTATTTATTTCTAACTTTCATTTTACACATCAGATTCAGAAAGACAAAATATTTCTTACATATTGTTATTTGGAAGTGTTTCCCCGTTTTTACCACTTTTCCCCTGTATTTATCACTTTTTCTCAGTTTTTCCCGGAGGGATGGGAAAAACAAGTTTTGGACGGGAAAAGGACAACCGTGGGTGTAAGTTCCAAAATGTAAAATGTGGAGGTAACTATAGTTAGTACAAATGGTCAGGGGCGGATCCAGCTTCTAGTTTTAGAGGGAGTCATTATCGGAAAGGGAGGGGTCAACGCGTAATTTAATGCTGAAAAAGTGGGTTTGGAGCTTTTTTTCTTTTTTTGAAATACAGTGAAATCCCGTTGCAACAAACTTCAAGGGATTACAAATTTTGTTCGATGCGACGGGAATTTCGTTGAAATGGAATCCAAACAATGTTCCAGCAATTAAATTGGGATTAAAAATACATTTCGTTGAAACGGAAATTTTGTTGCATTGGTTTTCGTTATAACGGGATTTTACTGTATAAGTCCCAAAAATACAGTTTTAGAACATATTTTGGACACTTAACGAAGGTTATGACCTCCTCCCCCCCCTATATTCTGGATCCGTGCTGGTAATGCCGTTGTGTTAGCTGTTTAACGAAGGTCCATATGAAGGGGAACAATTTTAAAAGGGTACTCTTCCTCAAAATCATCTCCCCATCCCCCCCCCAAAAAAAATAAATAAATAAATAAATAAAATGATCTAAAAGGACCCTTTTATCTCCTGGAACGAAACCTTTTTGTTACTCATTACTGGGTAAAAAGCGAAACATTTCTCAAAAAAATTACGATAGCAAAATCAGATCCTTCACTATAGTAAAAACGCGATCTTCAAGAAAATCACTACCACAAAAAAGGTGTCGTGCACAGATGATCCCCCGTACGTTTCGAAAAGGTAAGGGCTGTTCTTGAAGTTGTGACAATGAGGAGGGAGAAGATGTGACTCAATAATGGTAGAGGAAACACATCCGTTTCGGGGCAAGAGTGGTACTAGCAGCGTTGGTAGGTTTTGTTATTCACCATGGTGTAGAAAAACTCTCCAAAAGAAAGGCTACTTAGAGGGGATGAGCGTTACACGCGTTTCACTCAAAACTTTAAAAAAAAAAAAAAATCATTTTGATTCGCGCTGTCTCAATTTTCTTCAAATGTTATTTACTGCTCAGACAACAGGGCTAAAAAGATCAATTGAGGCAGTGAGAAGCAAAGGGATGTAAGTGGCAAAATTAAAAATTTGGAGATAACCAGTACATATAGTAGGTGAACCTCTCCTCTGTCTTGGGGCAAGAGATGGTACTAGTAGCACTGGTAGTTGCTGCTGTTCAGCATGATTTAGAAAAAAATTTCAATGAAAGACCTAGGATGCTATCTTTTAACGCGTTTTACTCAAAACTTGAAAATGTCCACCTGCATCCCTTTGCTCTCGCTGCTTCAATTCAGTTCTGCCTCTAATTAATACGCTGCAAAACTTGTAAAAAAAATATTTTTAAAAGGTAAAGTCGAGTCTCGACTTAAACGAGGGATGCGTTCCAAGTTCCCTCGCGCAAGTCGAAATTTCGCGTTGTATAGAAAAAGGTATGCATAAGACTTTTTTTTTTTATAAACATACCTAATTATTTTAGGCATTTGTAAACACCTCTGAAACTGTTTTAAACCATTTCTTAACTACATACATATTTTCATTTCTCGCATAAAAAAAGGAGTTTTTACAATATTTTTAAAAAGTTGTATTACTCAACATTGTTATGATGCACAAAATCAATTGATTCAGAGAGAGATAAATTAATGGGAGAGAGAGAGAGAGAGACAAAAATAAACAGTATGGTACGTACAGTATTTAGTACTGTACGTATCGTAGTACTTTTTATACTGTTACTTGTGAAAAACTCGAGTTATAACTAGACTTGCCAGACGTTCCGGTTTAACCGGGGCAGTTCCTGTTTTCGGACAAAATCCCGGTGTCCCGGCCGGTTTACTTTACATCCCGGTAAAATATAAATTTGATTACATATGACCAAAAAAGTCTAAAAACAATTAACGGAAGAATTATTTAGTGTAACTACTATGTCATTTGCAACATTGACTAGTAAAATCAATATTGGATTTGCTTGTAAGGTTTTTTACAGCAAGAATCAAAAAAGATTTTCCAAAAAAGGTCTTAGCTAATAAAAAGCACATGTTGCTTTTGTTCAAATTTTTATTCCTCATTCAAATTGTTTATCCTTACTAAATTAACTTATAATATAAATATTAACCTGCAGGAAATAAAATGTTTAAATTTATCTGGTTGTGTCACTGCTGGTTTAGGTTCACAAATAATTAGTAACCATTTACTCATAGCGTTGAAAATGAACTATCCTCTAAAACAGTAAAAGTCAGCCAGAGTATCCTTATGAATACTTACGACGTTGGGGGAGGGGGTGTGAGTGGAGCATTCCGGTGTCCCGGTTGAACATATCAGAAATATGGCAAGTCTAGTTATTACCAATTCACGTTAGTCGAATTACGTTGTAGCACGAGTCTACTGTAGTTATTTAGTTACTCGCTCTAAAGTCGTGCACTTAAAATGATACATGAAGGATTGAAATATGTTTTACATTTATTTTCCAGGATAAAAAAAACAGTCGACCGTTTTAACCCTTTTGTTTGAATAAAGGAGGGGAAAAAATATCAGTCAGTCAGCATTAAAAACTTTTGAGTGTTTTAAGACTGCAGATACATAAATCAGAACAAAGTAAAAACTGGAAAAGGGGGCGGGGCGGGATAGTAGCTTGTTTTGCATCATTCACGGTCGAACGAATCATAAAAGAACGAATATGCATTCGCGCCAGTAAAGGATGAGTAAATGCCTTTTTTGTTTCCTTTTTGTGGCATCAAGAGTTTTAGGAGAGTTGCAGAAGAGAGCGATTCCATGACAGCTTCATAAATGCTGAGAAATGGTTCTGTCTGGAAAAATGACAAGACTAGAAAAGAAACGTTCATTTGCAAGTGAATAGAACTTCGTGAATTAAACATCGTATGCATACGCAAAATTTGGCGACGATACAACTCATATACCATAAACTCATACCAAGGAATGGTTTCTATTCAAAAGATTTTTTTTTCTTTTTTTTGATAAGTAGAAGAAAAGAAAGTAATGTCGAAAAATTATTTCTAATTTAACAGCGTGTAAAGACTCGAGATTTTTTTGCGTCCCTGAGAGCAGATTATTGAAGAATCAATGCTGTAAGCAGTATCCGACAAATTTCTGGCTATTAAAAAATAATTCAACGACTAATACTTTCAGAACAGGGATCTTTCGGAAACTATGTCATACTGAATTCCAGTTAGCGAGATAGGAAGAACGAAAAAATTTTCCCTACGGTAATTTGACGCATTTGAAAAAAAAAAAAAAAAAAATAAGTTTATAGCAGTGTAAACTGTTAGCTTATTTAATGAAACTAAATGGGGTAGTTTCCGACATTTGGAAAGTATTTTTTCTGCTTAAAAACATTGGATTGGACAACTTTAATATTAAAAAAAAATATATTTCAATCAGCGCGCAGATTCAAATTTATTTTTTGCGCTTCTGCGCGTGGCATCAGAGATGATGAAATGCCATTCACTGATGCCATTAGTGCACAGCGCAAATTATCATGTCCTGCCAACGCGATTGACAGCAAAGTGTAAACATTTACTGAGTCAATGGAGTAGCGCGCTAAAGTACATCACTTGTAACGTCATCAAGACCACGCCTCATTTCTAAATTTGGACATTTAAAAAAATTAAATAAAAAATAACTGTTGGAAAAATCAAGTTTTTCTCGCTCCATGATTTTTTTTTTTTTTTTGCTTGTTCTATTAACTTTAGTGACTAAAAGTTGTACTTTTGACTGAAGGAAACATCCCCCATTGTCATCTATTTAATAGTTATCAACAATGTACTGACTTACGGGGACCTAAAATCTTAACCATGTGGAACTTTTGATTATCTTCCTAAAATATGAATTTCTTAAGAATGTTTTTTTTTTCCACCTTTTCCTTTGTTTAGTTTTTACCTTTTTTTTTTAAATAAAGATTCCGTTCGTACTACATACGTAAAAGAGTTACAAGAAGATAGTTTTATTGTTTTTGTAACCTCAAGTCTGAAAAGGTTAAAAAAACCATAAACCCTAAGTCTGCGGATGAAAAAAAAAAGTAAATAGAAGAAATATTTTTCTAAAGAAAAATGCATTTGCTCTTTTAAACTTTTTTTTTCAAACTCTTTTCGTGAATTAAAGGAAATAAAGAATGAAGGATTTTAATAATAAAAACCATGCATAACATGTAGGTGAACTCTTTACGACTCTTTTAAAAACAATGAACAAGTTTATCGCATATTTTGCTCTTACAACAACAACTATTTCGTGTGAACTTATTATTTCATTTGTTTTTGTATTTCTGATTAAATCTTTAAATCGAAAGTTAAATTTTAACCAACCGTTTACCATCACTTCATACATAATGCTGTAACAATAAGTAAAAGGAAATAGAAAAACAGTTATTGCTTCATAAAATAAAAAGTTTCAGATTTCTTACCTCTAGAACTTTCAAAATATATATCCTTCCTCAATTTTATTTCCTTAAAAACCTTAAACCTTTAGTTGATACCCGCAGTATTTACTGAAAAGTAATAAAACGTTTGCAAAAGAAACAATCTAGTCCATTTCTTTTTTTTCCCCCGAAGCTTAAACCTTCAACAGAAAGCAATGAAACGGATATTCAGAGATATTTTTTGCCATTCTTCTGCTGTAGATTCATTACATTTCTTCATCAATGAAGATTAAAGATTTTGCTAGGATATTAAAAGAACACCGCTGCTCACTGAATACTGCGATTTATTTGTTTTTTTACAAAAACGGAGTTATTTTTTTTTATTATTGCAATGCGGGGTGAAAAAAGATTCAAAGGAAATAGTGAATAATTTAAATTGTTGGGGCTGTGTATATCTAACGACAAACAAAATGAAAGTATAAAATGCTGAATCTACAGTTGCGGATGTTATATTTTTAAGTGTATGACTCCCATCAGCGCTTTAAACCAGGAAGTTAAACTTAGTCTTTTTATGTATTTAAATGAAGAAATCATTATGTTTTTCTTAATATACAGTAATTAAGATTCTAAAAAATGCTTTGTATTTAAAAAATAATTTTTCATACTGTGATAGTTAAAAGTTAACGTAAGATAGTTATAGATAACGTTAAAAGTTCACCCGCAATGTGTATAATATATTGTACATGAGAGTAAGTTTTTCACAAGCAAAATGCTTTTAAAGTGGAAACTATTATTCAAAGTTTTGAAGAAAAGCTATAAATCACAAATTTTTACTTGTTTGTACCAACTAATACAGGAATATGTAACTAAATGGCCGTAAATGGCTTTTTTTTTTTTTTTTTTTTTCACTTTTAAGTCACTGTTAATGACGAATCGTTTAGTGAATGCTGCTATTAGGTAACTGTAATTCAGTGATTTTTTTTCCTTTGCTTTTTTTACATATTGCTTCGAGAAAAATTCAACAAATAACGCTTTTCATGATTTTTGGGGAAAGTGAATACTTGATTTCAATGTTATTAAACTACGATTTCTTAATGTTATTTAATTTGAAGTATGAATGTCTTCTTTCGAAAAAAAATTGTCGACAAAATTAAAAACTCCTAGTTTCTCCAAATTTGCAATTGCCGAGCAATGCTCAATCGACGAAATAGTACATTATTTTCTTACTTTTATGAAGCTTATCAAAATTTACAAAACTGAAAAGGACTTAATCAAATTCATTCACATTTTTATCAAATGCTCCAACATAAGCATTTTAATGTATTAACTGCTTAAAGTCGTACAGATGACGTATGATATCAAAATAACCGACTTGTAACTGGGTGCTTGAGGCGGAACTGACACTTTCATCCAGGGATGCGAAAATGACCGATGGAATTTTAAAACTTTCGACTTCCAAAATCAGTCTGACTTCTACTCGCATTCCACATCCACCGCCCTGGCAGAGTTAAGGACTCAGAGAAAGAATAACTGATTCCAGCTCTTGGAATTTTAAAGCTTTCAACTCCCGACTCCTTTACCCCCAAATCAGTCCGCCTCCACAAGCACTGGCAGAGTTGCGGACTTTGAAGGAAAAAAAATGACAGACTCCGACTCTTGGAGTTTTAACCTTAGACTCCCGACTCCTTTAACCCAAAAGTCCGACTCAGGCTCATACTTCACAGCCTCAGCACAGTTGAGGACTCTGAAGGATAAGTACCAAGGCTCCAGGTCTTGGAATTTTAAAATTTTCGACTCTCTCCTTTACCCCAAAATCAGTCTGAGTCTGACTCCACAGCACTGCTTTCATCTTCTCCCGAACCAGTCATTAGCTAACTGAATTCGAGTGTACTTATTCTTTGAATGTTGCACTACGCTGTAGGAGTACAGGTCTCTTAACCTTACCCTTTTCTTATCATTATTTAATGAGAATTTTTCTTAAATAAATAATTGAATCGAAAATGGGATAAATCCCTAGAATAAAATGTCATGTAGTCAAGTACTGATTAAGTCAGTTAATTTTAAAACAAATAATACAGTAAAGAAGTGCATGTTAAAATCATCGTATAAAGCTAAAATCAAGGAAACAGGTTTCCTGGGAAAGAAAAACGAAAATGAAAGAGTATGAAATTGCTTCCTTGAAGTTATACCTCCAAGAGTCCGAGCAATGGCGTACTAAGATTGCGTGCAAACGAACATACGCACGGGTTAATATTTTGCTCAAAATTGAAATATTTCAGGACAGTTCTTCTATAATACTCTGGTGGATATTCGTTAAAAAATAATAAAAACTATAAAAGTACTTATTTTCGCTGGTTGTAGTTTTCGCAAAAAGGAAGATATTGGCGATTTCGCGAATTTTATATGAAGAGAACCAAAAGTTGATTACATAATATGCAAAGTTGAAATACTTAGCGAGGCTAAAATTTTCGTAATTATGACTGGCTCGCGAAAATAAGTGCGTTTAGAGCAAAAAACGTTTTTAATTCTTATGCACTATTTTTTTTAATCATACAGATATGATTCCGCATTTCTTGGGGAAAGAATAGAAAAGTCTTCTTTGAAAATGTACCACTGAGCAGTCTGAGTTACTGTCTTTAGACTAGAGAAGAAGGGAAATACATCACTATATTAAAGGCAGCGCACATGAATCTATTAGGGTCTGTTCGCGGAAGATCAGAAATTTTTTCCTGCACGTGACAGCTCAATATTTCAGTTTTAAAAATGTTTTTTAAAAAATTCAGATAAAAACGTACCTATGAAATTTTGGGGCGAAAATTTTTAGGTGAAACTTTTTATGCGAGGGTTTTGAAATTCTGACCTGCAACCTTTTTGTGTGACGGAAGTGACGTAGTTGCTTTTAATTGTTGCTGAAAACAATGAAAAAAAATAGCAAGTATAAACTTAGTTTTGTTAATAAATTTAACAAATTAATTTCAATCCTAAACTTAAGCAAGCAAATATTTGTGAATTTGGAAATTTTAAACCTTTCAAATAATGCAGGTTTTCGAAGATGTCTTTGATTCAAGTCAATATGTCAGTTTAAAAGCGAAATGCACATTGCTTAAGTTCATCCTTGAAATTAGTTTGTTAATTTTTATTAACAAAACTACCTCTATAATTGCTATTATTTTTCATTGTTTCTGGCAATTGAAAAGCAGATTTCAAGTATTGATTGTTTTTTTTTTTCATTGTTGATCATCTATTTTCTTCACAGAAGCATACAATTTGGCTCTAACTATGCCTAAGCCACGCGCAGAAAGAACAAGGCCGTGGCGTGATTTAAGACGTGCGGATGAAGTGACATTTCAGAATACAAAAAGAAAAGAAAAAAGTCACTTCTATCGTGTGTTTTCACGATGCACTTTTTTTTTTGGGGGGGGGGTATTGCTTTAGAGCTGTCACGTGCATTACAAAATGTTTGATTTTCTGTGGAATAGCCCTCTATCTGCTTCTTTTTGAAGCTAACCCTAAAAAATACTAAAAATACTAGGAACGCTAAATAGGTATATATTTAAAAAATCTCGAACAATAAATGGATATTTTTTAAGCATTAGAAGTATAAAACGGATGTACAAAAGTTTGTCCCGTATGTGTGTTTGCTATTTTATTAAATAGCGATAAAATGTTAATTTATCACAAAAATTTCTTTATTGCTTTATATTCTTGCACTGAAGAAATAGTTCTTCGTTATTCCGAAACGTGATTACAAATTTCTCTGCTACTGTGTTTCTATTTACGTTAGAAATTGAAGTCTACATTCGGTACGAAAGTAAAGATGCACCAATATTCTTCATTCTTCATAACAGAGCTGTCGTTACTAGTCAGGGACTCCCAGAAATAAAATTTTTGGGAGGGCGGAAATTCTCAACTTGTGGAGTGGAACTCCAAATTTTTCCGAATAATGATAATTTTGCCAAATGGAACTCCAAATTTCACAGAATCGTCAGACAAAATTTACCGAATAAGGAAATTTTTGGAAGATCACGATCCCTGGACATCCGGTTGGGCAGGCCTGTCATTTCAAATATTTTCGAGGGGGGGGGGGACAAATGGTTAACTTAATACATTTTATAGGAAAAAACAAAATACGTACAAAAATGAAAATTTCATTATGTTTCTAAAATTCATAGGGGGGGGGGGTAATTGATACTCTCCCCCCCCCTAATCCCCAAATGACGGACCTGCATCAGAGTGCCCCTCTTTTCATTGTAGTTAAACATATTAGCGCATAAGCGCACTCCACTCTGACATCCAAACTGAATTTTGTTTGCAACTAACATAAAAAATTTAATCTTTAAAGTTTTGAAATATTTGCACCTCTTTAAATACTTTATAACGTGGAAGTTGTGCAGTAAGCAGAGATATGTAGAACGTCAAAACAATAACCTTCTGGCTGCTCAATATTATTTAATGAAGAAGCTTAAAAATAGACTTTTTTTAATGGAAAGAAAAAACAAATTATGTAAAAATAAGCATAGTTTTATCATAAATTCATACAAATTTCATCAGAAATTAAAGCTTAAAATGATTAACCTCAAAGCAAGGTTCAAGCCTAAGTCAAAATTGCGCACCAAATTTTGAGCTTCTACTCACTCCCCAACCAATTTCAGTTTTTCTTTTTTACACATGTCTTTGAGGATCTTTTTTTCTCCTTCTGTTTTTAAGTATTTTTAAATTATTTATTCATTTATTTTGGGTTAGGAGATGTGCAGCTTACAAAATGACGAGCTATGAATCTGGATATTCTAGAAAATACATTACTTTGACATTTAAAATATGAAATAGAAGGATTAGGTTTTGAAATACGTGTACGGGGTGGAAAAAACTCACGCGCACATAGAAATCGCAGAATAAAGCCAATTTTGCTGCATTTAAGTTGTTCCGTTTTCTTCTCTTGACATCTTGGGTTAGTCTGGTTTGTTTCTGAGAGTTGCTAAAACCGTTTCTACCAATCTGTGTGTCCGTTATTTTGCTTACTATTTCATATCTTTTTTTTTAGTTACACGCAATATATATATATATATATATATATATATATATATATATATATATATATATATATATATATATATATATATTTCTCTTTAATTTTATTATGTACCCCACGAGGTCTATCATTTAGGGGTCAACTGCCCTCCTGGCTTTGGGAAATTGAAATGTTTGCAGGTAAGTGGGCATGGTTTTCACTGTTTTTATATTGAGTACATACCCTTTGCCCCCCCCCCCCCCCTCTCCGCCTGGAAATATTCGAAATAACGAACCTGTAATCTGGATTATCTGAGTTGATGCTCGTCCTGACAAACTCGATTTATCGAGAGTCAACTGTATCTTTTATTAAAAACTTGTTTATGATCCTTATGTACGTGACTATACGCAAAAAAGCTTGACTTCTTTCAACCCTGTTCCGGTTTTCCACTGTCCATAAAGTAATCAGGTAGCGAAAAAATGAATTTTTTGAAAGTCAATAAATCTTTGCTATTGAAAGCTTCTTTCAAACAGGGGTGCCCACCTGAAGGGGGGGGGGGCATGGCGCAGAATGCGGCATTGAAATTTTTAGGGGAGTTGTTTCGAGGGTTATTTTTCTCATTTTTAGGGGATTCTTACGCTTGGGGGTCTTTACGATCTTTAGGGGGTGAGTCCTTGCTCGTAGGGAGGTGGGCACCCCTAAATTTCAGCAGCAAGTTTAACTGACACCGAAAGATCCTTAAAGAAGAAAAAAACATGTATTGTGTAAGATTCCGTACTTAATACCATGCAACTATCTTTCAACGTTAGTTCTTTATTGGTTCAACTGAGTTCCAAAGTACTTTTACATTACGCGATTATCTCAGATTTTGAAAACGATTGCTATGATTTCATTAACTAACTACATTGCAAGAGGAAGAGTGGGTGTCTCGTGCCAAATTTACTTTTCATGTTAAATCTGACATTCAGTGACACCCCCCCCCCCTCCAATATTACAAAGCCCTTCAAAAGTGAGACCCCCCCCACAAAAAGGAAAAAATGCCCTATCCCCCCCCCCCCCTCCTTAAAATTTTACTGGCACATTCTGCGCCAGGACTCTCGAGCCTTGATAGACATTCCTCCATACTAAACATCTAAAAAAAGGAAGAAGGAAAAAAAAAAACACCACTGCGCCCCTCCCCCTCTTCCCTCAAGTATATGTTCTGATATTCATTTGAAAAAATCCGAACACTTTATCCTAATGTCATATGAATTCTTACATGGAACTTGATATGCAGAGCTTTCGTTTAACATTCAATTTAAAGAAAAGTTAACATCTTTTCAAGAAATCTATGCAATTAAATACGAAGCTTCGTATCAGAGAAGGAAAATAGATGAAGCGCTCCTTGTATACTTCAGTGCACACTTATTCCAAATCTAAAGTATTATTTTTTTAAGTTAGAAAAATAAGTTAGCACAAATACCTGTGAATAAAGTGATTTTGAATGCTGATGTCCATCTGCATAATGTGGGTGCCTTAGTAGATTGTGCAAGTTCTGCGCACTGGTGGCATTTGCTACTTGATTATTTCCCAACAGCATCAGGAGAAAGATGATAAGACACTTCAGATGCATATTTTCCCAAATAATCACAACACTAGTACCCACATAATCCAAAGGCGACGGTATCACACTTTTTCATTCGCAGAGATTGTGTTTTGGAAAAAGAACTACTTCTCACACACATATTGACAGCCAGAAGTGTTTATCATCTGACAGGCATGGTGAAATGGAAATTTAAAATTGTGATTAAAATTGCGATTTTTCACGGCTCTCGGAATGGACAATGTACAATAAACACACACATGTGATTCGTGAGAGCGGCTCTGAACTTTTCACCCATACACGTGGTGCGCTTTCAGTGTTTGAAATAAGCTCCCGCATCTTTCGTACTCGAAGACGTTCTCCCGACCGGCATCGCCAAAACTGGTTCGCAATGCCAAATTGGCGACGGTATCTCTCTGACCACTGCGATAGTGAAAGTACGGATAAAGGATTGAATGAAAAAACTCTTTTGTATTATGCACATGTTTATATCCCTCTCAAGGTAGGAAATGTGGAGCAAGGTGAAATAGTAAACTTACATTTCTCAAAATTAAGAAAAGAGAAATTCTATTTGAAAATTACAGTACATCAATAGACAACACTATATATTTATAGTGTAACTAACTTGTATTGAAATATTCCTTTTTAGCAGTATATCTTCAAATAAAAGTGAAGAATAATCTCTTTGCTCTATGTACGGATCAAAGGGATGCGTTAAAATATTTTTCTCGTGTAACATTTTTTTGTTTTATTATTAAATATAACTAGAAAACCGCCCGTGCACGCGTCAAAGTATGACGGGTGAAAATTGCTTTTACATTTGAACGAAGCAATTGCCTCTTTGCTGATATTTTTATAACTGAAATTTCAACCCTCACTCCAGTGGATAAACCCTAAACCCCAGTAGATAGCGTTAATTTTTGACCACCCTTTTCGATTCTTCATTCTCCTAAAATTTCTGCCTTTCCAGTAAAACAGTTAAGATAACGGATCCAGTTCAGCTCTTGTCAAAATAAAGCATTTCCCTGCATATCAAACATGGATAAAGATATTTGTAAAATATTATAAAATTATCATGCCGTGGCACGAGTTTCATTGTTGGTGACGTCAGGAGCGTTACTCGATCATTCGCTATTATATATATGAGGATTTTCTTAAAAGGAATAAATTAACGAATGGGTGAAAATAAACAAATGAAATAATAAAGTACTGACTGTATGAATTAATTACATAATGAATAATTCAGCAAATGAGTTAACGAATTAGTAAATGAATAAGAAAATAAGTGAATGAGTGCATTTGACAATCTGTGCAGCAACATTCAAAAGGAAAACATGTCTAATGTGAAGTAACTAAATACTCCCAATGATCATTAGTCGGTCTCAACTGATATCTGAAATGATTAAGGTGAAAAAAACAACGTAAATAAAGCACAAATATTCGAGAAAATGCAGCATATAGCTATTTCAAGGCTACAATGGAGCCTCTTCATCAGTGCAAAAAGCTTACCAACACAACCACAAGTTGCGAGAGAACTCCTCAGTTCTCTCTCTCTCTCTCTATATATATATTATATATATATACATATATATATATATATATATTATAATATTACATACATATAATACATATTGATATATTATAAAATAGTATGACAATATCTTAGTATCAAATTTTGAAAATGTTTGCTACTATAATACACTTTGATCACTAGAGGAAACTATTTTATGAGTAGAGTCAAATACATGTTTAGTATATTATATCATTCTTGCTTCTTATCGTTCCCTCTCTCCCCTCTAACATACCTTAAAGCCGACCCAATATCTTCTATACAGGCCCAAGAGTTTACACTCAGCCTGTTTAGAAATGGAGAGTTTTTGAACATTTAGAAGTTTAATTTCTCAGGCTCAAAGTGGCAACCATCTTTATTAAAATTATTTATTCTACATCCCATTTCTCGCATGGTTCAAAATGTGAAGTAAACAGATCACTTTTTTTTTAACCAGGTGAATAATTCATTTTAAGCGATTTTTATAGTTGTTATTTCTTAACTTTGGACGACTATACAGGGTGTGTTCCGTTTTAACCTGCGAAACCTCTATTTTCGCAAACCGTTAGTCTTAGATGCATACTTCCAATTGCAAAAATGTTCAAAATCAGCTGCAAAGTTAAGATATTGAAAGTTTGAAGCGAAAATAAAAATGAGTCAAAAATACAAAATTTTACTTTTTATACGGACCCTAGGTCCTCTAACTTATAGTTAGAAAAATAATATCCATTGAAAAACAATTCCAACCCAAAAAGTTTGACATAAGTACGACCAATATTCACCGAGATATGAAACGCAGCGTTTTGTGACTTACATTACTTTACTCTCGCCGTCAATAACACTTTTTGGGGGGAAATATAGCAGTTAACAAGGGTTTAAATTTATATGTGTGCATAGAGTGTGGTTTCTCAAACTGTTTGAGGTTTTGTCGTGTGTTTTTGCGCATCACGACATAGCATTGACAAAAATTTTTGAATAGCAATGAAAAATATAAATATTTTGCTTTTTTACTTCGACAATCTGTCATTCTTCTAAAAGGGCGATAAGTTCCAATCATCTTCTGTATGGTCCCTAAAAACTTCGAACTTGAATATCTCCTTTTATTTTGGCCGCACAAATGTCAAGTTTTTTGTCTCAGTAATAGTTTTCATTAGAGTATATTTCTCTAAATAGTAGTTGGGGGACCTAGGGCCCGTATAAAAAGTTAAATTTTCTATTTTCTGACTCATTTTTATTTTCGCTTCAAACTTTCAATATCTTAACTCTGCATCTGATTTTGAATATTTTTGCAATTGGATATTGGAAGTATGCATCTAAGACTAACGGTTTGCAAAAATAGAGGTCTTGCAAGTTAAAACGGAACACCATGTATAATACTTTCGGAGTTTTTCTTCCGTTTTATGCCAATAGATCTTGTAACTTCAACAAAATATAGATAAGCTCAGGACCTGATTAATGCATGGTCCAGCGGGTCTATGGACCTGGGCACCACAATTTTAGGGGCACCAAAACAGGAGTGGATCTAGAGGGGGCCATTGGGGCCATGACCTCTCCCAAAGCCTTGTGATTGTAGGAATTTTTTTAAGAAAAAAAAAAGAAAAAAATATTATGAGAAGATAACAAAATTTAACACATGCGTTTTACTGAAAAAGAAGCATAGGTTTTTTTTGGGAGATAAATTATGTCCCTGACCTCAAAACAAAACTTTTATTTCCAAAAATTTTCTCCATATTTTAATCATTTCTTGATTCCAATTACAGATACTTGAACGATCTCTAAATGCTGCTGTTCTCAGAGTATACCTATTGTTCACAAGACCAAAGAGAGCGTAACTTTTTGTTTTTATGGCTTTAATTTCGAAACTAGGGGAAGAACCCCCTTTCACAAATGCCTTGATATGTAGAAAAAAATTGCATTTTAAGTCTTTTATTTGGAAAAAATGTCAACGGAAGCTAGCTTATCCAGCCCTTTTCACCTAACTTGCTTAAAAGCAACTTAAATGAATTTTTTTGGGACTTTAATTACAAACGATTTTTGATAGGACCCCCTCCCTCCGTTGTTTATATCGTGATGATAGCTTTAAAAGGAGGTTTTTGGAGGAGCTCACGAATCCTCCATTCCTTTCTGAAATATGTGTAAATATAGTAAAAAATCGAATTTTTAGAGTTTTAAAGGCAAATTATTTCCAGGAAGGAAGGATTCTAAACACATTCACACTTTCTTTGCACAAGCAAACATTACCTAAAGGTGCATTTTTAGGCTGGACAACTGAAGAGCTAGAAGAGCACCCCTCCTCTTCTGACTTCTCAATGTATATATTCAGAATATTTTGGTTTCTAAGCTTTATTTTCAAAAAGTATTTTGGGGCCAGCGCCCGAAGCCTGGCCTTTCTCCGTACATAATCAAAAATAGACAAAATGCGTTTTTAGTTTCCTAATTTTCAGAAATTACTCGGAATTTTAAATTTTGAAACATTTTCGAGGGAGAATCCTAAAACCACTCTCTCAAGTAATGTATCGATCCCCCTAAAATTGAGTTTTTAAAACTTCATTTTAATAAATTTCTAGGGAATTCGGAGTTTGTTCAAAAATTTCGAATGGCCCCTCCCAAAACAATCGGCTGGATCCGCCACTGCACCAAAATAGGGTAAATTTCTTTCTTTCTGCACTTTTTTTTTTTTTTTGTAATTACAACTTCGAAAGTGTACGGAGTATCTTGCAAGAAGGGCAACAAATTTTTCCTGGATCTGGGCACCACTTTGGCTTGATCGGGCCCTGGATAAGCTTATAAAAATCAGGGCTGCGAGTTGGAGGGAGGATGACCAACTCCAATTACGGGAATTTTAGAGCCTTCGACTCCGACTCCTTTGCCTTAAAAACAGTTCGACTTCGCAAGTACTGGCGGAGTTGCGGATTTGCAGAGAAAATAACCGACTCCGACTCTTCGAGTTTTAAACCTTTGACTCTCGTCTCCTACTCCTTTACTCCAAAATCAGTCAGACTCTTACTCTTCAACTCCGACTCCAACTCCGCAGCCCTGGTAAAATTCAAAAAATAGTGGACCAAAAAGTTACCCTGAAGACTGACGTCTTTAGAGCTTATCAATACAATGCTTAGTCTCCTACAGAAAATTTAAATGCTTGGACTGGGGTCATGATCCTATTTTGACTGAATAGCTTAAGTAACCTGTAAAGAAGACAGTTTACTTAAGGAGGGTGATGTATTTGGGAGAGGCGTCATCCCTCGGGGACAGAGATAATCGTCAACACCACCATACCCTTTTCAAAGAATGCCTCAACACACTCTGTTGTAATCCTTCAAATGGCGATGGCTCGCTTTAGCAAACAGAAAGGTTTTGTTCCTTCTTCCACATCTACGCCCACCCCTTTGAGCAGTGGCATACCTGACAGCAGCCAGGGGTCCCAGGTAAAGAGCGCTTTGTCGCCAACTCAACTTGACCACATTCTAAAGTGCCCAGGGAATGTTCTTTGGAATGCGGTGTGTTTTTCTGTAACGGAGGAAAATTGCCTGTCTACCATCGGGGTATTTAACCAAACCAAATGAAACAAGACTAGGGGATAAAATATCACTTTATTGACTTATTTTCTTCAGTAGCATTCTGATAGGGATGTAAGGGTAAATAATCGAAACACATTGCAGAATTCTGAACAACAGATCTGTTGCTGTTAAAATTACGAAACAAACATTAATTTTAGCATGTAATTCACTTCGTAACTTTTTAAGGATATTTTAACAAAGTAGAGGCGTCGAATTTAATTTGTTTTGTTACTTTTTACGCACTGCTTTAGGGTGCATCCTGAGGTCGTGGCCTATTGACTCAGCTGGTAATAGTGTCGTGCCAATAATTTGGTGATGGGATTCAAGGACGAATCCAGAAATTTCTCAAGGAGGGGTCGATTGTTTTTTTACTTTACCTCTCTTATGTCTCCGATTTACACCTGCCTGCATCACTTCATTTGGGTTGACACATCACTTTTATTTATATTTAGAAAAAAAAAACCTAAAATATAGAAATTTAGCCAAGGCGGTCCCCGATCTTGTTCCTTTCCTTTCCTGTTGATAGAGTTTTCCAAAATTGTCTTTTAGAAATTCAACTTCGTGATAATTCCGGGGTAATGTTTCACAATCCTCTCTACTTAACGTTATTGAAGATCGCCTAAAATTGCGTTTTTTGAAACTTCAGTTTAAAAAAATTACTGGGGTAAAGTCACTCAACTCATTCTTTCCCCTAACACTACCTGAGATGTCTACAATCGTGCCTTTAAGACTTAAATTTTAAAAAATGCTCCAGGGAAGGCCTTCAAACTTCTCATCCTAACGTCTCGAATAGTTGTCTAAAATTGGCTTTTTAGATACTTCAATTTCGAAAAGTCACCGAGAGGGGGACTCGAACCGTACTCCTTTTCTTAACGTCATTAAAGATGCCCTATATATGTATTTTTAGGACTTCAATTCGGAAAAAATTGCAGGTGCAGGATTCCGCAAGGGGGGGGGGGAGGCGATCGCTCCCATCACCCCTCCCTTCTATCTGTCCTTGATGGGATCTATCCTTCGTGGACCAGAAAATATAGTTTTTGAATGAAGAATTTTCTTCATTAGAATTCAGAACCAAATTTCCATGAATAGGGTAGGTTGGGGTAAGTGGGTCACTGGGGTAAGAGGGTCAACCCCCTAAAACTGAAATATGGCTCAGGTGTTTTTCAAACGTTTTTGCACTGATCATGTTAAATTTCATCGTAGTAATTGGTTTTGCACATATTTGGGATTCGTGGAATTTTTTTCTAGGTTATAGCACTTAGTCAAAAAAAAAAAAAAAAAACTGAAAAATAAGTTTTTACGAGTTTAAGCAAAATTTTTTGAAGAAGTGTTTCCAGGGTTTATTTATTTATTTATTTACTTTTTGTATGATAATTAATTTTTCACGTATATATTAACTTAAAATTCATACAGCAACAAGAATTTCTGTACGAAATATTAATAATAAGTGTTTAAGAGGAGGGGTCTCACTTACCCCGTACATTTTGCTATGCGGGGTAAGTGGGTTCCCCTATAACAATGTTGATTTCAAAATCAAAAGCAACTCCGATTAAATATTTATATTGGTGAAATTCAAGACAACTATGATGACTTAGTAGGAATTGATAGTTCAACTACTAAAACTGCTAAAGCTGGTAATTATGTATTTGTGAAACATACGCGAAAGAAAATCATTTAGATTTAAGTAGGTCTAATGTTGGAAGTTGATGATACAAATTAAAAAATGCCGTTGAATTTGCAAGAACGAATAGAAATAGTGACTTTTTATTGGAATAGTGCAGATGATGCTGGAATAATTACTGAGGATGAAGCGATAATGGTTCTTCCTTAGCCAATTTTACATAGACGCAGTCAATTAGTGTTTCCAACTTCTTTTCAACTTATAGTTTTGGCAAATTTACTCAAATTGATCTTAATCAACTGTATTATGTTCATTAAACACACCTTTATATGTAAATGTAAAATATGTACCTACAGCCTTTCAGTAAATTTCACGAATGAATTTGTTTTGTTTTTCGTTTTAAAATTTTCCGTGATACAGATTTAAAAGATAGTAAATATCTCATAAGTGGATGCATTTACAAAAAAAAAAAAAAAAAAAAATCACACTAAAAATTTACATACTTTATCATGTAATACTCCTTTACCCCTTTTTTAATACGCTTCATTTAAATTTAAATAAAAGGGGGGTGACCCACTTACCCTTTACTATGGGGTAAGTGGGACACCAATCCGATTTTTAAAAAGAAATTAATCGTTAAGAATATTTAAAGCATTATTTTAGAAAATAATGATGAACTTTTGCTTATTTATAATGTCCAAGATAAAAGAAGACAAGAAGTTTATTTATTTATTTATTTATTCACAAAACTTTTGTACAAGGTTTCAATTACGAACTATTCTTAAAAAGGGCCCCACTTTCCTCAACCAACCCTATAATCCCCCATTGAGATCCCAAGCTGAAATTTTGTACAAATGAAGATAAAATACACAAAATCTTTTGGGAATTAAACAAAAATCATTATATGTTCTCTAAGAAATTTAAATTTTAAATTTAAATTTAATTTTTTGAAATAATTTTTTTTTAGATTAGTCGTGCTGCATATTATATTAAACAGCAACTAATTTACTTTAAAATGCCTTTAATCAAATCTTTCCATCAATTTTCGATGCTGAGTTATCGTCCATTTTATGTTCAAGCATCCACAGTTGTCGGGCAGGATTCTGAACCAGCTGCTGCATCGAATCAGAAAAGAAAACGCTTATTTTATCGTGTTAAAACGAAGTAACATGTATACATTATTTCTCAAAAGTGTTTTTTAGGGTACGCCATAACGTCTTTAATACTTCACCAAACTTCAAAAGAAGAATATCATTTAAAGTTTTTTTCGTAACTATCAGCGAAAACTGAACAAACAAGTCACATATGTATGCAAGCCTGGTTCTTTTTGTTTGCTAAAGTTTTCCCAAATTTTAGTGTTTGTGATCTTCCCCCTCCCCTCCCATTTATGAGCCTCAGTCACTTCTGATGTTTGGCAGCGTTTGTTTTGATTATTACTTTTACGTACCAGCTTTTTTTATTTTCGGGGTTTTTTTTAAATTTTGAAAACAGTTTTAAAATTAAAAAAAAAGATAAAAAGTGGTGGTGCGGCGGGGGGGGGGGGTGCTACCAATCTGCAAGTTGATCCCAGCTCATATCAAGCATAGGTATGTTTACTTACTACTCATTAGACCATCTCTAGAAAGATAGCCCCATAGTTAACTAAATAGAATCTGGAAAAAATCATTATTGCTTAAGTCAAATTTTATTCAAAAATTCATAAAAATATGATCCCATTGAGATCCCAAGCTGAAATTTTGTGCAAATGAAGATAAAATACACAAAATCTTTTGGGAATTAAACAAAAATCATTATATGTTTTCTAAGAAATTTAAATTTTAAATTTAAATTTAATTTTTTTAAATATTTTTTTTTTAATTAGTCGTGCTGCATATCATATTAAACAGCAACTAATTTACTTTAAATTGCCTTTAATCAAATCTTTCTATCCATTTTCGATGCTGAGTTATCGTCCATTTTATGTTCAAGCATCCAAGAAAAAAAAGGGGGGGGGGCTTCCAAAAATCAAAGTCTCATTAAAAAAAAAAGAAGAGATAAAAATCTAAAAATTTGGACTTTTAATCACCTTGAAGGGTACAATCGATGAGCCAACTTTCAAAGAAATCCAAAAACGTGATGAAAAAACTTTGGATCACTTAACACGGAATTGACCCCTTCTTCTTCTTCTTTTTTTTCTTTTTTTTTTTTTTTTTGAAAAACAACAAAAACCTGCTCACATATGCATGCTTTCTCAAAATTAATTACTTAAAAGTGAAATGTTCAATTTTTTTTTTTTTTTTCTTTGTCTCTAAGTAAAGCTGAGCTGCACCTGCCCCCCACTCCCTTCCCACAATGACTAGGAGAGCTCATGTGCATGAGAGACTCCAGAAAAGAGAAAAAATGCCCTTAAAAACAACCCCCAGAAAATTTCAATGGCACAGTCTGCGCCATGAGTACCCGGAGGGGATGGTTAATTCGAGATAAAGTAAAATGAAAAACGCCTTTCAAATTAAAAAATAATTTTTAAAAGGTATCGCCGGCTAAACTTTTCTTCGGCGATAATGGTGTCAAATGCTCGCCAACTTCAGCAACCCCGAAACGAAAACGACTTCGAAGCTCGGATGCAGCAGACGATTCGACGCCTCTCGGAGCACGTGCAGTGGTAAATCATGTCATAGGATTCCGTAGAGCAGAGGAAAATGTTACTCTTATTATTCCTCCAGTAAAAAATACTTGTATCCAGAGATATTGCTAGGATTTTTTTTTTCAAGGAATGAATGTACTCCTTCACATTTTTGGAAGAATTAAATGTCCGAAAATGTGAACAACATATTTATTAGTTATTAATTTCATATTCCGAAGGATGAAATGAAAAGACATGATAAGTATCTTGCTTTTAAACAGTTAGATATCGGACATTTTGCATAACAAAATATTAAAACACTATCCGCGTCACCTGACGTTGCACGACCTATTTGGAAATAAAAGTTATGTCAAGTGACAGTGACGCGTGTTCAACAATCAGTGTTGAATAAAGGAAAAAAAAAACACAGAGAAAAATTTCTCGTCGGAAAATCGGCCACAGCTCCTAAAAATTCCGTCAAAATTTGGACCTTAGTCCCTAAAAATCCCCATTCGAATAAGAAAATTTCGTAAATTAAGCTAACACTCCCATAAAACTCAAAATACTCGAATGAATAAGGATAAGTATAAGTAAAAGAATCATTTGAATAAAAGCAGCAGTTCCGCAATCCACAATAGCGTCAACAGACTTTTAGAATCCTCATTAGAATTAAAACAACAGCCCCCAAAATCCACCCCTGTCATTTGGACGATAAGAGGGGATGATTCCCCCCCCCCACCCCCCAATTTCGGTAGCATAATGAAATTAGCAATTTTGCAAAATTCCTCTTTGTTCTCTAAAAGTCTCCATTAGAAAAACCGACGCCAGTCCGTCAAAATCTATATCAGTACCAACCATTCTTAGACAACGCTAACGGTAAATCTAAAAGTCCCGATTGGCTTAAAGTGAATAGTAAAGGTATCTATTAATACATAACTGAAATATTTGATTATTTGCTGCCGGCAGTACAAAAAAAAATTAGGAAATCCCGGAAAAATAACCAAAAGAGGAAGAACATTTAAATCTCTCGATAACAGGAAAAGCTTCACAGCAAAAGGAAGAATTTTATTTATTTACATTCAAGAAAAAATAGCATCAGATTTTTCTTCTCGATGATTTTATTCAAGTTAATTGGAACTGAGATCGCGGCAGGCGATAAATTTCCAATTTAAAATTGTTTTTTCCTTTTATAATTAATATTGAATGTAGTTACCTCGCGCAGCTATGCAAGCCTGTACACGTTTTAGCATTGAACCATAGAGGTGCTGAATGTCACGATTGGGAACAGCATTTCATATGGGTTCAATCTGAAGCCAAATTTCATCCGTATCAACTGCCGGACGAGACACATGGGCGAGTCTCCGAGCAACGCAATCCGAGACATGCTTGACGGGCATCAATCCGGAGGACGGGCAGGCCAAGTAAGTAGCGTAACCTGCCGTGCACCGAAAGACACTTGTACGTTACGTGCGACATGTGGACGTGCATTGTCCTGCTGAAACCCTGCACCAGGAATGCTCTGAAGAAACGGTAATACCTCCGGCGTCACTTCGTCCCTGAAGTAGCGCTCGTTATTGAGGTTACCTGTAATTCAGACTAGATGGGACTGCCCTTGATATTCAATGGCATTTCAGACCATGACGCCTGGCGTTATGCCAGTATGACGTCGGATTACACACTCTGGGAGGTGATGGTCCCATGTGTAATGTCTGACGCGTACACGTCCATCGTTATAGTGCAGATTAAATCCGGACTCATCCGAGAAGACGACCTGTAGCTAGTTCGCGTTCCATTGAGTGCGTTGGTGGTCCCATTGAAGCCGAAAGCGACAATATGGTTGAGGGTAACGCCTGCTTAGGGGAATCCTTGCATGCAGGCTCTGGAGCAGCAGACGTCGACGAACTGTGGATGCAGCAAGTGTGACAACTGTAGCCATACTCCAACGTTGTGCTAGCGCACGAGAGGACGCTATATGATCCATCACAACTAGGCAGGTGAGGTGTCGAGAATCCGTGGCGTCATTCGGATGCGTGGGCTGGTGCGAGCCCATCTTCTAATTTCATCGTCCTCTATCCATATTTTACTAATAGGCATCACAGTTGAGGCATTACGCCACGTGCGGGCGCTGATTTCTCTACACATAAGTTGACCTTCATGCATGCAGATCATGTGGCCACGTTCTAACTCCGTTACTCGTTCGTATGACGCTCTGTGTTTTGGACGAGGCATATTAAGTACTAGAGAAACATCTACTATCGGCAGATAATCATGCAATGATTCCGAAAAACCTTTACAGCCCTTTATGATACAGAGTCTACGCCGCAGTTCAGAGGGCGTAACTCGGTCCCCGCATGCGCGATGTCGTAGATAAATATAAGATAAGCAACATTTTCAATTTTTTCTCTTTTTTTCATTTTTCAAGATGATAAAATTTTATTTAAAATGCCAACTGCGAAAATACTTCTGGGAAAGCTTTCAAGATGTATTATCTTCGATGCGCTTGTAGAGAATTTTAAAATGTCTCTGCTTTAGGGGCGCTTCAACCTTCAAAGAGAAGTCAAATGACCTTGTCAAGTCACTATGACCTTGCTTTATTTCCAAAAACTTCTAAAATGGGAATTTTTTGTTCATTTTTCACCGATGGTAGTGAAAAAAAAAACTTTAAAATGAAGCCTTACTTATGATGTTGATGCAGGGGTGGACTGGATCCTGCAAGATAACGCCAATCATGGCCTCCAAAGGGCGTGCAGGGGGGGGGGAGATAGAACACAGGTTTACGAGTTTAAAAAAAAGGAAAAGAAAGCAAAGTATAAAGTCGCACAGGTTTGTGAGCGAAAAAAAAAAAAAAAACACAAGGAAGTTGCACCAAAAATTAAAATTAAATTTGAAAAAAAAAATGTGTTCAGGCTTGAAGGAGCGTAGGCGGGAGGCGCTGGCTGATGGGCCAGTCCGCCCCTGTGTTGATGAAGATGTATTAAGAAAGTTAAAACCCTTGACAAAATAATGTATAAGCTTTAGTCCCTTTTCGCAGTTACATAAAATGAGTTTGTTCACTAAAGCATGATCTAAAAAAATCCGTGTTCATTACTACTACCATTGTAACTTCCTGCCTTCACTTTACTCTTTTTTACCTTGAAAATATTTTATGTTAAAGAAAATATATTATCATTACTGATGGGGGGAAAAAAACCACTTTAACCTGAACTGTGCGGAATAGCTTATTTTACAGCTACCAGTAAAAAGATCTTTTTGTATAGATTTTCCCCTCTACTTCTGTAAGATTTCTTTTTCTTTCTTATACGAAGACAGAGTGAGAGAGAGAAATATAAAACTTCTCTAGAGTAGGATTTGTTAAGTGAAAAGGATATAAACAACTTAAAAAACTTTAACTGCTGACTATAAAGTAGCATGCATAGTTCGACAAAAGAGATAATTCGTATTAAATCGACTTTTATGGGGAAGGAACATTTTCGAGCCGTGAGTAGATTCAAGTTTAACACTTCCATCGTAATAAAAGGGCTCAGATTGAAACTGGAAAATAACATTTTATCATTCCAGCCATCACATAAACGGGTGTTAACTGCTACTAAGTAGAACAAAAGAAAGAGAACCTTTTCAAGCATCTGTCATGAGATCATTCACTTCTGAAAAAACAAAAGAATGTTTTGTTTTTTCAAAATGGCAAAAGAAAATATTTTTACTGACATTAAAAAAGAAAAAAAAAAAACCTTAAAACAAATTGTTAGCATTTTGCAGAAAGTTATTTTTTCTCCCTTTCCTGTCTTTCGTTTTGCAAGAACTTACCAACAGTTAGTATAAAAAAAGATATTGTAAGGATCAATGACTTAACCCTTCAAGGATCATAAACTTTGCGAAAGTAGCGAATGGACTTTTTTCATATATAAAACTAATAATGGCGGCGTAAATAACATGTGTTTCAAGTTTTGTGAAAATTGGCTCAGTAAATTTTGTGTAAATGGATGGGACGCAGGTATCAACGTAGTTCATTAGAGATGCAAAACTGCAATTATTTTCCAAAATTTGATTAATTTATTATGACTTAACAGGGGACGTGAGGCCTCGGAGATCGCTCTATTTAGAATTTTTTTAAAAATCGTGTAATTAAGACACATTCCCGTAATTTCTCTTAGATGCTCTTTGTACTTTTATTAGCTCCGTGAACAAATTATTTTTGAATTTTTAATCGAAATATACCTTTTCCGAGGAGGTTTTGCTACAGTCTTAAGATTTTTCGAGAAAATCATATGCTGCAGTAAATTACTAACAACTCGTAATGAAAATGAATCATTTATTAACAGAACATTTTAGTACCAGAAAGTTGATTATATTACGTTACGGAAACATTTTGACAGCCCTTTAACTATTAGTATTTCGCGTCGTACTTCGAGGAATAATTCAGCCTTTGTGTAACGTTTGTGAACATTTCAAACAACTCTCAACCTCATCTAGAATATTTTGCATCTCTTCCGCATAACGCGGAAGAGATAAATTATAGTGCCTTATAGTTATTCTAGGCACTAATGATAAATGAACCTATAAACGCAGTTCAAAACGTTAAGAGCCATGTCTACTACTGCCGAAAGTTGTAACGCGGAAGGGGAGGTGCAGTCTCACAGACCGCTTCTAAAGAATGCAATGAAATTTAAACCAGATGCACTTGCCGAAAGATACTGATAAGCAAGGGGGTGTTCAAGGTCACAAAACTAAAAGCTATAGGGAAAACCATTCAATCTGCAATTACTGCGATTCCGAGTCACAACTGACTATAACTGTATTTATGTCAAGGACTGCATACTAAGTGCCTTGCCTCCATTATTTTTTTATACCGATAGATGGCAGCACCATCACCGGACCGAACAGTTAATGAGAATTGAGAACTAGACCTGAAGCTAATAGCTACCTGGTGCTAGCACCCCCAGAGGTATCGTTTCACTTGGAGGACATTGAGACCACGAGCATATTTAACGTCGCCCAGTCCCCTTTAATGACGACGGTGGATCTTCGACCATCGAGGTTCGAACTCAGGACCCTCCGGCCTCGAATCCGACACTCTACCGATCGGACTACCATGGCCCCAACCATTCAATCGAACTGAAAATGAAATAGGGGTGATCGGATGAACTTTTGAGCGGTGTGTGAGATCGCAGCTCCATTGTTAAAAGAAAGAATTTTAAAGAGTGGTATTATTAACTGATACCACTCTTCTAGCTAATAATTAGCTCTCTCTATTCAAGCTAATAATTAGCTTGAATCTACAATCTACTTGGATGCAAATGGATTGAAGCTTCCGAGTGGGTTTGAAAAAATGATAAGTGTGCAAAAGTTTTCAGTTACACAATATAAAACAGCCACAAGAAAGTCATTAAGGTCATTAGGGCTCGACCGATGGCATTTTTTGGCCGATGGGCCGATGCCGATTGTTGGCCGATTGTTCAAAGATGGCCGATGGCCGATGGCCGATTGTTTTCCTCCAAATGGCCGATTGCCGATGGCCGATGGCCGATGCCGTTGGCCGATGGCAAAAAAAAAAAAAAATCAAACAGAAATAAATTGATAAGATTGTCAGGGATTTAAAGAATCATTGATTCATTTCACTTTACTTCCTTTCTACGAATAAAGAATTGTAATCACAAAAAAAAAAAAAAAAATCAGATTTCGACCTAAATTTCTATTTTACTATCACCAAATTTATACTTCACAAGTTTTTTCGGCACATCTGTGCATACATATGTACCTAAGAACATATAGATAACCAAATATTCATTTTGAACGCCTCCTCAGTTAATTATCGCAAATTCTCTTGTGATGTCTTCATGTGCGTGAACTTGCGTCACTCAAAAACGTTATGAAATAGTAAATTGAAAACTCATACATACGTAGTATGATCTAAAAGTTCGAAGTCAAGTTGTATAAAACCTTACCCTGAATAGTTCACATTACCGAAGCATATATCTATGTACAAAATAGTCACCTTGAACGATTATGCACTTCTGCCAACTTTCGCATAGCTTTTAGAAGTACTCGTGGAAGACATTTTTCGCAAATGCCTGTAAGGCCTCTCGCGCTGCTGCTTTAACTTCATCGTGGGGAAGAAGGCTACTTTCATGTTGAGGATGCACGGTTCGATTGGTCAATACTCTAATATGACAAACAAATAACATAACGTTTCGTCGGACTTAGCTCCGTGTGACTTTTACCTGTTCCCAGCAAAAAAACATTGGCATAGACGCCGCTTTTTTCCGTCAGGAGAAGATGAAGCTGCATCATAGAAGGTAGCGAAAAATGGCTTCCAAGAGTGTCTCCAAAAGTTATATGAACACTGGCAGAAGTACATAGTCCCTTAACTATTCTGGGTAAGATTTTATACAGCTTGTCCCTGAACTTTTGCATCGTACTACGTACAATCTGTATAGGGTGTAGTTATGCTTCTCCTTTTTTGACTGCTGTATGATGAAAGAGAAAGAACAATAGCCAAAAAAAGAAGGAAGAAAAACAAAGAGATTGTTTAATAACCAATTGATTCGTTTTTTTTTTTTTTAAATTGAGCATATAACTAAGATTTCAGTAATGTTGCAATAATGTATGGATTTAGGTACACTAAACATTGTTAAAAAAAATTAAATTACGTTGTTTAATCATTCAAAAAAAATAACAATAAGAAGAAGAATAGAACTATGAAACCGTCAACAAATTACGCAATTAAAGTGGAAAGATTGCACGTAGACATTTTTTAGTCATCAAATTAAACAAAAACGGTAACAGATAAATTAAAATATTAAATCAAAATAGTAATATTTTTATACTTATTTAAAATTTATGAATAGAAAAGTTTGCATTTTTTATAAAAGCTATAACAGTGACATACATTTTGCTGAAAAAAAATTGCCATAAAAAGAGCAAGGTTCTTAAAACGCAGGTACAATAAACAAACTCAATATTTACACCAAGTTAATAACTGAACACATATACTACTTGATGTGATGTTTGCATACATAGTATTGAGCAATTTGATTGTTTCATCTTTTATGAAGCTTTACAAACAAGTTCAAATTAAATTTTTCAATTTAACAATAATTTTCTGAAATTTGAAAAATTGCATAATAGAAAATCCTTACAACTTTTCTATAAAAAACGAAAATAACTTATTCATTGATTTTATATAAATACATAAAAATAGTTACTTACAACAGGAAAAAAATCAATCGCTATTAATGATGCAAAAAAGATGGCAATTTACGAAATATAGGTGAAACAAGTATGATAAATGCGCAAAATGTTATTTCTTGACCAAAATAAATAATCGCTAAATATTTAAGAAATGCTTGAAATGACGAGGTAGGGTTAGGGCGGTCACCCTCTGAATTTGGAGTAAATCACACTTCGGTCACACTTGGCGACCCAATCAATTTCGGTCTGCCTCATTTTTTTAGTACAGAAAAGCTACCACCAACGCCTCGGAAGAGTTTCTGAATTTACTTCAGCACTTCCGAAAAAAAAAAAAAAAAAAAAAAAAAAAATCAAAAGTCCCTTTGATTTCCGAATTATGTCACCATTCAAAACGTCTTTAATCAATTTCTTACATTAATGCCCAAAATTCTTTCTAAACAATAGATAAAGTTTGAAAAGAAAAAATCTTCAATTTTATGAATGGTGTTAGTCTTAAACAACTCAGAAATACAACTAGAGTTTAATTTCAGAAATTGAGAGAGTGGGAGGAGGGGCACGCAAGTGTTCTCGGAAATTCAAAAAAAAAAAAAATCGTAAAAATAGAGTTCAAAATAATCATAAACATTGAGCAGAAAACCCTTTCAAAACTTGCACCCCAGTTTGTTTTGACGTGCAATGGCGGATTTAAAATATAGCAAATGTTGCAATTGCGCGAGAGGCCCCATAACCATAGCGCCACCGAATGAGTTACAAAAATGCGAATGATAAATGTTTTACAACTTCTGTGATCCCCAAAATGTATTTCGACGGGCCCCAAACTTGTAACTCCGCTGAAGCGATACAGAAAAGACTGCATTACTGTGATTCATATTACAAATATCGAAATATTAAAAATTACCGTCGGTTTAACGGGAATCTAATAAAATGACACAAAAATCGGTTTCGTCATCTCATATTTGTTTCCATAGTCTCCAATTCGGCAATATATCACCAAATGATCGTCAGTCTGAGACGCTATATTAGTTTTGCATTGAAATAAGTAATTAATAGCCACAAAAAATGAGTTAACAGGCTTTTCAGAACACCCGATCGAAAACAAAAAGGGAAGTGCACAACTGGAACATTCGCAGACCCCACAGACTAAACTTTAACCTTCTACAGATTATCATTTTTGAGTTATGACTTATGACAGATACATACGTACATCCTGCTGCAAGAAACAACGCAATAATTAACTTGTTTGGTACCTGAATGTAATATTAAAAACTCTTCTAGGGATGACTAAAAATAGAAATTCATACTGAAATTTAAGTAAATAATTTTATATGAAAACAACAACTCCATTTACTTTGTATTAAAAAGTAAAACAGCAAAGGTCCTTTTTTTTTTTCAAAAACATCGGCCAATTCCATCGGCTTTTCGATGTTTTTTAAGGCCGATGGGCCGATGTTTCCCGCAAGTTAGCATCGGCCGCCGATGCCGATGCCGATGGCTAAATTGTTGAACCATCGGCGCCGATGCATCAGTCGAGTCCTAAAGGTCATAGACAATTCTGAAAAGAAGTATGAGGCGGGCCTACGTCCAGGAGACCCCATGACACCTACAGCCTTAAAAGTTTGTACAAAATTACTTCGAGCCCCGGTGGTTTGCACTTGAGGTTTTTTTTTTTTTTAATTTCGAATTAGTTTTCTTTTGTAATTAATTTTTTAAGCTCAAATTTCGCGTAAATTGCCTATTAAAGGGGTGAAATTTACTTGCACATATTAATATTGTATATCGTTGGAAAGGGTAGAATTTTTTGCGTTATACACAATTTGTTTCAATGCTGTAACTTAATTACGGCGGGAGTTATTTGCGTTTTTAGCTCGATTTTTTTTAAAAGCAATTCAATTTGTGCTTAGCTGAAAGTTAGGCACAACTTTCTTCATTAAATCTATCAGTAAAAAGTGAAGGAATTGTCCCACAGTATTCTTTTTGACACCACTGGAAAGAACGCTTTTTTACTCCAGATCTAACTTGACCTGTGGTCGAAAAACTAAGCTTCTATCTCCAAAGAAAAACAAGTTACAAGCCGTTTTAATCAAGTTCGAAAAATCTCATCTACATTCTAATTATTGATGATTTATTTGGCGTTGCCATAGTTACGTCTTTTAGATTCGTTTGTTTCTTCTTTCTTATTCACAAATTTTAAGGGTTTCGATTTTAACGAAAAATCTTAGACTCAACTCAATTTAAGCCCCGAGCTAAAAAGTAAAATAGATTACTAGAGACCACAAATATGAAAGCGACTTTGCAAAAGTACAAAACTGCAGTTTTGCAATGCTCAGGAACCCCTTAACCCTTACGGATCTGCAAGTTGGTACAACTTATTTTGAAACCCTGTTAAGGGGTGCTTTTTGTCCAAAGGGAGCTCATAATTAGTGATGTGCCGAATCGTCAAAAAAATGGATCCGCGGATACGGATCATTAGTGTCAAGATCCGCGTATACGGATACGGATCTCGTCTTTTTTTCCCCCAATTTAACTATCCAAAAATTTAATTTGTTACGGAAGGTATTCACGTCAGAATAATAACACTGCTTCTTCAAAAAATGTCGTCTACGGCGAAAATATAATCAAGAATGATTTATTCTTTAAAGAAATCTCCGATAAATTTGAGGGAGAGTTGGAAGGAACGGGTCAACGCTGCATTAATGCTTAAATAGAATGTGAAAAATTATTTCTAGGTTGCTCCGTAGATGTAGGATACAAGAGCAAGGGTGTAAAGCTGCTACTGGACAGGCTAGAGATTATTTTTCGCATTTTATTTCAGCATAAACCCAGCGTTGACCCATTCCACCCAACTTACTCCGACCGACAGAGTAACAGAGCCGGAATCAGCTTTACAAACAGTAAATAGAGAATTTAGTCTCCCTTTTTTTGTAGAATTCCATGAAAAACCAAAATGAAGAATAATATAACCCCAAATCAATAACAGAAACTAACATTAAACTAAAAGAAAAAACATGTCTCAGAGGGCCGACCTGATATTGAGATGGATTTCGCGGGTCAGAACACACATTGCTAACAAATATGAACTGACAGCAGATAGAAAATTTTAATCATTGAGTTTTTTCTCCTTATCCTATGACACTTGACTATGAAATAGCTACCGATCACGCGTATAAAGACTTTGAATTGCATTTAAAATTCCCTTAACAAGATTATAGCTTTTATTGTATATAACTTGGAAGTTCCAAACAAATATCAAACGCAGAAAACTTAGTTCGTTCAATTTGGAGCCAATATTTTTAACATACGGGTAATTTTTTACTACCATAATTCTTAAAAACGTTAAGTCGGTTTTTATTAATATTTCCGGTAATTAAAGTTCTCTGCAAAAACGAGGCCAAGCTAAGAACACTTTCGATCAAGTCACCTTTTGAACGAAAAAAGAACTATCAAAATCGGTTCATCTGTTTAGGAGCTACGATGCCACAAATCGACACACAGATACACTTTTAAAACTCATTATCCGTTTTTTTTTTTTTTTGCAACGGGGGTACAAATTGGCTTCTGAAATGATACCTTATAATTTAAACAGGAAATAAAACCTAATTTAAACGGAATTTAAGAGTCTTTTATTCAAATATTTAAGAATTTTTAGAATAATAGCGATCCGTTTAAGATCCGTCAAAAAAGTAGCGGATACGGATACAGATCTTTATTTTTCCTCGGATATCCGCGGATACGGATACGGATATTCGTAACATCACTACTTATAATGCGTTTTTAATCTGTTTCTTTCTAATTGACGTTTTAAATCTTTGCGAATCAAATGAGATTCCGAAGCAATCTTCGGGGGTTGGTGAGCGTCGGCGAGCAGGGGGCGGAGCCCCTAGTAAGTTTAAATAATGGTTAGCAAAACATTAGTGCCCACTTGGTATAATCGCACAGCATACAAAAATGAACGAATTTTACAACAGATGATGCAATGGGATTTTGAAATGCGTAAAAGATCAGAACTTAGGAACAAAGCATAAAAACAGCTAAATTGCGTCAATTTCGCGTCCTCTCGGTAAAACATGGTCCTATATATATTCCAAAGCTCAAAATCCATAACCAGTTGTCAATTTTCATGATTTTTGAGGGTTTTTTTTGCTAAAAATTATGATTTTAAATGAAAAATGTCGGTCATAGTCGAAGCCATGACTTCCCAGGTGCGCGGATACTCTGAAATTATGGGATGGCGTAAGAGATTTGGAGTTCCCATGATGTTTAAAGCTTCTATTTCAAAGCTATCTTTGAGGAATGAGAATGTTAAATGGCAGAGAGGAAAACACCATATGCTATTTTGGCCTAAGGAGCAGAAAGGGAGCAGGTAAGTAGCCCTCCAAATATTATTCAAAATTGAAGTCCTAAAATTAAAATTTTGAACTACCTTTGGGAGGAGGAGGAATTTGCGGATAGAAAATTTTCCTCCAGGAAGGGGCAGCTGCCCCTCCATGCTCCCTCTGGCTACTCCCATGGAAATATTCCACTCAAATACTAGTTTTTAAATATTTTTCCATCAAGTATTTCAATAAAAACTCCCCTTTAAGTCTAATAATTCCAATATTATTTTAAAAAAAAAATCCGATACATTTCCAATGTTTTAAGTATTTCTAGTATCAGTAAACACCTAGTGCAATTATTTTTTCTTATATTTTGCATTTTAATTGCTAAATACAATGAAATAAATAAATTTAAAAAAAAAGAACTTAATTCGAAACAATTTGCATTAACAGGGTATCTTCTGTAATTAGAGCTTTGAAATCCATGACTTCTGCTTGTAACTTTACATGATTCACGCGATGCACTTTTCCTACTTTCAAACGATAACAAAACGTGTAATTCGCATATTAACAATGCAATTGTTATAAATTACATGCAAAAGTTGTATCCGTCTTCAACCACCAATTAGTAATTTCAACCTATAGTTTATCTGTTTTTAAACTGTATCACAGCGGTGCAATCTGAAGCCCAGAAGAGGCCCTTGTGTGTGCACCTGATCCTAAAGAGATGATCCCCCCGATATATATAGGCATGTAATCCTAGTTCACTAAATTAAAGTAGAGAAACTAGGATTGCGCGCCCAAAAATGAGTGTTTTCGAGAAAGAGCGGAAATTTTGCTGCATTTCCGAAGTTTTCTTAAAGCGAAATTTACTTTTAATCCTTTAACTGGCGCTCACATGAATGTACAACCAACCACGTAATAGACGGGTATAATAAAACAGTGGGGAATCCAGAAAGAGGCCAACAGCCCTCCCCTCACACAGAATGCTGAGTTGAGTGTTTTACAAAACTATTATTATTAAACTAAAAACTATTTATATTGAACTATTATTATTAAACTATTTCTTACTGATGAGAAGAAAAGAACACATCTTTGGAGAACAAAGTGGTTTTTAGAAATTAATAGTAATCTTAAGGGAAAATCTTAATTTATTTTTTAAATAAATCTTTGAATTAAAAATATTAAAAGTAACAGCTGATTGATCAACTAATTCCCCCCCTCCCCCATACTATTTTTTCTAGTTCATCTGAAAATAAGAAAGTGTTCGAAATGCTTCTATCGAAATGCTGAAAAACATCGAATATCGCTTAAAATTGCGTGTTTGGAGCTTTAACTTCAAAAAATTACTAGCCCTAATGTTACAAAATATGGCTTTATAATTGTGTTTTTAAGACTTGAATAAAATATTAGGGCAATGGTTCCTGTACCGCCTTCCTCCAATATCAAAAAGCAATTAGGTTTTTTAAGCTACACTTACAAAAATATTAAGAGGAATAGCTCCTGAATATAAAACATCGCTTTAGTTTTTAGCACCATAATTTTGAAATTTCTACCAGGGATGAGCTTTAGAACCTCCTTCGCATAAAATCTTCAACGCTTGTCTAAAATTGCGTTCTTGAAAATTCAATGTCAAAAGCATGGGGGAGGGGGGAGGAATTGATTACGACCTATCAAAAAAAAATCGATCAGGGATAGTCTTTGAGCTCCATCCGTTACCCTAACGTCAGCAAATACGGCCTATAATTGCGTTTTTAAAGCTTCAATTTCTAGAAATTCCGCTGAGACCCCTGCACTTTTTGCCCCCCTAACATCAGCTATAAAAGTCTAAAATTATGTTTTTAAAGCTAAAAGTTTCGAAATTTTTCCGGGGGAGAACCCCCAAACCCCCCTTTTCTGTCAGATACAATTTTTTTGTTTTTTCTCCAATGTCCCCCCCCCCTAAAAACTTTTCTCTTGTTGTGTCACGGAAATAGAATATCACTGGTTCAGGGCTAAGGTCACTAATAACAGAGTGTGTAAACTGTACAGATTCTTCATTTCTGGGATCCTGGAAAACGACTTTTCGGAGAAAGAAAAATCCTTTCTTAAGCAGGGCAGTATGCAAGGGGGTGGTTTATAGGGTTCAAACCCCCACTGAAATTTTTCATCCAAAAAAATGCTTTCCATTATTTAATATGTAACAATATGGCGTTTTGTAAGAACATCAACCCCTTTCATTTAGATAATCTATTGTAAACAAAAATCAATACAATACACATGAAACCAAATTTGATAGACCATATAAATGTTTCAAAGAATGTGTTTGGTAAAACCCCCTCCGAAACAAGAGTCTGGTTACGGCCCTGTTCCTAAGTACTTAGAATTCCTTGAACTTTCTACTTAGTCCATGGAATTATTCGCGAATTAAAATCAATGCAACTAAGAAAAAGAAATCTGTACTTAGAGACCACAGAACGTAAAGCACAACTGTTTGGCACCATTGATTGTATAAACTATAAACACAACACACAACAACAAAAGAGGATCATCATATTTTTTGGGGAAGAGTGAAACTTTTCCGAATGTACACTATATGACTAAAAGTATTGGGACACTTTCAAAATTTCATTTTTACAGATTTCTAGAGAAATAAAAGACCAATTGCTCCGTAATTTTTTTCACATACAAAGTAACTCCAGCTGTCATTGTCCAATAAAATTAGGTCTACTATTCATTTAGAGGGCCATTAACAAGTTGAGGAACCAAAAAACAATTTTTGATCATTTTTCATTGTAAGGTAATAAGCTATAAATTTGAGAAATAATTTAAATCCTATCAAAAATTTATTTTATATTTTCGTGAAAGTATCTCTTATACCCATGGAGATATAAGCATTTCTTCTTTCAAAAATGCAATTTTTTAAAAGGTTTTTGGCTCATATCATACAGAGTTTTTCGTCAAACGTTACTAAACTTTCAGACTATTTGGCAGCATATTAGAGAAATATAGCAACAAAATTTGAAGTTAAAATTTTCAAAACAAAATGAAATACGAACGTGTAAAGCAATTACTTTTTCACTGCACATGGTCAAAAGATAGCAATTTATAACTTTTATAATCCAAAGCTCAGATATATTCTAAAACTCATGAAAAAAATTCCACTCAATATCTTTAAAATTTAAAAGGTTATCAGAGATCTAATGGACCGAATTTCTATAATTCTTGGGTAGGCCACGAATGGTAAGGGGTTGTTCAAGCAGTGAGTATGGTTAAGATTGCTGTTGCGAAAGAAACCTTCCAGTCGAAGAGGTTATCTGGCGATGATATTGAACATATTCAGCTTGTCATCTCAAGGAGGACAGACCTGATTCTCTCTGAGGCTCACATTCCCAAAATGCAAAAGGCTTTTTTCCAAAATTAGTATTAGGATGACTTCTGGTCTTCCTACTGGTCTTACACCGTAAAGCAGCAACTTGCTATAATGGGTGTCAGTAATGATCCCATTTGCAGAGGTTACCTCTTTAATGAAGAATCTATTACTTACACCCCCATGTTATTGTGAAAGGCTTTCTGCCTATAGATTTGGTCGTTTGATAGACTTTGGTCATCATTTGCTTGAACAGTGAGAGAATCATGTTACTCCTATTAGTTGCTTGCTGAATTTTGCTTCAGCTACTGGTCTGTTTTAAAGACTTTTGTTTGACGACTAGTACAATAGACATCTGGTAGCAGTGCTTGGTTTGGTTGAGCCCCCCTTTTTTTTTCATTTCCTTCATTCATCAACTCGGATGCAAACAAATTAAAAACTTCAAATGAGCACGGCAAAATTAGGGGTGTACAATCATCTACTACACAATAAAATGTATAAGAAGGGTTTAAAATAATACTGAGCACAATATTATGAATGTCCAAGGGGTAGAATCACATAGAAAATAAAAAGGAGCAAGTTTTATAAGAGCAGATGCAATTAAATTTTGAAATGCACGAAAAATTGGGACTGACCCGTAAAAGCGTAAGAAATGCCTGTGACATGTCATTTTTTCACCTAAGCTGTTATCAGTAACTATGTATGCTCTATAGCCCAAAATCCATGACCTATGGTCAGTTTCCATAACTTTTGGGCATTTTTGATGTAAATTATGACTGTCCATGATTTTCTTCGACTTTCCATGTGCAGTGATACCCTGTGTTTAAGCAAAACTATTTTCTGTTAAAAAAATATCCCCTCGGTAAGCATAGCTGAAAGTTAAAATAAACAGAAACTATTTCAGAAGACATATAATTTTTATTCACACAATATACAAGGAAATTCTACAGGGTCATTTAATGGAAAACGAAACTGAAAACATAGAAGTTTCTTTTCTTTGTAGAAAACAGAACAATAAACACAATTAAATACAAAAGGAATGAAATAGCAGTTTTTTTTTTTTTTTTTGTCTAAATGTTTATGTATATTAAATAGTAAAATAAATTAGCAGAGTCAAACTATATGACTATCTTCAATTGCACATTGAATTAGAAGAAAATAATACAACCGATAGAAAAAAGTCTGCATACTTACAGAACAAAGACAGAAATTGCTTTCCACCAGTAATTCTTAACAAGTGAAAAAATATATTTCACAGTAAAGTGGTAGAAAAAATAAAATGCATAGAAAAATGTACACTATTAAAGATGAGACAGACAAAATATTTATGCAAAGTAAAAAAGGAATTACAAGAAAACTTAGCTATTTCAAACAGTACACTAAAAATGAATAGTACAATGAAACTATAATAAATACATATACAATCATCTGTTTATACTCTACTTCTACAGAAAAAAAAAAAAAAAAAGAAAATCTAATGAAAATAACAATTAAGTATGGCAGCTAAATAATCAAAGCATCCAGTTTCTTCAAATATAAACCTATAGTAAATTAAGCTAATTCAACTTTGATTTATGCAAATCTTAAAACTAAATTTTTTCTTAAAATTTATTTTTCATTTCAGTAAATCTTTTCCTCTTTCTATGATTTCTCAGATTTAATAAAACAAACTCTTTCACTAATTATAAGTAAAATGCTAACTAAATTAGATTACAAACAGGGTTCAACATAATTTCCAGGGAATAGACCTGTTACTCCATTCATCACGCCTTCAAACCAACCATCATCATTCTTTTTCACCACATATATGATTGAATTTTCAGAAAAAGAAAGCTCATCCTCCTTGTCTGCTGAATAATCGTAAATTGCAACCACTAAAAAAAGGGGAGAAAAATGTAAATAGATTTTTGAGAAGCACAATAAGGCAAATGTTTAAATTTATAAAATAATTTCTAGTGTAATGTATTTATGGTGTACTTGGTGCTGTAGTTGGAAACAAAATATTGGGGGCGGGGGATACATCTTTTTAAGGTGTGTAGGTGTCATGGTTGATGAATTTTTGTTAGGCCAAAAATAGTCAACTTAGATAACTATTTAAGCCAGATGTAATTAAAAAAAACACAAAAATTTTAGACAACGGTGCATTCGTGTACCCCCACCCCCCACCCCTCCTCCAACAAGCTCCACCATGGGGTATTTTCTTGCATAACTTTTTTTTTTAAATATTTGTTTTTCAATTTTAGCTGACATTTGTTGCTATCACATAAGCCTCAGCATATTAACTAAGTTACAGAGTAAAAAGTAAAAAATTTTCCAACATGCCCTGATCTTTCCTAAAATTGTACGTGAGGAAGAAATCACAGCAAATGAACAAGACAGTATTTTGCACTAGCTGCAATGCCTCAAACGTTTCACCAAAAAGTTTTTCTCCTGTTTCCATTTACTTACAAGCTCAAGACAAAGTTCATCTTATACAGAAAAAAATATAGATACAAAAATTTAAAATGTGTGAGCATTTTACCATATTCAAATTACTGAACCAATACAGTGGTGGACAAAATTATAGACTCAAATTTTTTTTCTTTTGTTTCAATTGCAACATGACTCAGTTTAAATTATTTTCATTGAAGTAAAGATGAATAGTTGAAGAAATAGTTCTAAAATTAGTACATCTTATCAGTTAAATTAAAAAATTCATAAAATTAGAAAATTTGCAAATGGACAAAAATATAAACTCAAAGGTAAAAAATCCAGGATTACGAGAAAGTTTCGTTCGAAAATGTTAATTTAACGCCATAGAATGAATAAATGTTGCCATCAGTGATTGCTAAAAGTTTGGTTTTTGGAAATTTATGAGAAACTTATAAATGCACTGCTAGACAAAATTATAAACTCAAATTTTTTCTTTAATTTTTCAATCATAATTTAACTCAGTTAAAATTTTTTTTGTTCCAGTCAAGATAAATAACTCTTTTAGCATAGTAAAGCAGGATTGGCATTTCTTAATGGAAGATAGAATGCTGAAGATTACCAATTAATACTGGAAGATCATCTCTTACCTTTTGCTCATCTGATTCCTGGAGATAACTGGTCATTTCAGCAAGATAACGCGAGTGTAAACGCAGCGAAAAGTACAAAAGAATGGTTCAAGCGCTGGGGTATCAAAGTAATCAAATGGCCAGCTCGTAGTCCGGATCTTAATCCGATTGAAAATCTTTGGGGTACCACCGTTCGCAAAGTTTATCATGATCGGCACCAGTACCAAACCACAAGGGAATTAAAAAGGGCAATACTTTCAGCATGCAACCATATGTCACTGCAGCTGTTAGAAACTCTTGTGAAATCTACATGCCCAGCCGCATATTCGAGGTAATTCAGAAAACGGGGGCCCAACTCGTTTTTAAAAGTTTGTAGTTTACACTAATGGCTAGATTTAATGCAGTGTTAATTTTTAAAACGTTTCAAATATTGATTTTTTTTTTCAATTTATCCATGTTAATAGCAAAATTACATTTTCCTAAATCTATGCTTTTGTTTTACTGAAGTAATTGCAAATGTAACTTAATTAAACTCGAAAAGAAATTAAAATTTTGTCAGCTTATAATTGTGTTTATGTAGTATTGTAAGTTTTTAATTTTGTAATTCAGCATTGGTTCATTTTTGGTTACTAAATGATTAAATATTTGAATAAAATTCTACCAAACTTCAGAGTTTCTTACTTTTGAGTTGATAGTTTTGTCCAGGTTTCATACATTATAAAGATATTAAAGTTGAGATTTTTTTAATTAAATTATTTATTTTATAAAGTTTATGAGTTATACTGAATTTAGGACTATTTAGTCAGTTATGTATCTTTACTGGAACAAAAAGTTTTTTAACTGAGTTAAATTATAATTGAAAAAATGAAAAAAAAAATGAGTTTATAATTTTGTCCAGCGGTGCATTTATATGTTTCTCATTAATTTCCAAAAACAAAACTTTTAGCAATCACTGATGGCAATATTTATTCATTCTATGGCGTTAAATCAACATTTTGGAACGAAACTTTCTTATATTCCTGGATTTTTTACCTCTGAGTTTATACTTATGTCCAGGTTTCACGTAATGATAAAATATTAAATTTGCAAATTATCTAATTTTATGAATTTTTTAATTTAATTGATAAGATGTACTAATTTTAGAACTATTTCTTCAACTATTCATCTTTACTTCAATGAAAATAATTTAAACTGAGTCATGTTGTAATCGAAACAAAAGAAAAAAAAATTGAGTCTATACTTTTGTCCACCACTGTATTAACCAGGTAAAACAAATCTAGAGAATTTTAAGAATCCTGTCTCATATATACTCAGGGTTTGAAAATATCATATTTTTGAAAATATAGAAACCATTTATTTTGATACATATCCGATATTTTCAATCAGTGCAAATTAATGCCTTTAAATAGTAACTGTTTCCTAAAACCACTGTTGCTCATCTTCTTATATTATTATAACAATGTGTCAAATTTAAAATTGATGAATCCTTCATTATTGATAATCATAAATAGACATTTTATGTAAATACTTTGAATGGCATTTAAATACAAATGATATTTACGATCATTTGTGAAATTTGATAGTTCAATGTATTTGAAATAGAATATAACATAACTGATATTATATTAAATATTGACTTTTACATTTATATGCTCTAAAACGGATCACAGACATACATGTGCACTGTAAAAGTCACAGAAAAACATCACAATATTGTGTTCATAAATATCTTGCAAAATTGAAACATGAAAAAGTTTTAATATAATATTGTTATATATAATGCTTATATGTATTTTAAAATTAATATTTTACTCTAATTTTCTATTAATATTAATTGAATTACTTAAGCATTAGCTGCTTGTCATCTTTTTCTTCGGTTAACTATTTGTACGAATTTTATATCCTTCAGAAATAAAAATGTGCATTAGTCAGTCCACAGCTATAAGACACAGCATCTTAATCTTTTCGACCAACTTTTAATTTTTTAATAGGCATTTTAAATCTATATTAAAATTGTTACGTTGCTAATAATTTCATGACATTTACCTTTTTTATCTTTTTGACCAACTTTTAATTTTTAACTTGGCAGATTTAATCTATATTGAAATTGTTACATCGCTAATAATTTTATAAATATAAAATAAAAGAGGAATATTATAGTATTTACATTATATTAATGATATATAATTATATGCTATGAAAATATAGTATACCACTTTAGAATTTTTTTAATAATGAATGAATAATAAAATTATGATTAATACATATAATTTTTAGATTTTAAATGTCATAGTTTAAAAAATAAATACTGAAAATATCAAAAGATCATGATATTTTCAAAATAATTATTGGATATGAGGGTTCTTTTTTTTTTTCAAGCTTTGTTTGGCTACAAAAACAGGTGAATATACAAAAAAGATTTTACAGTAAACCTCGCCCCCTCCTAATGGACACCCCTCAAAGGCAGACACCTCTCTTATGCGGACAATTTTTAATTCCCCAGTTCCAATGCAAATAACATTATTAAACCCCTGTCCTGTGGACAAAACAAATTGTCCCGTTAGTGTCCGCATTAGAGGGATTTTACTGCACTATCAAAAGTAAGGTACAATACATATTATTTTTCACATAATCACCTTGACGATTTAGGCATTTGTTGTACCTGGGCACAAGCTTTTCTATACCCTCCTCATAGAACATTGCCGTTAATGATTGAAAGTGATTTTTGACGGTGTTTTTGGGACCCAGCGAGCACTAAGTTTTCTGTAGCGCAACCGTTCTATAACTAGAGAATGTAGGGTCGATCTTGAAACTTCTGGAAATTGCATCGATAATTCACTTATTGTGAATCTTCTATTTTCCTTAACCGATTTGTCAATTCGATGAACAAGGTCGTCTGTAGCCACAGACTTGCGTCCCAGACTCCCTTCATCATGCACATTAGTTCTGTCCTCTTTAAATTTTTGGCACCACTTACGAACAACACCAACGCTCATTAAGTTGTCTCCATTATACACGACTTATTCTTCGATGAATTTTCGCTGCCCTGTTACTTTCTGCTTGTAAAAAATGAATAACACTTCTCAATTCAAGTTTGGCGAGAGACTGGATAGAGAGAGCCATGTTTTCGTGTCTGTAGCTCAACAGAAAATGGCAGATTTGACTCGACAGTAACTGAGTGTTTGCACAGGGGTTTGTGCAGTATCCTAGTATGCAAACCAGCCACCTGCTGCCTACTTGGCTTTCCTACTGCGAAAACGGAGCTTGAAAAAAAAAACCTATGTCTATATTGGCGAACCCTGTTTATATTATTGACCTTTGTCAAGAAGATGCTGCAACAGAAGATAGGACAGCCACGTCTTTTGTTATGTAGTAGATTCAAACACATACCTTTCTCAACATAGTTCTTAGGAACCCAATCTGGCTCCATCCTACTTCTCAGAAATGCTGGAGGTGAAGGTGGATTGTAATTTTGGTGATACAAATTGTCATCTTCAGGGGGAGGAGGAGGAAGTGGAGGAGATACTGAAATTAAAGATAAATGTTACAAAAGCAGATTAACTAAAATATTTCAAAGAAATTAATGTAAGAAAACAAAACGAAAATAAGAAACCAGATTCATGAAGTTTCTCAACAATTGCATTCCCAAAAATAGAAAATAACATTCATTTATATGTTTATATTACTGCTATGAAAGCAGTTAATGTGCCCAAAGCCAATTACCTGGCTGCTCGTTGTCAGCTAACTGATTCAATCCATTACAATGAGGATTCAACAGTCTTCCACATTGTACTTTGATAATGTGCACAACAATATCTTCTGTATTGTTAAAGTCCAGAAGTTTGTTTTTCTCATTGATTCTATCAAGTGCTTTGTTGATTATTTGATTGCATTAAATTGATTCTTTTGATGTCCAATTAAAATGGTATTTTAATTTTCTGAATTGTAATAATGTTTTAAGTTGTATGATCATTTGCAGAATAGTTTTCATTTGATTGATAATTGATACAATCAACTAACTCACTGACTGTTTGACTGTTGACCTAATCCATTGACTGTTAACATAATTCATTGGATATTGAAAAATAAATAACATCATGCTAGTTTAACTCTTTCTGCCCCGTAATAGCCGAATGCGCCCGAATGCCTTGGCTCCCATAATAGCCCAACGCAGCCCAGAATATTTCCCACCCCCTTGAGAGCTAACAAGCATGAACTAGGGGCGTGTGCGCGGGAATAAAGAAGCGACAGTTGACATGACGGACAATAAGAAGGAATGTGAAGCAACATCGCAGTTGCACTTCAAGATGAAATTTTCGTTGCTGGCTGTTTTCTCTTGAAAGAGAAGTCTCATTTTTCTACTTCATTATTTAAATTTTTTATTATTTTTAAATGACATATCGAGAGAGGGAAAAAGACATTAACGCAGGAAAAAATTAATGCCATACTTTTTAATTCTGATTTTGATGACTCAGAAAACTTGCAAATTGAGGGGAAAAATAGAAACATGAGGAATTAGTTCAGAAACATATTTAAATTTTAATTAAGATGTAAATTGAAAACCCGACAATAAGCGTTACATTCTTGAAAAATACCACAAACAAATAACCGAAAATAAATTAATGTTGGAATTAAATAAATTTAAAAAAAAGTGCGATGAAAAGAAATAATACTGCCTTTTTGCCAACATGTTCTCAATTTCTGATTATAAAAAAAGGTCGGTAAGATAGAGCTTCCCCACAAAATTTTCGGGGAACCAAAAATCATTGAAAAACTGATTTTTCAGGATCTGGTTTCAAATGCATGCTTGAAGCGAGGGAGAAAGGGGTTGCTTCAAAAAAAAAAAAAGATACTAGAATAAAGGAAAATGCACACTGTTTTAAGAATTAAGCTCTACATTTTTACAATGCACTTTTATGACATTTATACAAATACAAAAGTGACGACCAGCAACAGGCTCTGGGCCCAGCTGGACTGGTCCTAGTCAATTTACAATCCCCAGTGAAAATCAGTGGCCCTCTTAAAACTATCTACTCCCTTGCTCATTACCACCTCTTCCGGTAAACTGTTCCAAGGTTCCACTACCCCGCTAAAATAATAATTTTTCCTAACATCCATGTTAGCGTGAGATTTAAATAGCTTAAAACAATGACCCCTTGTCTTGTTTTCAGTGCTAAACTTCAGCCCTGTAACATCTTTCATTAAATTTAATTAAATATACTTAATTGTAACTGTGAGACTGTGATAATTTTGGTTCAAAAAATATCTATAGAATTGCAATGCATACATATCTAATGCCAGTGAGGAGAAGATAGAATAAACTTAAATCCAAATTCTACTGGACAACTTTTGAAAATATTTATAACATTATTTGTGACTATAATTTAAATGTGTGTAAAACTCAAGAAAAATTCCCGAAAAACAAAAGCGAAGGGGAGGGGGCGGGGGGGGGGGGGGGGCGTGATGAGTATTTTGCTGTATTACTTTAGAGACTTGAGTATTATTATTAATGACAGAAGAGTGGATTTAATGATGTTTTCATAATATTTAAACGTTTTTCTCAACAATAAAAATAATATTGTTTAAAAACAGTTCTTTAACTATTTGTAACGAAGATTCGAAACAATCTAGTGCATTAGTGTTTAACTAGATTAAGCAGATAGATACAGCAAAACTAGATACAGCAAAATTGATGTTAGTACATGAACAAGCAAGCTGTATAAATTCTGAACAAACTTCATGTTTTTCCGAATTTTTCATAAACGTTCTTAGAAAACTTAAATTAAAAAAAAAACTTTTTCAAATAAACTGTCATGTTTTAATCTCATTCTTTTCTTTTCTTTCTTATTATTTTCCTCTAACGTCACAATCATAATGAACATGTAAAAAGGCATTGAAAAAATCTTTGCTTTAATGTGCTAAATTCTCCATAAACCAATTATATACATTTCAAATAGAAAACATAAAATTTCATATTCCTAAAATGTAGCGCAAATGCTACAGGAATTTGCTCCATGTGGAAAGGGTAGAACACCTGTCACTACTTGATGGGAGGATGAAAAGAATAGGAAGTTACTCACAGGATTAGCAACTCAGCAGTGCGCACTAAGAGGACAAAGAAACAGGGGGAAAGCATAGAACAAGAAACTCGGCAATGTGGCTGGGACCCTAGGTGCTTTCAAAATAGTTGCCCTTGGGGCAGAAAGAGTTAAGTATACAAAAATATTACTGTTGTTCAAGCAAAGATTTTATTTTCACTTTAACGAGTGTCTAATAAATAAGCAGCAGGTTATCTAGGTGGTTAGAAAACTTTTCAAATTATCTAGATAATTTGAGAAATGAAACAATTTTTGGCACTCATATGGATCCCCTAGTTAATCTGCATGTTATAAATAATCTGTAAAATAATTGAGTTTTGCATCTTAGTGGTATCATACACATAAATAAATATTACAAAAAATTTAAAAAAATCAACAATGTTGACCGAGATATTGTTAATTTTCTTTTAATTAAGACAACATATATCATATTTACTTCTTTCTTTTTTTGTAGCTAAAAGTTTGAAAATGATTTTTGAGCAACTAAAACCAAAAATAAGTACTTTTATTTAAATTGTTTTCCAGATTTTGGAGGAGGCAGGGGCCCCCTCAGCCCCTCCCTTATATATGGCCTTGGTCTGATTCAACAGCAGTCAATGTGCAAGTGAACATGACAGAGCATAGAAAACATGCCTCATATATGATTTTTCGCTTTTAGTTGATGATACGTTTTTAGCAAATACTTCACTTTCTGTGCTTTTTCAAGTCTTTTAAAGGTTTGAGCCAAGAGAGTGGTGTGAATGCAATTTTTTATGGTCATTTAGATAGAATTCATTCATTTAATTAGCTAAAAAAAGATTAAGCTAGTGTAATAAATGGAAAGGATATAACAGATTTTAGTTTCCTTAGTACGACACATAGCACTACAGTACAAAAACAGCTAAAAAAATTAAAGTTGAACATAGAAAAATTTCATTGTGATAAAAATTATTGTTAAACAAATTTTGCAATAAAAAAAGTTTCAATTACAAACTTACACATTCTAAATTAAAAATAAAATTGGGTAGAATAACAAATATAGATACTGAATTTCTTATAAAAACATCACAAACAAGGGTGAAACTAACATTAGACCAAAAACTTTAGAAAGTGTCACATGCATACAGAACTTGAACTGTACAAGGCCATAGTCTAAAGGAGTCTCAAAAAAATTGTTACTCCTCTCTCTCTTTCAAACTTGGAGTTTTTGTAGTTTTTCATTCTGAAACTTTAGAAAAAAAAAATTCTCATCATATTTTTGAAAAAGAAGTGTTCTAATTAGCTGCAGGAAAAGAATACACATTAATAATACTTCTGCATTGCCTTATCAAAGCGCTGATTCCACAGTAACCAGTGATGTTCCCATCGATTTTTCTGAGGATATACTCCCAATAATCCATTACGCACAATATATGTATGTGATCATGTACATAATATGAAAATATTTGAAGTTTGAGGGTATACGCTACATTTCTAAAAATTGTTTGAGAGTAGACGGCGTATATGGACATATATGGACGGCGCCTATGGGAACACCAATGACAGTAACTGACCTATCAATAGTTGCACGAAATACTCAACAAAAACTTGAAATGGTAAGATCCTTGTTTTCATTGCTTCAACTTAAAAAAGAGCATGGACTTCACTTCTCTATCACCCAATTAAATTTTGAAGATTTCCAGGAACAGTATTTAAAGAATATTTTACTTTTTGCTCCAGTAATGGACGTGCTCCTAGTGGTCAGACAAGTCTGACTACAGATGGGGATGTTCCAAGTTCGGGCATGGATGTAATTTTTCTTTCTTGTTCTTGTCCTTTCTTAGTGCTATGAATGGTCCTCATGGCATGTATGTACTGTGGAAGTTGAACTTCACACCAAATCACGGTACAGTAGGAAAAGTGAAGCAGCACACCTCAAATTGCCAGCACAAGTTGCTGTTGGCACAAGACAACAACAATGGACGTGTCTCATAAGATACGCTCATCATCAAGTCAATAAATAAATAAATAAATAAATGAAATAAATATTGTTTCTGGAAATATTTAAAATTTAATTGCATTATAAAGAAGTGGAGTTCATGTTCTTCATTAACTTCATGCAATTAAACAAGGATCTAACATATGTGGAGTCTGTCTGATGTTTTGTTCAGCAATTGATACATCTATTTAAACGGAACTGCCCAAAAAGAGAAAATTTAGTCTTTAAAAATAGACTGTCAAGAATTTGACTGTCTGATAACAAATTATGGCAAATTATAAACAAGATTTTCAAATAGGAATTCTGGGTTGCTTCAATTAAGAAAAGCCTGGAATTTCGAGGTAGACCAAAAAGTTTCACCCTTGCATGATGAGATTTTTATAATCAACTGAAACATAAGAAACACTTACTATTCCCCTGACGATCAAAATCTGTTGATACATGCATAGGAAGAGGTTCTGAGTGAAAAAAGTAATAATCAGCATGACATGCCTCTACAATAAAATTTTGGAAACAAAAAATGCATAATAAAACTACTTTACTACAATCATAACAAGCAATTCTTAGCCATGCACTACTGAACTAGTTTAAACCGATAAAGTAAAGCTGATATTCATATCCTATTTCTGTAAAATGTGCATGAAATAATAAATAATCTTCAAACAAGTTTTCATAATATATTTGAAAGCATAATTGCACAAGAAAAATTGTGGAAACAAATAATAATAACAAGCTAAACACCTATCTAAACTACAGTATTGAAACATAGAGCAAGTATGTGATACACTTCAAAGAATACATTAAAAAGCAACTATCAATGCAAAATAGGGGGAAACATTCACACATACATACTTCATTCAATTTGTAGTGAGACAGTACTTACTGTTACTTTTTGGGATTCTACTGGACTATTTTAAACTATATTTTAACAAATTTGGATAAATACTTCATTGTGTGCTCTATTTTCAAAGAACAATACTTTTTATACATTACACATCTACAAGCTGTACCCGCAGGGTGATGATGCCCAGGTTAAAAATTTAAAGAAAGTACCTTGAGTCAGTTAAAATCTCCTCCTTAAGTTAAAAAAAAAAACCTTTTGTTTGACTAAAATGCACACATCTTTTAACCTAAGATCTAAGCATATTCCATGTAGTAATGGAATTCCCTATTTGTATAACAACATCTGTCCCTCAAAGCTCCATATCCCTTACTCTCAAGAAAAGATAATTAAATATAAAGATACATAAGTTAGAACAAAGCGAAAACATGTCCTTTGTAGAAAAAAAATATGTATAAAATCATGCATTGCAATTAGAGCAAAATGAACTATGCAGTCTTATTGCAAAAATTACACAATTTCAGAAAGTCTCCACTAACAAAGACTTTTTAGTAGAAAAAAGCTTTTCAGAAAAGCAAAATGGCAGTAAATTCAGTCTGAAAAGTCGTTTTCAAATTTGTTGTTTCCAAGCATGGACCAATAACCTATGGTCAGCTCAGTTATTAAATTGAGTTTAGCTTGTGCTCAAGGTTGCAGGTGCTATACATAGAGTAAGGAAATGATTTCCTTTTTATAGGATCTCCTACATGACGTACAAACAAACAAACATCATCTCCCTAATTTATAGCTTATTGAAAGGGATGAATTTCTTATTGTTCTTTGGACAGATATTTACTTCAATTCTTGCTCCACAATAGGTTAAAACAAATATAAGTCAAATTGTCTTTAATTAACCCCAAGAAATTATTAGAATTAATTTTTTTTCCAAATATGAACATATCTGCCATATTTCATGTTGTTTACCAATGAAGTTCGATTCTTTTTTTTTTTTTTACTTATCTTACTTACTTACAATACTTTTCTTTTTACACTATTTCTCTTTATATATTTCAGAGAATGTATTTCACATCTTGTTTTTTTTTTTTTTTTTTTTTTTTTTTTTTTTTTTTTAAACTTATTACAAAATAACAAAGTTTCAATTCAGCACCCACCTGAAATAAATTGTGCAAAACTATAGATGTTTAGAAGGAAGGATACAGGATTTCGCATAAAAAATAAAGATGTTGTACAGTAGCATTAAAAAAAAAATGCTTAAGGAACCAAGCGTGTAAGTTTGTCTCCAGTTTGATAACATAGTCTCTATGCAATGCAAATAATATTTATTTATAACCCTTTAAAAATATCCTTTTTAAAAATAACAATGTCAAATATTGTGGGGAGATTGGATCATTAAAATAATACAATGCAAGATATGTAGGGCCCCCAAATGTTTTCTTTGCCCAAGGCCCCTCCCAGTCAAAATCTGGCTCTGGTAGCAACAAGAGTGAAGAATGGAATGTAAGAGAAAATGACTAGGGAATTTCTAAAGTTTAAACACCAGTTAAAAACACCTGCTTAAAAGGAAAAATAAAATGTAAGGAGTTTTAAGAACCTTTTAGCGCAGCATTAACTTTCCCGTTCACATTAAAAAACAATTCTAACTTACCAAGGATCTTATCCACCATATCAGGAGGTGGAGGGGGTGGTATGGGGGATGATGGTCCTAATGTGTTAGCATGATGCCCATGAGTCATTGGATGAACCATACCAATTTGAGGCGGCTGAGAAATCATTCCTTGAGGTGGATGAGCAGCTGATACCATCGGCAACGTAGAATAGCCGCTTCCTCTCCTCATTTCTTGAGCACGAGGATGCCCAATAGGGAAATTTGGGGCATAATTGCTAGGAACTTGGGGAGGTGCAATAGGTGGCACTGGTGTTCTGTACTCCTTTGTTCCACGCGACAAACTACCACCTGCTCGAACAGGTTGCGGAGGAGTAGGAGGTTTCGTAGTTGGAGCGGGCCCAGCACTACTTCCTCCCCCATTCAAAGGATTTTGATGAACTGGGGCTAATGTACGCTTAGATCTTGGTGTATTGTTGCTGGTTTTGATGCCATGGCCGATGTCATCTAAAATGGTAAAATCCACAGGTTTTCTGATGTATTTGATTGGTCTTTCTTGATTGGCTGGGGCTAAAATTTTGTGCTGTCGTGTCGTATTTTTGTTTGTACTGAGAATTCCAATCTCTCGTCTTGCCACCTTTTCCTTGTGTATTGAAACTGTTTGGGCAATATGATTTATTTGGGATTCCATCTCTCCCAGTTGTGTGTTTTGCAAATCTAACATATGCAGCAAATTATATGCAAGAGTATTAATCTGATATGCCAGACTGGCTAGTGACTGAGTGGTATAGTTTTTTGTTTCATCCAATGCAACACGTTTATTTTCAGCCTAGGAGAGAAAATAATTATTAATCTTGACATAATGATCCTAGTAATAACGCAATGAATGTTTAAAACTATACTGCTCATTTGGAAGAAGAGTGCCATAATACAAAGAAATGAAATTTTACAAGAGAAGCTTTTGAAGTTTAACTCTTCAGGAACTTTGCTGTAAGATAAGTAAATATGCTGTGCTCGCTAGTGGTTAATATTATAGCAAAAGATCTGTCATTATTTTCCAAAGAAGATAACGTCATTTGAAGCCCTTTAAGCAAAAAAAAAAAAAAAAAGAAAACTAAATATTTCATATTGTGGCACTCTCTTCTTCCAAACGAGCGATATATTATGTGTTTCAAATCAAGAACAACATAGTATTGATTCATAAGAACTGCATGATATAAGTGCTTCCCCCCCCCCCTCCTCTATAAAAAGTCAGTATGGTTTTAGAATAGAGATTGAATTTTTTTATTCTTTTGTTCTTTATGCTATCTCTGAAAAAGTGGGTTCTCATTTAAATTCATGTCATAGATAGAGCTAGATAATATAAACGCACGTGTGCAGGGATACATTTGATGCTGTGCAGATACATTTGCTGTAGATATGTGCATCAGCTGAAAATTGTTAATAACATCTATATTAAACACTGATTGTCTTCAAAATTTGAAGATAAATTAATGGAAAATGTTCATTATTGCTTTCACAAAAACATGATTGAAAGCAAAATGAATTTTCTTGCTAAAAACGTTACCTGCCCACTGCCTGTTGATTTTTATTCCTGCAGATAGTTTTGAGCTATGTCCGCAGATACTTTATATTTTTATCTTACTATGGTCATAGCATAGCTTGTCAAAGTCTGAGTTCCCTCATTTCAAGATTGTTTTGTTATATTGGTAAAATACACAATATAACTCAATAGTTGGCCGTTCAAAAAAGGTTACATCAAACAGTATTCTTGCAGAAGCTAAAGGACATACGCCATATAAATGTAAATGTATATGTTCAGGTAAGTAAAACCTATTTTGAATTAAAAGTGACTACTTTAACTAATGATCATTCATTACACATAAAACAAATAGAAAAAAAAATCAAATAATGTACGATTGAAAAGTTACTTGGAAATAATTTGCTTCGCAGTATTCAGCAACTTTTTGAAGGTTCACAAAAGAATCTTGTAAACTTTGACGACCTTCAGGTATATCCGAATCGATCAAAGCAATCAAATCTGTCATGATGCCCGGCATTTTGAACTGAAAAGTAAACGAGGATGTTGTTATGAAAATAACTAGAATCATTATCTACTGAATTTTCAACATTAAACAAACAAAACTTGGCTAATGTTTTCATTTTAGATATTGAATTTTTTATTGGTAACAGCTAATCAATGTTAGAAAAAATAGCTGAAAACTAGACCTTAAGCTGAAGCCTAGCATATATATTTTTTTAGTGTTAAAACAACATTTCAAGGTGTTATTTTTAATAAATCATCTATATATAAGGTTATAAAAGAAATTTATTGAACAGACATAATGCGCACATACATTTAAAAGTAGAGCTGGATTTAGACTTAAGATTGTCCTAAGCTATTTTAGGTACGGGTCACACTTTTTTGTAGTCTGGACAACTTTGTTAGAGGCAAAACAGGTCATTTTAGCTATGTTTATCTTTCATGCTGATATAGATAACATAGTTGCTAACAATGAAAAATGAAAATTCAGGAAACTGCATTGACATTTTGGATGAATATACTTTATGAAAAAAGTTCTGAGTATAAAAAGAGTTTAAAAAAAATACATGTAGGGATGTTATTAATTTAGTCTATATAGGACCCAAAATTTGGAAATTGAAGTTACTATTTCTACATTCCTAGCAGCAGGTAAAAGTTTAGGAGGTTACAGATTTATAAATGAAATTAATTTTTTCAAGAATATTTTTTTTTTAAACAAATGATGAGATTTGAGGGTACCCAATAAAAACTAAGCTATAGTTTTAACTTATATAGATAAACCCAGCACTGCTTAAAAGGGCCAAAATTGAAAAAACAATTCTTTTGATTCTTTCATATCTAATGTGTGATGTAATCAAGATGAATTGGGACAGAAAAAGCTTGACATAATCCAAACCTTAAGTTGCAAAATTTGGAACCAAGGTTTAGAAATATGGATACCAAAATGAAATATTGTTGAAAATACGCTTAATGACCACTTACTTCTAATGCAATAATTCAGTACAAATAAAGTGGAGTGTTAAGACTGGTGGAGTGTTAGTTTCTGTTAAGAACGAATTAGCCAACTCCCAAATCTGTCCACATAAAATACACAATTTTCTAAAATCCATTATATTTGAGATGTAAACAGCAAAAGTCAAGAATTTTTGTTCAAATCTAAGATGGTAGTAACGGCTCCAAATGCTCCCTTTGGTTCACTATACCAACCTGTTAAGTAGGCTATATATAGCCATTTCATATTTTTTTTCTCTTGATATCATTTTTTAAATATATAATTTTAAAAAATTAATGTATCAACTAAGATGGCAGTTAATGAAACCTGTGTTTCAGAAATGCAATTTACACTTCTACCTTACCTAAAAAAGGGGGGAAACGAGAACTATAGCCAGCCCTCGTTTGTCACAGTTAATCCATTCCAGACATGAAGCGAATGTTTTGTGAATATTTTTGCATGTAATATTTTGCTCCCTGGTCTCAGCAGAAATAGTGTGGGAAATAAGTATTTCATTTCAAGGAGCAATATTGCTTCTCAAATTCTGATATCAACGAGCAGTTCTGTAAAATTGAGGAGGAGTTTTACAATATTTGCTAAATTACATTGTCTACAATGTGAGGTTACAAAAGTTTGAACGCTGACTTCAGTTTCAAATTTTATCACTAATCTTTTACAAAATAAAAGAATTGGTGCAAAAAACTCAGGTGGTTCAACAAATTTAGAAATATTTAAGATATGAAAATTTCAAAAAATTAAATTTGTATGATTAAAAAAATGATAACAATCTGCACCATGTTCATTATAAAAATAGTCATCTAAAATCATTAAATACACTGCATCACTATCTAGTTTTGCAATTCACATTTCAAACAATATTCTGTCTTTTCTTGCATCGCAAAATTTCTGATACAATTTTTGATATTCTATCGAGTTTCATACCTTTTGAATCGCAAACAGGGCCGGATTAACATCTACTTACGCCCTAAGCCAAACTTAGAGATCACACCCCACCTCACATACCCAAACTCTATCCAAATCGTATCCCCCCCCCCCCCAGCCATTACCAGAAGCATAGTAGCATCCAGTGACAGTTGAAGATTTCATGCTTCCCTCCTATTAGACAAAATGAGAGATAGGTTTCTTTCTTTCTTTTCCTTCGATAATGTTGAAAAGTGGGGGTTTTGGGGGTGCTCTCCCTGTAAAATTTTGAAATTGAAGCGTTAAAAATGCAATTTTAGGCCATCTAAAGCTTTTAAAAAGAAGTAATGGCATTTGGAACTCGCCCAGCAAAGTTTTCGTAACTGAAGTCCTACATATGTAATTGTATGTTATCTTTGATGAAGTTGAAAGGGATGAGTTCAGGAACTCTCTCCCCCCCCTTCCCCAGTAGAAATTAGTTTTTATAATGAAATTTTCGATGATCTTTTATTAATGATGCTGAGGAACGGTGGAACTCGGGAGGAACGCCTGAAATTTTTTTTAAATTGAGGTCCAACAGCGCAACTTTTAACAAGCTTCTTTTTCATGCATGCCGATTGGTGACTCCAGAAAGGAAACTTCTTCCCCAGAAAGGAAACTTAAATATGCAACTGGAAACCATCTCTGATGACATTACGAGAAGGAATAGGGCTTGGTAACTTTCTTCCGAGTAGTTGCTTCAAAATTGAAGTCGTAAAAACAGAATTTTGAACGATTTGAATACTGTTGGAGAAAGGTTGCAATTGGGAGCTCTCTCAGGAAAGAATTTCAAAATTGAGATCCTAAAAACAAAATTTTAGACGAGGAGGAGGGCTGAAATCAGGGTCACTCTCCAGGAAAGACTATCTGCTACGATGTGAAGGTGGGGCGTTTTAGAGATCTTTCCCTAAAAAAAAATATTCGAAATGACAAATCTAAATATGCATTTGGAGGACCTATAATGCTGGGTGACTGGATAGGGTTTGGGGAATCTCCTCTGGAAAATGTTTGAAATTTTAGACCATCTTCAAAATGTTGGGAACGTAACGTGGCTAGGGGGATTCGAGGGTGCTCCTGCAGAAATGTTTAGAGTTGAGATCTTATAAACAAAATTGTTTACTTTCTTCAATGATGTTAGGGATAGAATTAGTGTTTAGGATTCCCCCCCCCCCCCAGAAATTGTGGATATTTAAGTTCTAAATGCACAGTTGTCTTTGATGACGTTGTGGGAAGGGATGTGGTTCATTGAGTCTCACTCGAAAAATGTTTGAAATTGATGTTTCATGAAAAAACAAGTTTAGATAATCTTTGAAGGTGATAGTGAAATTGGGTTCATGGAATTTCCTCTAAAGTTTTTCTATTAAAGTTATAAAATGCAATTTTAGGCTACCTTTGGTGAAGTAAAAAAATGGGGATAGACTTAGAAAACTCCTCCCTCCCCTTATTTTGCTTTGTCCATAATAGTTTCTTATTTTTAAAAAATATGTTGTAAAACATCCTGGTCCACTTTTTCTTTTCCAAAAACATTTAATTGTTTTAGTTTTCCCATAACGGAATTTTCAAAATTTTGTCTGTTTGAAAAACAACTGCTTTTAACCTTCGAAAAAAAAAAACTTTTGACGTTTTAACCTGAGGTGATATTTAGCAGTGATATCTTACATTTCTTTTCCTTTTTATTTAATTTAAATATCTGGGATCTTGAATTTCTTGATGCACTCGTTTTCCATTCATTTTTTTTTTCCTTAGAAAAATTTAGAACAGCTGGTGTTTCTACCATACTATGTTATGAATTGCTCTTTCTCTCTACATTTTAATTTTTCTTCTAATTGAAACATATTTTGGGGCATCTCATGTATTTTTATCTACTTTGTTGTGTTCTTAATAGTGAAATTTTAGATAAAAATATTTATAAAAATAATATGTTGGAAGCAAACCCCGATAACTTACATCATTATACATCATTGTTTTTTTTTCTTTCGCACCTTCGAACCTGTGCACCCTTTGAGAGTCAAAGGTTGATGCCCTCCAGCAGGGGCGGATCTAGAGTGGGGCCATGGCTCCCATGGCCCCTCCCAAAGACTTGTGATTGTAGGAATTTTTTTAAGGAAAAAAGAAAAAAATATTACGAGAAGAAAACAAAATTTAACACATGTATTTTACTGAAAAAGAAGTATAGGCATTAATTGGGAGATAAATTATATTCCTATCCGCAAAACAAAACTTTTATTTCCAAAAATTTTCTCCATCTTTTACATTATTTCCTGATTCCAACTACAGACACTTGGAAGATCTCTGAATGCTGCGGTTCTCAAAGTATACCTATTGTTCACAAGACCAAAGAGAGCCTAAATTTTCGTTTTTATGGCTTTAATTTCGAAACTAGGAAGAGAACCTCTTTTCCCACGCCCTTTCACAAATGCCTTGATATGTAGCAAAAAATTGCATTTTAAGTCTTTTATTTGGAAAAAATGTCAACAGAAACTAGCTTATCCAGCCCTTATCACTTAACTTGCTTAAAAGCAACTTAAATGATTTTTTTTTGGGGACTTAAATTACAAACGAGTTTTGATAGGACCCCTTCCCTTCCTAGTTTATATCATGATGATAGCTTTAAAAGGCAGTTTTTTGGAGGAGCTCACGAATCTTTCATCCCTTTCTAAAATATGTATAAATATAGTTAAAAACCGAATTTTTAGAGCCTCAAAGGCAAAATACTTCCAGGAAGGAAGGATTCTAAGCACCTTCGCGCTTCCTTTAATGTAAGCAAACACTACCTAATGGTGCATTTTTAGGCTGGACAGCTGAAGAGCTAGAAAAGCACCCCTCCTCTTCTAACTTCTCAATGTATAATGACAGAATATTTTGGTTTCTAAGCTTTATTTTCAAAAAGTATTTTGGGGCCAGCGCCCGAAACCTGACCTTTCACTGTACATCATCAAAAATAGACAAAATGCGTTTTTAATTTCCTAATTTTTAAAAATTGCTCGGAAATTCAAATTTTGAAACATTTTTGAGGGAGATTCCTAAATTCACCCCCTCGTCTAATGTCTCGATGCCCCGAATATTGAGTTTTTGAAACTTCATTTTAATGAAATTTATGGGGAGTTATCTGGGCTCAGTTTCCCAATAGGAAGAGTAGGCTGCTGCCTAGGGTGCGGCAAATTTGTTATCAGAATACACATTTTTTGAATTAAATTGTTATTCTTGAAAGTAAAATATTAGCATTCTTTCATTTTCCATAGAGACAATTTTTTCTTGTAATTTAAAAATGATTACTTTCACACATCTTATGAAAATCAAATGTTTTTCAATCATGGTATTTGCCGAATCATTAGCAAAATTTGCCAAATAAAAATTTTTGTGAGAGATCACTGTGATCATTTCATCGGGGCGCCTCAGAATGTGAAACGCCATCATTTCTTCATAAGTTTGACAGTTTGAATCTGGGAAACGCTTTTTTTAGGTTTTTTGAGTCAAGGATATTTTGCTTCTTTTAGGGGGGGGAGGGGCGGCAGATTTCAAATTTGCCTAGAGGTGGCATGGAGTTAAATTCGGCCCTGGGGAGTTTGTTCAAAAATTTCGGATGGTCCCTCCCAAAACAATCGGCTGGATCCGTCACTGCCCTCTTGGAGCACCCAGTACACCCCTGGACAAAGCTATATTTTTATGAAATTATTGTTCAAAGATATTGAAAATTATCTGCTTTGACCTTCTGACCAGAAAAGGAACTCGACTCAATCATTACGCCCCCTCCCTATCCTCCAATTGCTTTTTTTTCTATCTAACGAGCTAGTTGCAATCTATTCTAGCTAAACTTTGCTTCTTCATCCTACTAGTGCACCACCTTTTTTTTTTTTCAACAAAGTATTTCTTTTTCTTTTTTTTTTTTTTTTGCACTGTGACGTGTGCCCTTTTTGACTTGTGCCCCTAGGCCAGGGGCTAGAGCGGCCTATTGGGTAATCTGAGCCTGATCGCAAACTGTGATGAGATAGTTTATTTCCTATGCTGGGAAGGAGGTCCCTGTAAACTCATCATATCACTAAAACTTGATTTACTGGTCCACAATAGAAATGTCTTTGAATAGCTGATAATGAGATAGGGTCATTTTCATTCCTTTTGTTGATTCAACTGGGTCATTGAATCAAAATAGCAATCATTAGATACATCTTCAGCATTTTCACCGATTTTTTCTCAGGTTCTTGTTGTTTGAGTTTTCAGGGCCAAATTTGCACGGAAGTTGTGTCCTTTCCCAACGAATTTACATAATAAACTCACTATAGCACATAAAAATGGTCCTCTAAATCAGGGATTCTCAAAGTGACAGCAGGGAGAGACAAAGGGTGCTGTGAGTGTCTATGGTACGAATACCAAAATATGTATGTAACAACAGAGGTAGACTAGGGTGCCATGAAAAAAAATACTAATTCTTAAAAGGGTGCGGGAAGTTGGAGAAGTTTCGGCGCCCTGCTCTAAGCAATTAATTTTAGCCATTAAAAGTTAAATATTTTACCAAATAAAAAGTAAACTATTGATAAACATAAAAAATCTAGTTAAAATAATTTACCAAAGCAACTTGTAATACTCCATTAATGTCTAAAATAATAAGCAATGCTAAATACATTTCTCATGTCATACACAACATCAAGGGTTTTGTTAAGATGTAAAACTAGAAAAAGAGATATAGCAACTGGTAAACATCATTTTTCAATTTTCCTCAAGGTAGAAAATAAAAGTCACCAAATCTAGTGATGTACCTTTCATCAAAACCAACATTATGTATTTCTTTAAATTGTAAAGAGAATAGAGAAGTATTTTAGTAAGTTATGTATTTTCAGGGGTGGATCTAAAGGGGGGGCCATGACCCCTCCCAAAGCCTTGTGAATGTAGGAATTTTTTTAAAAAGAAAAAAAAAAGAAAATATTATGAGAAAAATTTGAAAAATAACACACATGAGAGTTACTTTAATAGAAATTTTAAGTTTTAAATGTGAGAAAATTTACATCCCTCTTCTTGAAACAAAACTATTCTATTTCTAAAATTTTGCTTCATCGTACATACATCATTTTTTGACGCAAACGATGGACAATCTTAGGACACTAGAACAATCTATGGATGCTGCTGTCCTCTGAGCACACTTATAGTTTACAAGATCAAAGAGAGCCTAAATTTGGGTTTTATGGCTTTAATTTTGAAACTTTTCTGGAGGAGTGCCCCTCATTCCCATGCTCCTCCACAAATGCACCCAAAGGTAACTAAAAATTGATGTCCATTTCTTTAAAGCAATAAATTATAAATGAAGATTTTTTTGGTATTAATCTTCTCTTAAATTTTATAAATTCCCCCTATTTCTTTTGTTATTTTAAAATTCTAACTTAACATAAAAACGGGTAGGGGCGGTATTTTTTCGGAAAAATCAATGATCTGGCATCGTTTAAAAAGTAACAGTTAGGACAAAAATCCAAAGAAAGTGTAAAAAATTTCTAAATGTCCCATCCCAAAATGATCGGCTAGATCCGCCAGTGTATTTTTACATATTTTAAATTTCAAAATTTACTTTGTGACTCCTCATTTGAATAATTTACATTTTACGCAGCACCCACTGCCACTGAGCAGAGCCTTTCAGATTACTTTTCTAAAGATCTACCAACTTCAACTACTGGTACCTTGTCAGGGGCGTAGCTAAGGGGGGGGTTTGGGGACAACCCCCCCCCCGAAAAGTTAGTCTAAAAAAAAAGAGAAAAAGAACAGAGAAGAGAAAGAAAAAAAAAGAAAAGGAAAAAATTCCAAGCGATTATACATATATATATATATATATATATATTATATATGTATATATATATATATATATATATATATATATATATATATATATATTATATATGTATATATATATATATATATATATATATATATATATATATATATATATATTATATATTATATATATATATATATATATATATATATATATATATATATTATATATGTATATATATATATATATATATATATATATATATATATATATATATATATATATATATATATATATATATATATATATATAAGAAGTAACCCCCCCCCCCCCCGAAAGTCGGGTCTAGCTACGCCACTGTACCTAGTGATTTGCAATACAAGACAGATTCCATACAAAAGTACACAATAGTAGATTGATGATCAGTCTATATTGTACCCCAGGGTGGTGTGGCAACCTTTTTGAGAATCCCAGAAATAAGCAGTGCATTTTAAATAGTTTTTCTGCAGAAAAATTTGCAATGAAATAGAATACAGAAAAAGGTTTTAAAACTTCTTGATCGAGTTTGAGATTTGCTACCAACAAAATGAGATTAAGTTTTGTGTAGGCTAAAACAGATAGGTAATAGAATTATTTACAGCTTATTAGACGTCACATAAACAGAAACACAAGGCAGTGCTACTATACAGCTATTTTCGTCAGCAAAAAAGAAACGTTATGAAATAAACTTGTGTTAAGCAAAGCTTACTTATTTAAAATTTTTAAAAGCAAGCAGTCCTAGTCAAGACTAAATTTAAGTAAAACGAAAAAATTGCATAAAAAACTAGCTCTTGCAAAATTTTCTAAATCTTAGCAAATAGTTATTGTATCCGTATGCCAGAGATAAGCTTATTATAATTTCTTATAAAATAATGACTGGATTTTGAATCATCTAACTCGCTGTAGTTCATTGAAGTTCGTTTAAAAGGGTCAATCAGCGGAAATAATAACAATCATCAAAAACTTAGAATGCAACACGAAAGTCTCAAATTAACTTAAATATGAAGATGAAACATACCCTAGTTAGTGGTACTAAAAATTTAATCAAATATTTATAACTGTTACTACTGTAAACATTAACATGGTAATGACGTCAATGACATACTAGAATTGACAGCCATGACAACACAAATGTCTGTAGCACAATAGCTGCTTAAAGTTTACCCAGAGTCTTCTAGGTGGCAGGCTTGTACCTGGCTGTAACTCTTTTCATCAGAAATCGTCAATTTCAGTTTACAACTCTGTTGTTTCGTCAAGCAAAGTGTTATTTACTTCGTAATTAATTTCTTTAAGTAGAACAAAGTGTTTAATTTCGTAAATTTTTCAGCCGCAGTGTGAAAAACGACATTTATAGTTTCCGACTAGTATTTCTCTGAAACTTGGATAAAATGGCAACCATTCGTCGAACCCGCTTTCGTTATCACATGACAGGCGAGCTCTTTAATCAAAGTTTATAAATCTGAGCAGCGACTTTTTGACAGCCTCTTCATGTTATCGTTTGGTGCCAAGTGTTGGGGGGCTTGTAATCTATAGTTCCTTAAAAATTATTTGCTGAAAATTAAGCAGAACAGACAGCTGAAGAATGGGATCTATGTGTAGTTCATGTTGCGGCAATTCAGATGATGATATTTTTGAGGCAAGTCCAAAGTCTTCCATGTGTTTTGAGTCGTTGCTCACGAATTGACGACATGGAGTGTTCAGATTATGCTTGATAACTTTAATTGATATTCTAAATTTATATTTTAAAAAAGGTTGTGCATATGATGTATTTGTTAAACCAATATTTTGAGGGTAAAAATTGTTATACTAATTATGGCTTTTTTTTTTTAATTATTTTTTATTGGAGTTGCATTTTTATTGAACTGTCTGCAGGAGCCAGCTCTCTAAAAGTGAGGCACTAGGCCTACAGTAATTTAGAGGCCCCCTGAAGGCTGTACAGCGGAATACAGTGGTTGATTTACAGGTTTGGAGGTGCCTTTGTCTATTACAGAACTATGTAAATCATTTGTGCATCTATAAATCTCCTTCTGGCAGGAAGAATTAAAACTCTCCATATATATATATATATATATATATATATATATATATATATATATTAGGGTGCGTCTTATTTTTGAAGATGTTATTTTTTCATGAGGCACCCCATAGGCGGATTTACGGGGGTGCGACGCACCCTCAGCATTTTCAGTGGGGTTTTGAGGAAAAAAAATAATAATCTATTTCATCAATCATCAGGACATATAATTTGGAAAATATCTTTTCTTTCCTCAGCTACAACGCAATTTCATGCGCTTGAAAGCGTATCCCCTCCTCCCCCCCCCCAAAAAAAAAAATAAAACAAAAATATGCAGTTTGGTGTCCCCCACACGTCATCAGTGCGAGAGAAGTATGAGTTTTGCTGCGTAGGAGCATTTTTCACCATTTAAAAAAAAAAATAAAAATAAAAATAAATAAATATTAACACACACACACAAAAAAAATTAAATAAATAAATATAAATAAAAATAAACACATTTCTTAAATTATTTATTACTGTATGGTAGAATAATTGTACTCTGTAATTGGGTATTTGTTGGTATGTTATTCGGATTTCTTTTACTACTGTGGATGAAATTTAAAAAAGAAACATTACCCTTTAATGTACTTCATCAAAAACCATTGAAAAGTTTCAAGTTCTTCCAAATCTTTTTAGTAAACAGTGCTATAAAATCTTCTCTGAAATAAACTAAAAACCAGCATTCATAAGATACATTAATTTTCAAAGTTTTCCAAAGGAGGGCTCCCAGACCTTGTTTGATAAAGTGGTGCAAAAAGAGGGGGAGGAACACATGACCGGTCCCCCCTCCCACCATGAAAAAAAATAATAATGTTATTGGAAAATCTCAGTTTCTTTTATAAAAATCTTTAAATTTTAAATTATTTCAAAATTACCGCCCTGCTAGTCGGCTAATTGTTCTTCCACTTATACATTTTCTTTATTTTTTCCCCTTTTGTTTCTTTTTTCTAGTTCGTCTGAAAGTAAGAAAGTTTTGAATGTTACGCCTCCGAAACCACCTCCCCCCGCCAAAATCATTACAGAGCATCTCAAAATTCGTTTCCAGGGCTTTCACTTCGCAAAATTTCCTGGAGAGAGCCACCAAACACCTAACAACATAGAAAATCGCTTAAAATTTCTTTTTGGAGCTTCAACTTTGAAAAACTGCGGGTCCTTAACTTTATCAAATATGGTCAAACAGTCGCGATTTTAAGAATTCAGTTTCAAAAAATATTCGGACAATTGCTCCTGAAATGCCTTTCTTGAATATCGTCAAAAAATGGTTTTTAAAAACTACACTTACGTGTAGGATAGCCTCTAAACCTCTCCTCCTAACATCATAGAATGCGTTTCTGAATTTCAATTTCAAAAACTTTTCTTGGGGAAAGATCCAGACCCCCCCCCCCCCCCCGCCTTTCCTTAACATCTTCAAAATTTGTTTACAAGTGCGCTTTGAGAATTTCAATTCCGGAAAACTGAAGAGGATGGAAGAATCGATTTTTATCTATACAAAAAATGTCGATCAGGGAGTCTCTGAGCTCCATCATTCCTCCTAACACCAAAAGATATGGCCTATATACCTAGGCTTGCCAGATTTCTGAAATATTCAACCGGAATACTGCGCCCCCCCCCCCCCCCCACCAACTTACTCAAAAGGGTACACACCCCTGTTTGGTTTTTAGAGTATTTTAGAAGGTAGTTCATTCTTAATGCTATATGAATACTAAATGATTACTAATTATGAGATTAAACAGGGTAATGAATAATACATAACGCAAGCAGATACATTTAAACATTTTATTTTCTACATGTTAATATATTTCAAAGTTACTTTAGCAAGAAGAAAAACTGTTAACGAAAAATAAAAATTTGAACAACATTTACATCTTATTTGCATTGGCTAGGTCTTTTTTAGAAAGTCTTTTTCCTTTTAAATCTTGTTGTAAAAATCCTCACAAGCAAATCCAATATTAATTTTACAGGTCAAATGTTACAAATCTGTACCTCAGAGCCATACTAACGTAAGTCACATAATCGCTACTTTATAGGAGATAAGAAAAACATTTGTCTGGCGCATGCAAAGGATAGGAAGCGTACTCTTTTAATACTAGTAAATACAGAGGATTTGTTTTTTAGAATTATGCTTGCGTGGCTCGATAAGGGCTAGGATTTTCCATACAATGCAGTAATAATCAGAAGGTCGCAATTTTTGGACTTATGCCAGTCTGGTTCTAAGGTACAGAAATGACTAAGTTATTGTTTCAAATAATCCTTCACAATTAACTATTTTTGGTCATCTGTAATTAAATTTATATTTTTCCCGGGACATGAAGTAAAATTGTCTGAAAAACCGATCAAACCGGGACGTCTGGCAAGCCTACCTATACCCTATAATCGTTTTTTTTTTTTCGCTTAAAATTTATAAAAATTTTCGCTGAGAGAGAGAGCTCCTGCTTCCCTTTCTTCCCCCTTACATCACCAAAGACCATCTAACACTGAGTTTTTAAAGCTACAGTTTCAAAATTGTTCCAGGTGAGAACCACCGGTTCCTCCCCCCTCCCTTCCCATTATATGAGGGGAAAAACATTTTAAGAGCCCTCCTCCCTTAAATTCTTTTTTAGTTGCGCCGCTGGTTTGTTCTGTCCCCCCCCCCCTGCAGACCCCGGTACTGTTGCACCCCCAGAATTCACAGCCTAAATCCGCCTATGAGGCACCCTCTCATTTTGTTCCTTTGGATGAAAAAAAAAATCACATATCATAAAAATAAAAGTTGAATAAAATTTAGAGGTTGCTACCATTGCTACAAAATTTGATTTTTTTTTTTTTTTTTTGCATATTTTATTATAATATTTATTTATGTTTTCTTTTTGTCATTAATTTTAATTAGTAATAAATTAGATTGTTACTGACTTTGAAATTATTTCATATTTTATTAAATCATGTTAATGAACTGTAGCTACAATCAACTCTCAACCTTTTTACTAACTGTTGGTTAGCAACTCAAAGAAACACAAGTTGTCAGTTAGGAACTCAAAAAGAAAATTAAAAGAGTTCTATTTCAATAATCAAAAACAACATTATTGGAATCCATCATTAGATTATTTGCTTGATTTCGCTCTTGCTGACGATACTTTACGCAAGATTTCACTTCCAGGCGAGAAATTACTTCAAACTGAAAGAAAACTAGGAGAACAAGGCGAAATTGGTAACAAATTAATCTCTTTTAAAATGGCAACAGAACTTGCGTGAAAAGAAGAAATTTTGAAACGAAGAAAATCATGAAGACTGAATCAACTGTAGTGAAATTATTATTATTTTTTTTTTTTTTTTTGCCTCTATTGTAACTGAATGTACTTTGACTGATTCTGAAGAACAAGAATGTGCAATAAAGTTTATCTAGATTTGATCTTTTGTTGTTGAAAAGCATTTTCACTTACAAGCAGTGGCGGCGCGAGAGCAAAAGTAGACGTCGGCGATGCAGTTTTGCGAGGCCCTTTTAATCATAAAATATTTTCAGACAAATCATTGAATTCACGGAATTAATTTTTGTACTAACTATTGGCACTTATAGTTTCCAATTCACTTAATTGCTAGGACAAAAACGTTTCGTGACTAGTAGCGCAATCAAAAAGTTTTTTTTGGTGGTGGGGGGAGGGGGCGGCACATTGAAAGAGGAAAAATGACCTGATAGAAAGGTGGATCCGGGGGTCCTCCCCCGGAAAATTTTTAAAATTTTTAGTTTAAAAACGCCATTTTAGGCTTTCTTTGCTGATGTTAGGGGAAAAAATTTACAGAGGTCTCGGTGGAAATTTCTAGAAATTGAAGCCTTAAAAACGCAATTATAGGCCATTTTTATTGACTTAAAAAGTCAGAGAGTGTCCCAGATCGATTCTTTTGTTTAAAAAAAAAGGTCAAAATCAATCCCCTGCACATTCTCGAAATTGAAGTTTCAAAAACAGAATTTTAGACAAACTTTGATGATTTTACGGAAAGGGAGGGAGCTCTTCCCTCGAAAAATTTTGAAAATTATGCTTCTAAAAACTTTAGCAATATTTTATATTCAGGAGCCAGTCCACCTAAACTTTTTGTTGATGTAGTTTAAAAAACCTAATTGCTAATGATATAAAAGAAAGGCGGTATGGGGACCCTTGCCCGAATATTTTCTGATATTCGAGCCTTAAAAATGCGATTCTAAGGCCATATTTTGTAATATTAGGTTCGGTAATTTTTTTAATTCAAGCTACAAAAACACAAGTTTAAGCGATTTTCGATGTTGTTTAGTATTTGGGGGCTTTAGCTTTAAGCTGGAAATATCGCGAAATTTAAGATCTCGAAACGAAATTTCAGATGCTCCATAATGCTATCGGTGCGCGCGTGTATGGAGGGGTGTGTGTTCGGAGGAGCAGCATTTTGAATATTTTCTAATTTTTCAACAAGAGAAAAAGAAAAGAAATAGAACGGGGTGGGGGGGGGGGGGGGAATAGAGTTAGCTGATCAATAAGCTGTAGCTAGTGAATATTTTAAATTCAGGTTCCTACAGAATTGGGCCCCGCATTTGCTAAAGCTGGCTCTGTGCAGTCTCCGCTGCACGCACTATTTTGATTACTTTTGTGTCTGTTGCATTTAATAAGAGCTTCAATTGAAAACATGGAAATTTCTTAAAACTTTTGAGAATTTACTTCTGAGAATTTTGCGAGGCCCTATCTGCGCGAGGCCGTCGGCAGTCGCCGACGTCGCCGACGCCTAGCGCCGCCACTGCTTACAAGAAAGAAACTGTTGCTTCAAGTAATTTTATTTGACATCTACGTGTCATTTCTGAAGAGACAAACTCCAAATTGGTCTCTTTCTTAAAGAGACCTAAAAGAACAACTCCTCCAATTAAACACTAAACATCAGATGTTGTAGAACAAAAACCAAAGGAAAAAAAATAGAGGATTTCATTACTAACATTCAGATTTTTCACCATTCAGGTCTTTTCATCAATTTTTTTTTGAAGAGATATCATCAAATAGTTTGGATGATGAGTAGCAATCAGAAAAATGCTTGTATATTTCACATTACTAGAAACAAAGGGGAGAAAATTATAATATTGGTAAATAAAAGAGTGAAATTGTAAACCAATGATATAAATGGTGTAGTGGAACTTTTGCATGATTTTTGTTTGACATTGTTATACAGCATAGCAACCATGAAGTGATTATTATTTTTTTGTATGCATAGGAAATAAGTATTTGGGTTATGTTTCTACCTTAACCAACCCCAATTCATGTTGATGTCAAATATTGCAATAGAAAATTGGGAATATATTTTTACTCTATTTTTTCACAATGAATGTAATTTTAATCACTGGTAGCAACCTCTAAATTTTGTTCAAATTCTATGAAACTTTTAAGTGAATGTTTTTTCATCAAAAGGAAGCAATTAAAGGGGTGCCCCATAATAAATTCAAAATTTTTTCAAAAAGTGCATTATAAGACGCACCCTAATATATATATATATATATATATATATTACATTTAACAAGTCATTATTTTTCCACTATATTATTTCTAAAATGTGTATTTTTTGTACTGTTGTGATGCTATGCATAATTCTGTAAGTAACTTGGGGCCTCTTAAGAAAAAGGGCCCCAGGCCCAGAGCTGCGGTAATCAAGCCCTGACCATCTATAGACATTCGCTGCAAGCAGCTTTTGTTTAGCTATCGTCTGTCAAGTCTTTCACTTTTTCTCACATTATTACTAGCTAATCAACATTCCAATTACTTTTGGTTGAATTACACAATAAAACCTGAACTTATTCTCGGGGGCAAATCAAATCTCTAACATGGATTTGCACAGGGAAAGTTCATTTATAGTATGTCATCAGCGTTATCCAGATTTTAAAATTTTTATTATTAATTATATAAGCAACAAAATGTATAATTGCTTATAATAGAGTATTTTTTTGAAATTTAAACATAGGTACTGAATTGATTCTTTTACTTGTGCTAGGAACTAAGTAAATACCTAGCTTTGGAATCAATCTTTGAGTTGAACCACACCATTGTTGCGGTCACTCGTATGGTATGCTAATTCTTCATTAGCTACTAGTTTATTTGGCTCTCTTGGCTCCCTTTAGAGGTTTTCCGCCTCCAGTTGTTACTTCTTATTCCGGGCTGATGAGTGCTAAAAAGCAGTCCTTGAATGGAATAACTGAGCTGGCGGTTGATTAAAAGCGAGTTTTAAGTGCCTATCCTGCGAGAGGAGGCTTGTACCACGGTAGGAAGAAGGGGAGGGGGAAAAGGAGAGAGGAAAAAAAACATCAAAAGCAATTAGAGCTAGCAACAAAAGTGCAAAAAGCACGGACGGAAGAGCAATTAGCGCAGATACAAGAAATCACGATGGCGAGAAGAGCTGGCGTTGTATTTTATATTTTCAAGATTGTTTTCATGCTTTTAAAAATAGGTACATGCATTTTTTTAATGAATTTTATCTTACCTACATTTTAAGCTCTTTTACAGAGGTCTGAAAATGACAAAACGAATTTATTAGGGAATCCAGTTGGTGAACCTTCCAGGCCGACAAGGTTTGTAGTGATTAAGAACTCTTGAATTAAAAATCGAAACATATATTTTTATGCTTAAAAATATTTATACTTTTCAGTGAAAGCATTTCCAAGCATGCAATAGAAACTTCAGGTGATCATCATGAAAAGTTGAATAAAATATTACAGAAAACTGCAAAGTAAGTACCTTTGAATTTTAAGGTTTAGATTATTCGACTTGATTGTAAGTTATTTTTTCAATCTAAGTATTAATTTGCTACTTGTGTTATTATTATATTTCCCATATTTTCTTGAATAATGTTGTAAAGAAAGACTTATTTTTTTTAATTGATTTATAATTAAATTATCTCTGAGAATTTATTATAACATATCCCTAGGACCTGTTATTTGTTTGTAAATTGATGAAATTTTTCTTCATAAAAGTGTCATTGTAGCAAACTCTTCATTACATATTTAATTTCCCATAACAGTTGAATTATTTTAGAAGCTAATGAGCTCATCAATTACAAACAATTGCTATTGTTAGCTATTTTTGAATTTTTTATGCACTTACTATCAAGATATGCATAATTATTCAATAATGAATTTGTAGTTTTATGAAACACTAAGCTTTCAAAATGCCATACTGGAAAATTCTCAAAATATTACATAGTACATGCACTAAGTAAGCACATAGTAAGGCACTTTAAGCCTTCAATATACGCTGAAAGGGTATAGAACAAGCTCAAGGAATACAATCAATATTTTAAAATTCAGTTTAATTTCTTTATTTATATTTTTTAATTATTTTAATGTACATTGTTTTATTTTATTCCATGCATTCTTTAAAAAAATGTTTTCCATTTTACTGACATTGTTTTAATGCAAAAGAAATTGAAGAAAGTAATAAACGAGTTTAAAATTTAGGAGTTAAATACGTTTCGTTTTGTCGGCCTTCAAGCAAAAATAAAAACCATTACCTCATATCCAAAGTAGTAGTTTTTAATCTAATGAAAAACAATAAAAATTACTTTATAGAACCCTACAGTAAGTTTACTGATGTAACTGTATGATTGATTTGCTTATTGAAAATTCTATAAGGGTGAATTTCTGTCAAATGGGTTTTATGGACTTAGTGAGCTTTGTGTGAGCCATTAATATTTGTACTTTCAATACTTTGCTGTATGAATGCTACAATTTTAAAAAGGAAATGATTAATTATACCGCACTTTATGCGTTTTGTTTTTCTTATATCAACTATTAAACTTTACTCTTTCTGTATTTTATACATTATTATTGAAAAATATGCACATTTATTGTATGTTTATTTTCATTCTTTCATACTTTATAAAATTTGTAATGTATTGGGAGTGTCCAAAGATTGAGTTATTCAAAAATTCTGTACCACTGTAAGTACATTTTTAATCTTGGAGATAATTTTTTATTTTATTGTTGCTGTGTTTAGTCACAAATAAAAACTACTTGTTTGGTTTGTCTTTTTAATGGAATCAAAACAAGCCTTAAAAAAGACTTAGTCTCAATAAAATAAAAAATAGTCTGTTAAATAATTAAAAGTAAAATAATCTTCTAAATAATAATAAAAAAAACTATTAAATAACATGAGAAGTCCAACTAAAATAATTTACCAAACCAACTTAAAATATTTCATTAGCATGTAAAATAACCAGCTAATTAAATATATTTATTCCTAAATAAACATTAAAAGTTTCATTTAAATATAGAACTAGAAAAAGGGGTGCAAACATGGGGATGATATAATCGTGTTTTTCAATTTTTGCCAAGGTAGAAAGTAAACATATTACCAAGCCATCTACTTCGGAAAAATACCAAAAATTTTCACTGCCTATTTTTCTCTCCAATGAAAGAAAGATGTTTTTTTTCCTTGTGAAAACTTATTGTGCTGTCTTTAACAATTTTTTTTTTTTAAATCACAGTTAAAAATAAATTTTAAAAAGTGTTTCTTGCCTGTATGATGACATTCAGGGTATGGGCACAATAACTGAATGAATTACATAAACTACTATATTTACAACTATGTATTATGGGTTGAATTACATGTTTACATTACAAGATCAAAACATAGACTGTACATAGTTACTACGGAGTAATGCGCCAACATTCGTTCCCTCTTGAAGTGGGTTGTTGTCATGTGTACTTATCCTAAACACTTTCATAATGGATAATGTAAGAAAATATATGCGTTTAAAATAACAAGTAAGCACAATAATGTATTGCATCAATATAGCACTTATGTTTACAAATTTGCGGTAGTTATTGTCTTTGCATTGAAGAAACTTTAAAAAATGTTTAATGTGACTGTTAAAACACTGAATGTTTATTCTATTGTGTAAAATGCATTATTTTTATTTTTTCACATGAATTGAGCAGTAGCTACATTGATGTACCAGCTTTAAACTCTCCTATGGATCATCCAATCGATAAAACAAAGGACTATGAATCTAAGCTTCATGCTACGTTGCGAAGAAGGCCATGCAGTGAAAAAACTTCACTTTTGGAAGATACACCACACATTGAAAAAACCCTTTCTGAGGAACCTCTGTCAGAGAGTGATCGCAAAATGGTAAGGATTTTTCTTTTTTTTTTTCTTTTCGTAAAAATTTATTCTAAGATCATTATATAAAGCTATGAAATAATAATTTTTGAAGATGTAATTTTTTAAAGCTATGAACAGACTCAATAATTAAAACATATTTCATGTGATTGAAACTATTAAATTTTTTATGGATTATGAATATTGAAAAAAAATTTGGTCAAGTAGTATATTTTGATTAAAAAAAATGGAGGAACTTTATAATGGATATCCAATGTTTATTTAAAATATTCAATTGTTTTTTGCTTTTCTTAAATAGATTTTGTTGCAGTTTTAAGGTCTGTAAACCATCTGAATATAAATTTTACAGTTTTGTAAAAGTAAAATATATTTTAAAACTCCACCTTTCATAGCTCCATTTTCCATTCTTTTTTTTTTAATTCTGTAATATTTAATATTTTTCTATATGCTTCCCTACAAATAAAAGCCTTTTATGGCGCTTGTAATGTGCTGAGCAAATGTTAGTTCAGGAACGAACCAAGATTGAAATCTCATTATAAGAAATATAAAATACAACAAAATATCTTTATCAACAAAATAACTTTTCAATCCCGATTTAATTTCCATTACATTGCTTGAATTCCATGACAACGAAAAAAGCATGTGGTCCCTTGAAGTTCATTGTAACAGTGTTTCACTGTACCTAAATTGATGATTACACATTTTATTTTTTATCTTAATGTGTTGCTCAAATAAAACATATGTATAGCAAATTTCTTTATTGCTAACAATATCTGATAATATTAAATCACATCTGTTTCCAGTTAAAGTTTTAAACTAAACATGAATAATTGCAAAACAATTTAAATTTCATGTGAATAATGCCTTAATTATCCTCTTATTCTCCATGAAGTTAATGTTTTTAGTGTTCCAGTCATGAAATCATACTTTATTGTTTGAATGACAGCAATATTGAAAACTATGTTGCAGATGATATAATAATACATGTTAAAAGAAAATATAATTTTAGTGTCATAAAGTGGTTTAGAACTTTAGACACTGAAAATACCTTTGTTTTTTACATCCTGCTGCTATAACGTAGGTCATGTAAAAGCATGTATTAGATTTAGTGCACTATTCTAGATGTGCTTATTATTTTAAAAAATTGTTTTAATTTCATATTTAAGTGTGACATGGGAGATTTTAAGGAGTAAAACTATGCAGTTCACAAATTATATTGTGATTTTATAATTTCAACGCCCATTGAATTCAAGACCCGCCCCCTCCCCTATATGTGGCAAACAATACCCACATGCTATGTTTTTAAAGTACCTATTAACAAAATTTTATGTGCACAAGTAAAATATTCCTCTGAATGTACTGAACTTAAAACACAATCTTTTTTAAATTATTGTTGCATTTTTCTTCAAAATTAACCAAAATCAATATTATAATTACAACCTGTATAATAAGTAAGTGATATAGTTTTAACTTTGCATAGTTATTTGTTTATTTAATCAGTGTATCTGGTAAAAACATTAACTTCAAAATGTGTGATTTCCCACAAATATCTTAATATCTTTTCTAATTATTGATTTTTTTTCGTAGGTAAAAGAAGTTAATTCATCACTTTTAGCTGCCCTTCAAACTATACAAGTAGAAAACACTGAAAGTCTAGTAATTCCATTCAATCATTCCAAAGAGAAGTAGACAGCAAATTATTTAAGTTCTACTAACTATCAATTTTTGTTATACAAGCATTTTGGTGCCATTTTACTTGTAAATAATACTTGATCTTATATACATATTTATATAATGTTACTGAACCAATTTTTTAAATATAGAATATTTAAATTATGTGTGGTCTATTTTGAATGATTTTGTATACTCAGTTATTACAATTGAATCAGTTTCATTAAAGTTTTTATGACAAACAAATACATAAATACTACAAAATAAATTAACAAATAAATTATGCCATCTTTTGCGATTGGATACTAACAGCTTGCCTTCATACTCATATGACCTGTAATAGAAAAAAAAATGATACAAAATTGTTGTAATTTTTAAAAGTTAGAATGTTAACTAACTAAATATGAAATTTCATGTTCCTGTAAGTAAGTAAAAAATACAAATTTGATTGGCTTTTTGATTTAAAATAATATAATTTTGTAATATATAATTTAAAAAACCAAATAATTCATTTTCAACGCATTAATCACAAACACACACACACAAAAAAAAAATTTAACACAAAATTAGTTATGCAACTATAAATGTTTCAAGCAGTTTGTATTTCAAACTTTCATCTCATGTTACCAACATTCATTCACCTTTTTACATTAAGTTATAAAATAATATCTGAGTTGTCTTACTGATAAAAGTGGTCTAATTATTTCCTAGAAGATTTTGGTCTTGAAGAATGGGTTCTACTAGATTTGCCTCTTGATGATTTCAGGCGTGTTGGAATCCTTGTAACACTTTCAGTATTGTATGATAGATACAAATGTGATAAATCAAGATTGTCCACCTGAAAAATGTAATTACAATATAAATTCATTTACTGAAGCATTATAATACAGGCAGTGCATATTTTCTATTTTAGCCTATTTGCGGGAAGATTACAACCACATTTTAAAATATTGAAAAGTAATACTTGTCTTGCTGTTGGATTTAAGAAAATAAAAATAATAATAAATAAATTTAAAAAACCAGAATTCAGCTTTATGTGAGCAACAATCACCTCTTTGATACAACTAAACAAATTGGATTCTGCTAATGCAAATGAAAAAAATAAAGGAAAAAAATTTAAATGAAACTCCACGTTTGATTCATTCTGCTTTCCTCTTAATTCCTATCAATGCAAAACATCACAATAAAATACATGCAGTGTCACTGTATAATTTTAAAACAAAGATCATGTAGCTGAAAATATTTTTATCTATAATGTATATGGTTCCAAACTTTTTATTACTGGCTTCTAAAATGATGTCTTGAAAATTAAGCTGATTAAAATTTTACCCATTTAAGGCAGAATGCTACACTTGCACAGGCACAGTGACTGATTTCCACACTTAGGGGTACTTGCCTAGTGTAAAAAAAAAGTGCAGTTTGAAATCCATTTCTGGACCCCTCACAGTCGCGATATAAATCCACCACCACACTTGCATGTAATAAATACTTCTTTGATGTGCTGTAGGAAAATTATGTGTACAAAACTGTCATATAATATTTACATTCATATATATTTAAATAAAATGTTGCATTCATATTTAATCACTTTCTGTGTCAGTGTGATACACAGCCTGTGAAAAACAAGAATCGGAAATGTAAAATGAACTTTGACACTCAAATTATTCTGAATAACAAATTCATATGCCGGCACTTTTTGATTCTTTGAAACAAATTTTAATCAATACTTTATGCATAGCATAGTTTTATGTGGTTTGTTTTATTTAACTTTCAATAAGGCCTATCCTTAAGTACGTCAGTGCTTGCTGTATGGTCCGGCTACTTAAGTATCATACAAATTTTTATTCATAATTCTGTATTTTCCCCACTTTTTTGAGAACGCATTTTCTTGAACAAAGGCTTATTATTAATCAGTTAAAAAATCTTCTATCCATTCATACCCAAATCATTTAGTAAATGGATTGCAGACTTGCAACTGGATTCAAAATAATCCTTTCGTTACTTTATATTGTTACCAAACAGAATTGTTTAAACAATTAAGAAAAATGGCAAAGGAAAACAATGCAAGATACAGTAAAACCCCTCCTAACAGACATCCCTCAAAGGCAGACACCGTTTTTATGTAACCAATTTTTAATTCCCCAGTTCCAATGCAAATAACATTATTAAACCCCCCTGTTCTACAAACACCTCTCTATTGCAGAGAAAAAAAAAATTGTCCGCATTAGAGGGATTTTACAATACTTTTTTACCTCCTTTTTTTTCTCTTTATCGGGAGCCGGCAGTTGTTTTCTCATGTTGTTCCCTGTGTATGCCACACACTTAAGCTGAAATTCTCCTATGTCTTCATTCCATTGAACTGCCTGTTCTATAACATCCTGGTATTCAGGTGGTATGAACATGTCGATGAGCAACTTGTTGAGGCTCAACTCTCGATCTAGCTGCCGTACATTCTCCAACAGTCCTTCCATCTCCCGCTGATGTTCTTGACGTAGATCGTTTAATTCATTCTTTGCACTCAGAAGCATCTGCCACACTTTTTTCAGTTTTTTTGTTTTCCCTGCTGCTTCTTCTTGCAAACTGGAGTATTTCTCTTCAATATTGAGACGCTCTGACTGTACAGAAAAAAGAAAATTGTTAAAAGTTATGTTTGTTAAAACAGGAAGAAAAAGTGTTCCAAGTTAAGATTGAATTGAAATGCTATAGCTTGGAATACTCATCCTGGAATGTGTTAATTAAAACAGAATGTGGTATGAAAAATTGGTTTAAGGGAGGAAGCATCTTAAATTTTTGCAATTTTAAGTGTTTATGGAAAAAATAATTGTCTTCCCCGCCAGAAAAATGCAAATTTCTTAAGACTTTTCCGTAATTTACAGATTTTTCCAGTTGGGTAGACACTCCATCTCTCCATATTATAAATGCAACTTTATTTTCCAAAATGAACTTTTTAAATGTCACATGAAATATCACTAGTAAAAAGAAAAACAAATCATATATTTACTTATTGAGTTTTTGTTTGTGTATATAATAATGAACAAGAGTTTTTCTCCTATGTGCAATTGGGAGTTCTAAACAAAATATTGCTATCAAAATATTAGAAGAACAATTGAATGGAATCTAATAATTTTTATTTTCACTTCATTGCTTTTTGTTGCACTCTAATCAGGGTTGATTTTGGACTGTCCAAAACTGGTTTAGGACAGGACAGGTGGTTTTTGTCTTCCAAAAGTGTCCGAAACTGTCCAAAAGTATGCAAAAGCTAAAGGGGTGTAATCTAATCAACTTGTATTTAATGCAATATTTGTAATGCAGAAATATATATACAGTCGAACCTTGATATCTCAAACCTCCTTATCTCAAAACCCTTGATGTCTTGAGAAAAAAAAAATTCCCCTGAATTTTCTATAAAACTCCCTTTTACTTTCCATAGTTATCTTGAAATTCATTTTTCAAAATCTTGGATATGTCAAAATTTTTGCACAGAAGCAAGTTTCAGTTGTTGTTTTTCTTTGGCAATTTTGTAGTAAAACCAGTTTCAGGGACTATTGCTTAACACTTTCATCTCTCTTCTTGGAAATTTTGTGAATAGGGGATTGAAGCAAGATAATAGGGGAGTGTTGGTATGAAAGGGGTGCTGTGTTTTCCCCCCATCATTTTTCAAGTGAAAACTGAAAATATGTTCCTCATTTTCATCATTCTGCTTTTTTAACTACTACAAAATGGCTGCTGAAAACTTTTTGAATGTGGGGAGCTACCAGTTGAAGATAAGAATTTTTTATGTGAAAAACCAAGTTGAAATCAAGGTTGGTAAAAAAAAAAAAAACGGTTTTTTCAAAAAAAAGAAACCCAAAAAAGTTTTTTTGGTTTAAACCAGGTTTTTTTGGTTTAAACTGGGTTTCTTTTTTTTTTTTGGTTTAAATACTATTTGCGAGAAAAACAATTTTCGAAAGGTAATTAAGGTTCCATGTAATTAACAGTTGTTCAATAGTCACATTATACCTAATTTCTTGATTAATTAATGAGATAAGAACAAAATCTTGTAACTAAATTAAATAATTAAAATAGTTTTCTGCGGGGAAATATTGATTGAAATGTTTGACTTGATTAACATATTAGTATGCATGTATATATAGACCCTTTATGATACGAAATACTTCAAGAAGTGGTTGTGATGCGGGTTAAGATAAAATATAATGAAGATCCAAGAAAAAAACTTTATAAAACCAACATAATATGAATAATTATCGAATAAAGGTAAAAGTTATATTTTTAACTTGCCCTTCCATCTCACAACCACAGTTTTTACTCTTAGCTCTTAATCCTTTTCTGGCTTCATTTTTGATTTCATCAAATGAAAGCCAAATTAGGTCTTTTTTCTACCAGAATTAGACATTCTTTTTAAAACAATATGATTAAGTAACTTTTGTAAACTGCACAGGTTAGCTAAGGCAAAGCAAATACCAAAATCCCAATTCCAATGAACAAAAGGGGTGAAAAAACTAAGAGTTATCTGCACCAAATAGTCATAAAGCAGCATAGGTGTATAGCCAATCAAAATCTTTTGAGCACACAGAATCCAAAAAAAAAAAAAAAACACCAATGGAGAGTGTAGTTTATATGTGAAGATTTATATATTTCTCAATCAATTTTTACACATACATTTGCATTTTTTCTGGGAATTTAAAAATTTCTTTTAATCTTCCTACATTATAATATAAGGAACTATTATGTATCATAATATGAAGTATAAACTTTTTTTTAAAATTTGATTCAAAAAATATTATTTGTGTTCACCTGCAAAACAAATCTTAATTTTTAGGTGCAAACAATTAAGCTAGACTGTTGATTACCTTACAAGTCAAAGTTAAAATTCCAGGAAAGTGCAAATAAATGGGCAAAAATGTCACACCCCTGCAACAGGAGTGAGCAATATAATGGATTGCATCCACAATAAAAGATTCAATCCTTAGTAAATCTTAACTAATCATGCAAATTAAGCATAATGATGGAAGTTGACTGAAATCTGCTTTATGGCACATATATGAAAAAAAATATATATTATTTTTTTTTTTTTGATTAAAGCTTGTAATACATTTTGAAGAAGCAACTTTGCAGTTTTAGTATTTATCTCTGCAACTTAGCTAGGAACTTAGCATAAATGGAATTTTACATTTTAATATGTATGGGGAAATAAATCGATGTAAACCTGTAAAATAGATTTTTTTTGGCTTTTAAAAAAAAAACACATTTTTTTAAAAAACCGCATGGTTTTTTAAAAAAAAAAACAATTTTTTTAAACCATGGTTTAAACCAAACAACCCTGGTTGAAATTGTTGTTCATCTCAAAACCTCATCCTCTGCACTTTCGACAATTATAATTTCCAATCTAGTAAAATATTGAAGACTACTTTATTGATCGTAATTCAAAGTGGTCTCATAGAACATATATAAATGCATATATATAAATGCATGAAAACCAGGGTTTTTACCATAGTGTCCAAAACCTTGCCAACCCTGAATATAATAATAAAGGGAAAAATTCTGCTTTTTCTGAATACAATGATATTTTATACCACAAAACTTTAGAAAATTAATCAAGAAATAAGAGCATGCTTTTCTTCTGATATTATATTAATAGAAGTATTGCTGAACCTTGATGGCGACTTTGAAATCTTACAGTATTATATAAATCTTATTTAGAATTTTCAAGTACCTCTTTTTCTTCTAGAGCTTTTTTAAGTTCTAGTTCTTTAACTTTACGCTCCTCAAGCTCTTTAGAGCTTTCTTCAAGCAACTTTTCTTGTTCTTGAGCTTTTTCAAGAAGATTTTCACCTCCAATAATTATTTGCTTTTCTAAGTTTTGTAATTTTTGAAGCATTGCATCATGATCATTCCTGAAAGAATATTTTATATCATAAGAAACACATTATTAAAACAGTTATGATACAAGTTATGATCACATGACGCATAAGAAATAAAAAATCATAATTTTTTCGGAGAGTCTATTGTATTTTTATTTATTGTTTTTGAATAAAAAATCACAACCTAAAAAAGCTAAACTATTTTGTTTAGTTTTCTAATTATTAGGAGAACAGAGTTCTACACTAGTTTATCATTTATTTTAACTCTAATTCTGCCATGACTTTTTACTTGAGTTTCAGTGAAAGCAGAAAGTTTTCAGAAGGCTTTTGATGAAAAATTTTAACTTTAAAATTATTAAATATAATTTAAAAATGATTTAAACACAAACCTAATTAATTCATGCATGTTAATTAATCATACAGAAAAGGGAAATTCAAATGTTCTCCTTGCCCGAATAATTTTAAAAATTAATATGTGTTATAAAAATATAAAATTTTACATAATATCAAGCTAGGAAGCAGAGTGCCCTGCTTCCTGTCTCTCTCTAACACACAGAACTGGGTCATGTATTTTTAGGATTGTAGCTTGCTTAGGTGCAGATTTGTTGGGCTACAATAACGTAGTCACTGCGAAAGATAAAAATTAAATGAAGTTTCAGCAGATTATTTTTAAGTAACTGCCAATGTACTTTTATAGCATTTCTTGTTATTTCGGGTAGTATTTTGAATTCAATAGAACTTTCAGTAGTTTTTCACGTCTTTATTCATTTGGAAAATAATTCACATATTAAAGGAACGTTTTAAATGTTATGCTGTGGCACCAAAACTTTTCAAAAGTCCCCATGACTACATTAAAGTGATGGTAATATTTTAGCCTACCTGTTATCCCAATTGCAAAAAGAATTGGTATTTGATCAAAGGTAGTGTTCTTTATATCATACAACTCTTCAAATTGAAAATAGTGACAAAACTTGTGCACTTCAGCTGTATTTCAAAAATAATATTCAGGGAAATTGTCATACGGTGAAGACTTGGCGCATTTTCATGGTATTTTACCAAAGTAATCAAAACAAAGTCCCTATTTGCTTTGCAAATATTGCTAAAAACAGTGTTGTTGAAATTAAAAAATAGATGTTTAATTTTTACACATAACAAGCCAATAAACAAGAATAAAAGTTTCTTTAAAATAAAGAAAAATCTGTCAAATAATTGAATAAAATCTTTTTAAAGTAAACTAATGCATCAAATAAATACTTTAACTCATTTTTAAAAAAAGGTTCACTAAAATTTAAGATTAAAGCATGAAAAACAAAAATAGCAACAGTAATTTCAACAATGTCATTTTTCATTTATTTATTTATTTGCTAACTTGGTATGTTTCATATGATAATTCTCCCTATTATACTATTATTCAGTTTATGAATGAACAAAACTTGACTTTTGCTGGTTTTAACAATTTTAAGGTTTGTATAAAGATACTTTGGGCAGAGTTACAGTAAGTTGGTTTTGATGAATTTTTTAATATCTAAGCACCGTCAAGAAGGTCCTCAAAATGTAAATATTTTGCTTTATAACATAAATAACACCGAAGGTCTGCGATGTGGCTAATTTGTGAGGGAATTTTTTCTTGTATATATTTTTCCAACATGACAGTATTTTTAGATATATGGATATCCATGAGGACAATACTTTGGTGATACACCAAGGAATAAGTCCAAAAAAATTAAAATAAAATATTATTTTTTAAAAACGAAAAAAAAAAGATATTTTTAAAATCAGAAAGAAATGATTTAAAAAATATTTTAAGGCAAAATAACTTTTAAGTCTCCCTCCTCACTGCAAATGTTTGTTTTTGAGTTCCACTTCTCTAACCCTTGAGAAGAATGTTAACGGCTAATATAATGATACCATCCCCTTCAAATCAAAACAATGACTGAATTTATTGAAAACTAAAAAAAAGATATCTTCAGAAAAAGGTGTGTAATGGGGGGAGGGGGTTCAGTCATAATCAGATTCTGGAGTAGATTTTCAGAAGCAATGCTGTGTTATTATGCCATGTAAATATAGCTTTACCTAATTCCAGTTAAGTCTTTTTCCCGTTTTTCCAGTTCCTTAGTAATCTTTTGTCGTTCTTCTTCTAGTAAATCTTTTCTTTCAGCTAACGTTTTCCGATCGATTTCAATTTGTTCCTGCATTTTCTTCACTTCTTCTTCCGAATATGCTAAAAGCAAAAATTATCTCATCATTCATAAACTTATTTTTAATACTAATGTGTTAGAAAATATTTTTACTTTATAATTGAGTCAATAAGAAAAGAGAATTAAAATTTGAAATATGCTTACATAAATAAATATTACAAATTCATAGCACTCTTAAGTCAAAACAAGGCACAGCTAAAAGTTTTTTGTTGAAACACTGGTTCGTATTAATTCAAATTTTGAAATGAGTAAAAAATTGAACATGGAAATGCGTCTGTTTTACAGCATCAAAAATTTTTGTAGCAGATTAAAAATTTTAAAAGAACTTTTGGTTTCATTGTGGAAGGAACTGGAATTTAAAATTGCCCAAAAAGAAAGATAAAAGAAAAACTGAATGAGACATCTAAGAAAGAAATGTGAGAATAGATCACTCTTATTTTTTATAAGCAATTAATATCTTCTGTATGTTCCATTTACGCATAAATTACAATTCTTACAGTTTTTTTGTAATTTTTTTAATTTAATATTTGCAGTTTCTTTAAGGTTGACACCATTTTGTGTTGCTGTTATGTAGAGAACATAATTTATACACATATCTAATGCTGTCTGCCAACCTTCCAGTGCAAAGAGCAAAATATTGTACAAGGATCAGATGATACTAGCTGCACTTCAGCAATACTGCATGAAAATAATTATGAATTTAAGTGATTCACCAAGGCAAAAGCAATAAAAGTGGCAACAGTTACATTGATCTATTTTTGGAAAATTATAACATGTGGAATTTAATAAACATCATTAATGACTTTGAGCTGAAAAGATTCACCAAGGAGAAGTTGTTGACAAAGAAAAGTTCCTTAAAGTATAAATACTCTTTGAGTTATGACACAATTATACACCAACCCAAATTAGAAAACGAATTGCCAGAATTGCCAACAAACTACGTTTAAAATTATTTTTCCTAAAAAAAAAAAAAAAAAAAAAACAGTAAACACACAATCTTCTAGAAAGCTTGAGTTGTGATGTCACTTAAAGTTTTCAAGATCCTCACCAGACTGATGAAAGGTTTAATTAAGTAGCTCTAAAATCTGAATTTACTATGGTATAATCAGTCAAGTTTTATCATTAAAATTTTTTTGTTAAAAATCAGAAAATAAGGTGCCCAGAAAATTAGAAAACATCCTTTACACTGTCAATCCAATAAAAATTAATGTTCTCCAATAATTTTTTTAATCTTGTTGATATACATATGTAGAAATGGGATAATATTAGTATTACTAAGAACTATATAGTTCAGCCAAGCAGATATAACAGACAAACTAGAAGCAAAAATGGTACATTGCATTTACAATTTGTAATAGTAGGATTAGCAAGAAGGCATTAGCAGTAAAGTTTTTACAAGTCACGCATTATCACTGATACTACTTACTACAAAATGAAGGATTCCAGTTAATCCATCATCTATTTGCGGCACCATATTTTAAATTTGTAACATTTAAAATGTAAACATTTTAAATTTGTAACATTTAAAATGTAATTGTTGAATAAATACCAAACTTAAGAAATATAATACCTTTTTTACGATGACTTTTTGACTTTGATTCTTCCTCTCCTTTCTCAGAAAGATCCTCTCCAGATTCCGAACCCCCTTCACTAACTGTAGGAATAAAACAGTATCAGCTTTAAGACTTTCAAAATATAAAAATATCAAAATAAACAAATCAGATTAGAATGAACATAAATACATATAAGAAACACAAAATGTTAGTCATAGAGATGTAAAATGATTAAAATTTAAAATTATTATAAATGAAAGTAGAAACTTTTTTTAATGTATTTCATTAATGTTTACATCCAATTTGAAATTTTATTATAGGTCATTATATTTTGCTTTGCATTTGTAAAATCATACCTTAAAATATAGAATCTAATTTTATATTATTTTAGAAAATATATTTTAGAAAATATATTTTCTAAAATAATATAAAAATAGAAGTATTAAAAAAAAAATAATGATACTACTTTTGCTTTGTATTGTAAAAATAAATTTTATTTCAATACTAATAGTAATATTTCAAATGTTAGAAACAAAAAATGTAGGAATTATTCATATGAGCAGTGAAATAGAGCATTGCCGAAATTAAAAGACATAGAGAGGGATAAAAAACAGAATATTTTTAAGAACAATAGATACATTAGGTCATACAAATGTCTTTTTCAACTTTAAAAAATCGAAATTTTCTTAGTACAGAAAACTTACAGTAGTTCAACAAAAACCTACAAGCTGTAAATAAAGGTTCAAAATAAATTTAATGTAATACATACCATCCTCTAAACGTTTCCTCAAATCTTCAATTTCATCTTTAAACTTTTTAAGCATTGTGTCTTTAGGATCTTCATTAATTTTGGCTTTGTTCTTGATATTTTTTGCTCGATTAGCATATCTGAGAGTACTGAGGCTCTCATCATAGTTGTATTCAGCTGGCCCAATGTTAGCACACTAAGAAATATTTTTATAAGAAACGCCTATATTAATAAGTAAAAGCAACACACAAAAAAAAATATTTTTATTGGAATTTTCAGATGGAAGACCTTAGCATAAACATTATTTTTAAAATATTGGTGTTTTTCTACTTATGGGAGGCACTCTATATGTGTGGGTAATTTTTTGTTGTTTTCCCATAAAAAGTGTTTTAAGTATGCACCCCACATACACACACAAACAGAAAAATTTGGAACAACTCGCCTGTCTGTGAGACATGTAAGCATTTATTTTTGTGTTTATTCAAAAATATTTTTTCGAAATGACAATAAAGGAGAAAATGCATTTAATTCAACTACTTGGTATGCAAGCATAGGAAAAATTTATGAAGTAATTTTTAGGGAATAAAACTTACCATTAATGTTTTTGAGTTTCCTCCCAAAGAATCTTGCAACAATCGAGTCAGTTTAGAATTTCTGTATGGAATGTGTGTGCTTTTTCCATCCACCAGTGCTGAAATGACATTGCCAAGAGTGGACAGTGACAGATTTATTTTAGTAGCTTCAACTAATCGCTGCCCACTGGAACCTGTTTTGCTTTGACGTTCCGAGCCCTGCAATAAAGCTAATTATTCAACTGCAAATTAACTTCATTTTCTTTCTTCATCAAAATTGAGACATATAAATAATGTCACAAGCAGAATGCATACCTCTCAATCAGAATTCCGAAGTTGGTGAATACATAATTAAATAAATAAAACTTGCAAACAAAAACTTCTCTAAAAATATTAAATTTTTTTCTTCAAAATTCACTAGAAAAGGAGCTAAACAAAAATAAAAGAAGGACAAATAAATTAATTTTTATAATTAATATTTGATAAAATTAAAATGCTATTCCAAACAAATAAACAAATGAGGATAGACTTGTTTTTTTTTATTTTAGCAAAAAAAAAAATGCAAACTCATTACAATATTTTAGAAAAATCACTTGAAATTCATTTTAGGGAAAGATATTCCTTCAATTTTTGTATGCCATAATTTTGTATCATAAAGTAGATTCTTGAAACACAAAATGGTTTTAAGTTCATTAAATAATAATACTGCAAAATGACTTTTCATTCACACAAGAAAATCAGAAATAACATTGAAAGAGACATCAGATTTGTAGAATTGAAACATTGGCACTACTGACTATAAATGGGGCGAATCCAACCTGGCAGGGTCTTAATGCTATGCGTATCCTTCACAATGCTGCCAGGTTAGGCTTGCCCCAACTATCGACTCTCAAATACGAAAAGGTATTACAGGTTCAAAAGACCAGTTCAATTGCGATAAAAGGTTTATAAGAGTGCAATGTAGATATTTCCCCAAACATCCAAAAAGCTTTTAAAATTTTCATCACCTTGCCTGTCAGAATATGTTTTGCTGAAAGATCATTTTCTATTATCAAATACTTAAAACCTACTTAAGAAACTTAGATCTAAAACGCATTTAAATTTTTTCTTTAGGCACGTTTAAAAATATCCGTACCTCAGAGCCAAACTAATGTAAGTCCAATAATTGCGATTTTCTGTGTATTAGTGCATTGTATATAGCCTCATTTGCACATCCAGCTACATGACCACAATCCTAAAAAAATCCTTTGTAAAAATTTATCACTGTTAAAAGAATGCAAGTCCAATCCTTAGTATGCGGCAAGCGACTGTTTTCCCCCTCTCCTATAGCGAGAATTTGACTTACGTAAATCTGGCTTTGAGGTACAGATATATTTGCACATAAAAGAAGTCTTAAACATCTTTCAAAAGCAAAAATTGAGAGTAAATATAAGTTTATTATTGGTGCAAGTAGGGAAATTAGTCCCAGATAAAAAGAATATTAGCTATACCACACCATCTTACACTGTGTTTGTTTCCAAAAAACAATTATTGCTATTATTTTGCTAAAATCAGGGTTGAGTTTTGGACTGTCCAAAACTGACTTAGGAGAGGACAGGTGGTTTTTACCGTTCAAATCTGTCTAAAAGTGTCCGAAACTGTCTTAAACTGCCCAAAACTAAAGGGGTGTAATATAATCAATTTGTTTTAATGCAATATTCGTAATACATAAATATAGATATTAAGGAAGTTTAATTAATGAATATTCGATAATTTTTTTCTCCAAATGTTCATTTAAAAAATATTTTACTTAAAGAAATGCCAGCAACTAGTACATAAAAATGTCCTTATGTAACAGTTGGTAGAGTTATGAAAAGAAATACACAACACTACCAAGGCAACTAATTTCAGTTCCATTTATAACTCAAAAGAATGCTATTAAATGTGCAATAAATATTGAGGTGAAAAAAAAGCTTAATTTTTTAATGGTTTTTGCAAATAATTTTTATGTAATGTTTTAATAAAAAGTACTTTTTTAATCATAGATTACATAACAAGAAATTGATGACTTAATTATAAAACTCTTGTGCTATTCTTTTTTTAGTTCATATTTTTAATATAATACATTCTGTAACTACAAAAATTTGTAATTTATTGCATTTAAGTCAATTATTGAACTATATTTTGAACACTTTCTTTTGCACCTATGCATAAATGTCGAAAAGTTTGGTTAATGAAGAAATAAACTCCTGCATACAAATTGAAATTTTTATTGAAGAATTTAATTTCTAAATAACTAGATTAAAATCAGCTGCATAAATAAGTTATAAATTTATACTTGAATATCCACATTGAATAAATGTATTAAATAGCCCAAAAAATAGTTTTGACACATTTTGTTCTGTTTTTGATATTTTCTCACAAAATATAATTTCTCAAAAAATAGTTTTGGACACTTTCGGACACAAGGGTTTTGAACAGGATGGTTAAAACCTTGCCAACCCTGCTTTCATTTGCACACATGCATAAACATAGGGAAATTTGGTTACTATTTATCAAAAAAATAATAAATAAAAAATAACATAGACACATGCATACAAATTGAAATTGTAATCAAGAATCCAACTTCTATGTAACTAGATTAAAATAAGCTGCACAAATAAGTTGATGTTCAATCTAAAGCATTACTTTAATACATTTTATTCTGTTCTTAATGTTTTTTCACAAAATACAATTTTTCTAAAAACATAGTTTTGGACAGGATGGTAAAAACCCTGATTTTTATCAAAAAGTGTCCCAAAAGTTTGGTAGTGTCCAAAACCTTGCCAACCCTGGCTAAAATGTTTACAATATTTAGCTAAAAACTATGAACAGTTCAGGAGAGGTTAGTTTTTTGTTCATTTAGCAATTACCTAAAGATGAATCATCAAGCTTTAGCATACCAGGAAATTAACTTTTGAGTAACTCTTAAATTAATCTTCTGAGCAAATAACTGTTCTAACTTGGCGGAAGTAATTTCTGTTAGTCATACTCCCATCTGTTTTTTTGGACTTTTAAAAAGACAGATTCTTCTCATGAAATGATCTAAATGCACCTCTGATCATTTTTTTATAATTTTAAAAACTTGAGAAAAATTCTTGAAAAATTTTACTCAGGAGAAATATGACAGATATGTATTCTTTAGTTTTTACCAAGTAGTAATTTTAAACTAAAGTTGTTTTACCTATCATTGAAATGTACCAGCATTGGCTGAAAAAAAATCAAATAAAAATAGTTGAAAAAAAAACAGGACCATAAAGCAGGTGTTAAAATTTATCTCTTTGGCATATGTTATCAAAAAGTTATTAATGTGCATTAGTTAAAACTTAGTGCAACAACTTGAACATAACAGTACATAAATACACAACAAAATGCTAAATCACTTACGGCTAAATCAACTAAATGTAGTTTTCCAGCTCTTATATGTTCTTTTCCATCAAAGCCTTCATCACAACTTTCAACGGTGATGCTAAAGATAGCATGTGATCTGGAGCTGTGTAGATTCATATTGGTTGCACCAACAACTCCTGGAAAGGTTGAAAATTCAAGTAAGAATAATGCCCATTGCTGCTCAGGTTTAAAAAAAAGAAATTCACGAAAAAAAATAATAAAATAAAATAAAATAAATTTAAAAAAAATAATTTGAACTTTGACATCTTGAATTCAAATTATATTTTTCACAATCACGAGTGTGTGTGTGTATGTAGGCATGTGTGTGTGGGTAGTTGTGTGTGTATGTTTGTGTGGGGGGTATGTGTACGTGTGGGTAGTTGTGTGTGTGTGTTTGTGTGGGGGGTATGTGTACGTGTGGGTAGTTGTGTGTATGTGTGTATGTATTTGTGTGTAAGTATGCATGTGGTGTAGGGTATGGATGCAACCTGGAGACAGTTTTTGCTAAAGGAGCAGCATCGTGAGACGTCCGGCCGACAGTGGTGTTGTAGAGGGAGGCGGGGGGAAATAAAATCATAGGGATTCAAAACTGTCAAGTGAGAACAATAAGCAATCGTGATTGCTGAAAAAAAAACTAACTGTTTTTGCTTCCAAGTGTCATGATACGATCCAAGTCATCAGCATTTTTCACCACAACTCCAGTTAGATTTTTCACATAGACTCCTATGTCTGGTCGCTCTTTCACCTGAAAAAAAAAATCAACCAAGTCTTTTTATTTAAAATATATCCCTATGCAAAATGATGTGTGAAAGATTTTTTAAGTGTAAAACTTAATAGTGTGAAAATATAAAAAGAGACTAGACTAATGATAGAAAGATACTTATAGATGGTCACATTCAATTCTCAAAATGAAACAAGCATAGATTCAATCGAAATAGCAAAATTTTTTATTATTAAATATAAGGTACATAGTCAAAAATGAATGAAAATCATTTGTGGAACATAAGTTGAGCCAAAAAAGGAAAATTTTGCTGAAAATATTTACCTCCAATCGAACAGACTGGTCTTTCCCCAAAAGATCTCTAACTTCTTCATTATAAATCTCCAAATAAGTGGCACGAACAAGAAACCTGAATATAAAGAGATATTATAATACAATGAAAGAAAATTTTTGAAGTTGATAAAAATATTGCACAATAACTATTGCACTGGATATTCATTTGTTCTTGTTATGGAATCCAATTGAATAACATGCTCAGTCAGTATGGTCTCAAATGTATGAAGAAAGCTTGCCTCTACAGACTTATGATACAATTAAGTTGATACAGGTATGAATTCAGCAATAATTAACCAATTTTCACAGCACATTTATGCTTAAAATGTTTGAAATAATCAAGGGTTTTAAAACGTACCCAACATTTTTTTTCTTCTTCAATAATTTTTTAAAAAATTATTATTATTATTATCTTTTAGTAATATTTTATTAAAACAATAAAGCTTCTATCATACTTTTTTAATGCAAAAGTAAGCTAAAAACATGAAAAAGATCCACTAGCCTTTTATCTCCTTCAGCTTTTGCAATATGGCCAAAAATATGTGCAAAAGAGTTTGGAATAATTCCTTTTTGTTCAGGCACGTCTCTATTGCCTTCCATAGTAAAGGTCTTTCCTGTTCCTGTTTGGCCATAAGCAAATATAGTACCTAAGTACAAAAAAAGAGCCAATATTAAAATTTAGTAAATAATCTTCAAGATAATTCAAATCAGTCTTTTCAAAGCCATGATAAAAGAGTTCATAACAATGTAAATTAATAACAAAAATCAATTTTAAAATTTACAATTGTGTTTATAAGAATGAAAGGGCATTATTCATTTGAAGGATGTAAAACAATTTTTCAACCATTTTAACTAATCATAAAGCAAAGCAAATTTAGACCTTTTATTCTTCATAATGTCACTTACAATGTAGGGGAATGTGTGGCAAAGTAATATAGTTAAGATAACTTAAATCTTTTAAACCGAACAAATTGGAAATTTGTTCCAAATATTACGGTACATAAAGGAAGAACAATATATATCGAAGAAAAACTTGCTTCGAAACTTTATTTTTTAATTTTTGGTAATAAATTTGTTCCTCCAAAAAAAAGGTGAAAATTTTTCAATTCTTTTAACTCATAAGGCAAAGTGAAAAATAAAATCTTTTTATCATGGAATATTTCCCATTTAATCATTAAAGATATTTTTGATCAAATGAATGAGTAAATAAAAGAGTGGATGAATAAATGAGAATGAAACAAATAATAAGTAAGAGAAAATAAGTTAATGAATGAATAACGGGAATTATTAAATGAAGGAATGTAAAAGAGTTAAATAAAGGAATATGTAAGTGATTTGATAGAGGATTGAATAACTAAATGAACCGAGTTATTTCACTTTGTCCGGCATGTACTTGACTAACTGTACAAAGCATTTAAAATAAGCTCAATATTTAACAAATAAATACTGCACCAAACTTTAGTAGGTTTCAATTAATATGTAAATTGTTAATGACAAGAACTTTATCACTTAATAAAAACAAAAACAATATTTGACACACAACAAAATATTACAATGTGAGTATCAATTTTTAAAAACTGCTTGTATTATCATATTCTATGATTTTTTCTGGTAACATTTCTTGACTGGAATGGCACACATATGTACTAGGTATACTTTACCAGATAGGTAGTGCTAAAAGCAGAGTAAATATTTCACCATTCCATTTTGCCCCATATTCCCCTACTTGGAAACCTCGGAAAAATATTAAATCCATTTTATATCAAATTGTGCTACAGCATTAAAGTTTACAAATTAGTGCCACACAAATTGTGCCTGAATTGAGCTTATACAACTGTAATTAAAACTCACTGTAAGGAACTTTTAACTTTTTCCTACAAAGCCTCTAAGCATAATTTCTTTATTAGGTGAAAATATTTCATAATTCACTGGTTCAACATAGATCTGATTTTCTATAGAATTTACTTTAATTATTATTACTTTTTGTTTTAACTTCATATGTTTTTCAGTCATCTCAGATTTTGAGTGCTCTAAATAGGAACCGGCCAGAATTAATTTGATTAAAGGAGTTCTCCTATAAACAACTTTACACTAATTTATGTAAAGTATCTCCTTACCATTGTAGCCTTCCAAGACATTGTCAATGATAGGTCGAGCAGCCAAATTGTACACATCTAATTGTGTAGAATCAGTTGCAAAAACATTATCAAAAGTGAAAGTTTTTGGAGGATCAAATTCAGAAGCATTTGGATTGAACAATATTACAGAGCCTTCAACGGATTTTACCTGAAAAACAAAAATTATGGAGGATAGTTTATAAATAAATTGCTAATTATCACAAATTAGTTTCAGTATCGAAAAAAAAATAAATATACATACGTAAAAATTCCTTTGAAATATTTTAATATAATGCCATGTGTGTCATTTTTTTTAAAGATTAAAAACACACAAAATATGTACAGTATAACCAATAAGATGAATCTATAACAAACCTAAGAGGACACCAACAACATTTTTTTTTAAATGTAAGCAAACTTAATACATTAATAAAAGGCCCCAATGAGTAATATCTCAGTAGACTGATTGTGTTTTCATTCTTTATTAATTATTTTTGTTGGTATAAAATGTTTTCGTAAATGATTGACTGGTTTGCATTGCTTAATATATTGCTGCATTTGTTCATGTTCAAGTTTTACAAGGCTTGAATTTCAGTTTTTCCTCTGATCCAGGACCACAAAAACATTTATAGACCAGCAGGACATAAATTTTAAATGTCCACGCGACCAGTGAAGTTTCATTCTTGTTTTCCTTTCAAAAAGTGAAAGCATCATAATTTTTTGTATCTGTTAAAAGGTAACCTTTATGTGAAATGCTAAGATTTTCTTTGCAAGAGACTACAAAATTTCTACAGCCTTATGACATATGACTCTTTTTTTTTTTTTTGTCTATTGAAAACTGCTATTTGATTCCATTTGTCACGTTATTTTTATTTTAACTATTTTTGTCTTTTTCTTGAATTTTTCATCATTTAAAACAAGGACAAGATAACAGATTATAACTAAAAGTGTGAATGGAATAGTAAAATTTAATAGTTTCTGGTCCATTGGACCTGTGCTGTGGTGCCCACCTGGGGGGGGGGGGGGGGGGGTGATCATGGCCCAGACTTTAGGGGGCTGTTTTGAGATATTTTCCTCTTTGGGGGGACTCTTGCTTTGGGGGGGTCTTTGCAATATTTAAAGGGGGTGCATCCTTGCTGTTAGGGGGGGCACCCTGCCAGTGACATGCTTTTCTAAATTTTTACTTGTGTTATCAATGCTCTACTTTTTTTTAATAAATATATTTCCTTTTTTTCCTCTTATTTTATACATATGCAATTGAACTTGCTTATAACAAGCTCTGATTTAACGAGGACTTGGGTTTAGCGAGGAAATCAGAAATACTTGGCTGGAACAATGTTAAGTTCATGGGAGCATAACTTGCTTTAAACGAGCAAATCCTGCTTAAAGAGAGCAATATTTTTGTGATTTGTAAAATTTCTATCGACTTCCAGCTCAACTTATCCTTTTTTGATAAATTTTCTTTGACATTCCAATGTCAATCAAAGTTAGTGATAAATCATATATCCTGAGAACAAGTGATGACAGCACTTAATTTGTGGAGTAAAGAAACATATAAAAATTATCTATGTGTGTATATGTGAATTCCTCAAAAACAATGACATAAGAAAGAGACATTCAGACAGTTCAAAGCAAAGTAAGCAACTTATATGGGACTCAACAGTGATTAAAAGGAGAAAAAAAAGCAACTATGATGAATTTTTATGATTTTTTTCATGGACTCACTTTTTACGATCACTCGGTTATAACGAGCAAATATTGCAGTCACTTTGTGCTCGACTATAGCAAGTTCGACTGTATACATTTATACGTAATATAAATACTTATTTACTTGAATATACATTTGTTTTGTGTGTGCATGTAAAATAAGTTCATTTTTTAAAAGCAAATTACCTCAACAATATTTCTATACTTAGCAGTAATTTCAACATCGTTCATTGGCCGACATCTTACAACAACCTTTATGTTTTCAGCCTCAGGAGCTTCCACCTAAGATATAAGAACAAAATAGTGTTTGCAGAACAATAAATGAACATTCACTAAATAAATAAAAAAAATTTCTTTCAACTTCAGTAAAGTAAATGCTGATCAACTATGTTCCTTTACTTAATTCGTAATGTGCTTTTAATCCTCCTGTTCTAGAAAGTTTCACATTACGTGGGTGTGGTTCTGTCGCTAGGATGGTTTACATTTTATTTACCACAATTTTTTACAATATAACAATTTTAATAGATCATTAGAGCATAAATTTAAGTGGAAAAAGCTTTGTTTATAAGTTATTCAACTATAATACATATGCTATTGTAATGATTTTAATAAAAGTTCATAAGTTCATAGCTCATTCTTAATTTAGTAAGCTAAAAATGCGTTTAAAAGTCGGTAAATTTTTCAATTGCTGTGCAATATTGATTCATGAAGTGTCGTAGTTGTTTATTGAATGATTAGAATAAGACAGACACACTATTTCAAAGAGGGCAAAGATATGTAATATACTTTACAAGGAAAAAACAACAAAATACAAGTGCAAATTTACATTATATTACACAAATTAAGGGGGCTATTGACTCCAACCACCATCAGCATAAAATAAAAATACAAATTTTACAATAAAATTTTAGTTAAAGTATTATTTGAACATTCGGTTACAATTTCAAACACTTAATGTGTTTGACATAATAGGGCATTTGATGCATCTCTAATGATTAAAAGGAACACCAAACAAAAATTGACAACTACAGTTGGACCTCCATATATCGAAGTGGCAAATTGCGGGAAAAAAATTCGATATATAGAAACAATCGTAGTTTATCTTAAAATTGCCAACGGTAATGCTGTTTCATGTTTTTAGTGAGTTTTCGGCAAGTTTCTGTACTTTTATTACGATTTTCCAATTTCTCATAATAGCAGGAACTCTGCTTGTGGGAATACTAAATTCACCAAACATTAGGGGATTTTTGTTTTGACAATGTAATCGAGAGAAAAGTAAGAAATCAATCTAGTACTTAACTTGAATGATTTTCACTGAAGCTAAAAAGATTAGGAATGATAATCAACAGATAATAGGAATAACTTGAAACTGATTTTACTGTATTACTGGTTGCAACTGAGATATGAAATAAACTGGAGGGAATTTAAGAACTCCAGAACGGAACAACGATTTATCTACACTCCTCTCAACCCCAGATTCCTTGTGAGTTTCGTAGCAACCTTTAGTGAATATAATTTTCTCCCCTAACCTTCATTTTTCATGAGACAAACAGTCTAAAGTGGAAAAAAAATCTCTGAAAGTCTGAACAAAATTTTCGGTATATAGAGATTTTTTTCGATATGTGGAAACAATTTTTCTATGTAATGGACATGGAAATTTAATGGGATTTCTATACGTAGAAATTTTTGATATGTGGAAGTTCGATGTATGGAGGTTCAACTGTAATTTCAATAGAGTTTAGAAGTACAGGACAAATTGTTTTAGGAAGGAGCTGTAAGCCAAATATCATGAATTCTTAAATTTAAATTCAAAGATAGTAAAATTCTAATTCTCAATAAGTAAGTTCAAATTTAATTCAAGAGGGGCTGGACACCTTAGGCCCTCCTGGTCCCCTTTAATACGACCTTGATAGTTTCCTAATGTGCAATTGATCTTCAGTAAGTCAAATAAAGACCTAACTGATGCTAAAATGTATTGACTAAAAAACTAATTCGAAATTTGGACTTCGAGGTGCAGACCCCCGGGGTACGTTCGAATTTTGTGCCAAATTTTAGAGCTGTAGGTTCTATGGGGGTTTCTGGCCATTGGGTACAAACAAAGAAACACCGTCACCTTTATATATATATAGATAACGGTTTGATCACACAACATAAATTGTAATCATTTTCAGTTTTTTTAAGTTACGAATATTACTGAATCAACTATACAGTACAACTGTAGGGCATTTGTTTTTCTTACTACATACTGTACATACCGCACAGGTTTATTTTATGTCTTTCTTTCCCAATGATCATTGATTTTGTGCATCATAGCACTATTTCATGCTGAATAAAACAGGTTTTTTTTTTTAATACAAAAAAAAAAAAAATTCAGCTCTTTATGTAAGAAACAGTAATGTATAATTAAGAAATGGTTTTAAACTGTTTAAGGTGGTTTTACAGTGTCTAAAATGATTGGTTGTGTTTATAAAAGTTTTTACACATACCCTTTTCCACAACGCAAAATTTTGACTTACGCGAGGGGTTTTGGAGCGCATCCCTCACATAAGTCGGGATTCGACTGTACTTTTTTACATTTCAGTAAATCATGATAAAAATTACTAAGTGTTTTTCAAAACAAGGCATTGCAATCAACATAGTGACATTTATAGCATTCAACACACTCCACAAGCATAGCACATACGACACTTGGCCAGACTCACAGAGCAACATAGAGTACAATTGAGGCAGTGAGAAGCAAAGGGATGTAATTGACAAAATTAAAAATTTGGATAAAACTAGTGCAAATGGTAGGTGAACTTCAACTCTGTCTTGGGGCAAGAAATAGTTACAAAGTAGTTCTGAAAGGTGCAGGTTTGGCAAAAACCCAGGTTTTTTTTAAAAAAGCCCATGAACCCAGTTTTTTTTAAAAAAATAAAACCCAACTAAAGCTGGGTTTTTTGAAAGAAATGTGTTTTTTTTTTTCTTTTTTTAGGGAAAATGGGGTACTTGTAGCATATTTTAGTGTAAGTATATGGGCAAAGCACAAAAATTGTCTTGGGATAAAAAAGGCTGGAAAATTCAGTGTTTTGTAAGAAAAGTAAAAAAGACAACGAAACTCAAAAATGGTGAAGTTTCATAGTTTCCATGATTACCAACAGTTAGGGCAAAGTTACTTCTCGAGTGATAAAATCTATTGTTCGTTTTTAATTACCTTTTTTTTTTTTTTTTTTTTTTTTGCATTTTACTTTATTGTATTTCATTTTGTTATGCAAAACTACTGTAGAACGTCAAGTAATTTAAATCCCTTTTTAGTGAATTCCAACTTAATCAAGACATTTCTTTGAATTTTATGTTGCCTGTTTTCCTATTTCTGTGTACAGAGTAAGAAATATTAAACTTTTGTAAGATAATGAAAATACTGTACATGCTATTATGTTTTCTGTCCGACTGTTTGTAAAACCTGTTAATTTCTAAAACATATGCCTTGTTTATTTGAGATTTATGATGTGTTGGTTTGAAGAAAATAATTCACATGAAAGCCTTATAGCTAGAGTAGTTTCCTCTGTACAATCTACAAATATCAAGAAAATCAGACGTGACAAGATTTAGGCAAGATAATTTGAGTTATTTATTAGCCAGTTAAAGAAATAAGTCTATTTATTTAAAATCTTTGAAGTATTTTTTAATGCTGTTAAGAGTTAAGAAATACTATTAAAGTTCAAGATTCATTTTTTATGTCCATTGTCTGTGGTGAAGAACAAATAAAAAAGAAGTTTAAATTGTGAAAGTATTTAAGTTAATTATTTTTTTAAAAAAACTTCTCAGAAAATTTTAAAAAACCCAAAAGTGGGCTAAATATTGGGTTTTTTGAAATGGGATTTTTCAAAAAAACTTAGTGGGTCCAACCCAATTGTCCGGCCAACTCTGGGTAGGTGCTGCTATACAGCATGATTTACTTGAAAATGTCCACTTACATTCCTTTGCTTCTCATGCCTCAATTGTACTCTATGTTGCTCTGTGAGTCTGGCCAAGTGCCGTATGTGCTAAGCTTGTGGAGTGTTGAACACTATAAATGTCACTATGTTGATTGCAATGCCTTGTTTTAAAAAACACTTAGTAATTTTTATCATGATTTACTCAGAATGATCATCCAGTCATTCTGGGATTCAGAGTCAGATAAAAGTATAAAGTATCTGCGCACGAAACTCAAGAGTATCTGCAAGCTAATCATTGTCTATCACGTACCAAAAAAACAAAAACAAAAAACAAAAAAAAACAGGGAGGGGGGGAGTGTCCGGATTTCAAAAAAAAATTAATCATAAGAAATAAATACTTGCAGGTATATGCTTTGAGGTTACAAGGAACAAATTTTCATGCCAATTATGTGAACCTATGGATGCAAAGACCTAAGCTAAATTTCAAAATTTTAAAACTAAGCTTTTTTTAGCAGTCAAAATTATCTAGCTATGAATACTACGTTTTACATTAGCAATGATAATTTGAAACAAATTAGAAGTAAAGAAGGAGAACCTGAATGATTGTCCCGAGATGCGCATGCTCGCAACGAATGTATCCGCACAGCAGCGAATTTATTCGCCTTACGCGCTTGTGTACATACTACCTATTAGTATTTTTTACAAATTAATTAAATAATATCAGTTTAAAACAAATTAAAAGTGAAAAGTAAGAACTTGAACGATTATCGCGAGATGCGTGTGCCCACAGGGAATGTATCCACCTTACGAGCTTGCGTATATACTATATATTTATAACTTTTACAAATTAATTAAAAATATCAGTTTGAAACAAATTAGAAATAAGCAGTAAGAATTTAAACGATTATCGCGAGGTGCGTGAGCATGCAGCGAATGTATCCGCACAGCAGCGAATACATCCACCGAACGCGCGGGTGTACTATATACATCTTGTAATAATTTTTACAATCTAAATAAATAATATCAATATTAATTTAAAACAAATAAGACATAAAGATATTATCGTTACTTCTTATTCGTTTCAAATTGATCTCATTTTTATCTTTTATTTAAGAACTTTTACGATTATCAGACGACGTGCAACTCTGCGGCAAATGTATCCACACGTCAGCGGATGTATCCACGCACGGCGTGCGTCTACATTATCTAGCTCTGCTGGGATTTTTACTCATTTTAATTCACATTACAGTCAACTCTCAATAACTCAAAGTCCCAATAGGGACTGGCTTAAACGTTCAAGTTTTTGGTAATTCGAGTTATGGGAAGTTTCTCCAACAGTCTCGAGGTTTTGGGACCCGTTGAAAATTTTCAGATAAAGGAAGATTTGAGTAATTGAGATTCGACTGTGCTAAAAATATTTTTTTTTAATTTCATTCTTCTTCCTTGAGCCTCTGTTATAAATCTGACCAGTTGTACAATTATAATCTTTAACAAATATGCTAGTATTAAATACCTCTCAGATATTGTTACTAGAAATAAATTGATCACATGAACCAGAGTATAGATTAAATCTCTGATAAAAACTCTTCGAAAAAGTACATGTAAAGGTTAAACCTGTGTTTTCAGTTTTGTTGTGCACTGATTTCATATCATCCAAGAAACAAGAAAAAGAAAAAAACTTAATTGAGAAGAAAGATATGCAACTGATAAAACTCACAGGCATTTTCAAGGAGAGTTGACTAACTGCAAGTGAAGAAAGAAGTTAGTTTCTTTTTAAATTAATAATACATCATTTCAGATGGAAGTAAAAATTGATTTCGGATCGAAAGTTGAATTGCAGTAGACAGCCATTGCCTTTAAGGAATCCGTTGCTATGGTAACAAGAAGAAACGCAGACTGCATCTAGTACGCAGAAATTATTTCCCCAAAATTTTGGAACAAAAATCTTTCTAAACAGCTATTAAAGTGAATAAATTATGCACAGAAAATAAAAATTCATATTTAAACGCCAAATGGGTGAATGAATTTGATATTGTAAACACTTCATTTCTTTTCATACAGACGCTATCAAAAAAATGTGAGAATTAGGTAAGAGATATATATGCTTTCGGTCTCTCCTCTTCAGTACTGTTTAAGCGAAAGCTGCCGCTTTTTCTTCTTTTAATTACAAAAAGATGTTTACGGATTCATTGGATCGAAAAAGGCACTATTTTATGCTACCCATTGATGTTTTTATTTCTTTATTTTTTAAATGAAACAAATTACAATTTTTGAGTGTTATCTTTATTTATTATTAGAATTACACTCAAACCTCTTTTTGTGCGGTGGATAGGGACCGCATAAAAAAACGTACAAAAAAACGATCGCACAAAGAGAGGTTTAGGTGAATGCATTCTTTAATGCATTCGCAGCTCCAATAAACTATAGGGGACGCTGCAACCACTGTCTAATAGCGGATGAAAAAGGTAAAACAAACAAATGCCGTAACTTATAACTTGCTTTGACGCTTTGTGAATGACAGTAATTTTTCATCGTGTTTGTGGGAAGCTTTCTTTTCTATTCTTCTGAAATTACATTACACCACAAACTGTCTGAAGCCTGTAATTTACCCCAAAGAAGACACGTGGAATGGAATGTTTACCTTTTTCGGTAATTGGTAATGTATTCGAGCTCTGGAGTTGCGAATAGAACACTGTTCCTCAGAGACCCAATTGCTCAGATTTATCTGACTAAGCATTAAAAACCGATAAACCAAGCAATTGGTAGGCACGGGGGTCTCTGAGGGTATGAAATATCAAATGCATAGAACAATTTATTTTTATGATTACTTTATGTTATAACCTTTAAAGAACCCCAGACAGCACAGATCTTCCAATATTCGTTGTTATATCGTTGAACTGGTGCAAAACTCGTGACATATCACAAACGGATATCGACGCGATGTAGATTTCCTCACGTAGTTGGGCTTTTCCAAATATGGTTGACAAAAGTACGAAATTGGCACAGGTTTCAAAATAAATCCAAAATACGTTTGAAAGTTTACATTTATAGTATATAGCGTATCTCTAATTTTTGTAATCATTTTGACGAGTTTTTACGTGTCTGAAAACTGTTTAATCTGCGCATGCGCAACAATTTCAGTTTAGAAAAATGGCTATTTACTGACTGTAGTATGTTTCCACGTTGTCAGTTGTCGGCTTGTGTATTGTTGCGATCGTGAGTGTGTAAATGAATTAGCGATTTCTTGTATTAACGTGAAGTAAGTAATTGCCTGCTTTTAAAGTTTTTTTTAATTATGTTTTCTAAATTCAAGAAATAATGTTCTGATCGTCAAGAACGACGTAGAGATAGCTTTGAATTAAAAATTCTCATATTATTATTATTATTATTTTGTTTGTTTGTTCAGATTATTGCTGGAATAAAATTTGTGAATTGTGCATACAAAAGAAATGGTTTATTGTCTACTTAAATATGAACACAAAATAGGTTATCAATGATTCATAGATTACTGCCATGTTTCTTATGGAAGTCTTAAATCTTTAAAATTACTTTTTTAAAACGCTAAAAATAGTTAACATCAGACATTTTTTCTTAAATTATTTAAATAAAATATACATATTTATTTATGTTTGAAATTAATTTAAAAATTATTTCATTTTTCTTGTCTTTCTTAATTATTTTATTGAGTTATATTCCAAATTTGAATTTTATTTATACGATTTTTTAAAAAATCTTAAGTATATTACTCTGTTTTAAAAAGTTTGAGGGTAAAAAAGATTTTAAGACTTTCAAAAAGTGTGCAAACAGTCTATAAATTATTGGTAATTAATTTACCAAGATGCAATTTATGTAGATATTTCGTGACACAAACACATGAGAAAATCGTTGATAAATCCTCTGAAACAGGTTGTTAGTTCATCTAATATTAGTAGATAATTCCATTTAACCTCTAAAATCCGTTGAAAACTCCTCCAGAGTACAATATAACCAAAATAGAAATATCGTTGATATTTTGTAAGCATCCAAAAAACGTTGATAATTGCTCCCAAAAATGTTGAAAGTCATATCATATCTACAGCGATTTCACGTAAAATCGCTGTGCTGGGCGGACATTTTGCTGTTTTATCAACCAGTTCTCTACGAATTTAGGAGGATTTCGGTACATGTGATCACGTTGATGTTACATTACTTCTACGATTTTGGGACGATTTGTGCTGTTTGGGACTATACTGAAATTTTGCACATTGAAGATATTTTTGTAATATTTTCAGTAAAATATAAGGAAAACTGAAGAGTATTATTTAGGAACACCAGCGAATTAAAAACGAAAAACTATATCAGGAGATACAAAAACAGACATTTCTCAGATTTTTTGAATTAGTTGCATGAGGGGCTGTCCATAAATGACGTCACGCTTCGAGGGGAACGGGGGTTCGTGAAATTGTGGCAATGGAGAGAGAGGGAGTAAAAGGGTGTGTCATCGCGCTTTTTACAAGAATATCCTCATGAAAAATAGTGTGACATGTGACAAAGAGGGGAGTGGGAAGATGAAGTGTGGCACTTTATTACGAAGGAAAAGGTTGGGGATCAACAATGTTGGGGGGAAAAGTGTGACATCATTTATGGACAGCCCCTTAATATTCAAAGTCTGGAAATCATAGCCCTAAAAAACGTATTTTCGCATAAAAGGCTGCCAACAACTGCAAAGAAAAAAAAAAACATTTTTTCAAAAATCACAGAGAATCATTATTTAAAAAAAATAATAATAATATGGTTCATTGAAGATTAAATTCATGTAGAGGGATTGAAAATAGATTTTAAATAACGAAATTAAACATTACACCTGTCCCGAAAGATTTGAAAGGAAATAAAACACAAAGGAAATACAGTCAACCCTCGATAACTCAAACCTTGATAACTCGAAATTTTTGATATCTCGAATTTTTTTTATCCCCCTTCATACTTCCTATACTGTCAATGTTAAAATTACCTTGTTTAGTCGAAATTTTCAGTTTTAAGCCCTTGATAACTCGAAATGTTTTGCTATTTCGCTCGGATTCCATTTCCATTTTTCTTGTTCCAAAATGTGTACAAACCTGTTTCTATTCTATTCTGAGCCGTTCCGAATTTTCAACATTCCTCTCCTTTTGTCATTTCACCCTCTTCCGCCCTTCTCCCCTTCTTCTGACTTTTCAAAGTCACACACCTGCAGGAGGGGAGCTGTGAAATGTTGGCGGGAGGACAGTAGGAGAGTAGGGGGGGGGATAGCTGCTTCTTGTTACAGTTCTGCTAGACCCTCATTCTGTTCTATCTTCATATCGCGTACAGTGGTAAAAAAGAATCATTTCAGATAACTTTCAAAGCTGTCCATTTACGCATAGTTAGCTATGGCAACCAAACGAAAATTAAATACGCTCTCTATTCAGGAGAAGAAACGACTAATTGAAGAAGTGGAAAAAGGTTCCAAAAAGAAAAACCAAATCGCAAAAGAGTTTGGAATTCCAAGCAGTACATTATCGACCATATTGAAAAACAAAGAGGCTATTCTGGAAAAGTGTGCTGATGGCTTTGAGAAACGAAAGAGAATTCGAGTTAGCGAGTTTCAAGATATGGAAAAATGTTTAATGATTTGGATAACGCAATGCAGAGCACAAAACATCCCTCTGAATGGAAATTTAATAAAAGAGAAAGCCGAAGCATTTGCTAAGGAATTAGGCCATTTAAGTTTCAAAGGAAGCAATGGATGGTTCGAGAATTTTAAAAACCGAAACAACATTACATTTCTTAAGGTATGCGGCGAAAGTGCAAGTGTTGATGAGGAAGTCTGCGTGAAATTTAAAGAAAAACTACATTTAATCCTGCAAAATTATGATGAAAAAAATGTGTTTAATGCTGACGAAACCGGACTTTTTTTTAAATGCACTCCGGATAAAACCATGGCTATAAAAGGAGAAGCCTGCAAAGGAGGCAAGAGAAGTAAAGAAAGATTGACTTTGCTGCTTTGTTCCAATATGGATGGGACTGAAAAACTATCGTCTCTAATGATTGGAAAATCAGCTAAACCAAGGTGTTTTTCAGGCGTGAAATCCTTTCCTTTTGCTTACGATTCTAACCGTAAAGCTTGGATGACTTCCAAAATTTTTGAAAATTGGCTAAAAGAATTAGAAAGGAAAATGAAAAGAGAAAAAAGGAAAATCGTATTGTTCATTGATAACTGCAAAGCCCACAACATAATTCCGAAATTGAATTACGTAAAGGTTGAGTTTCTTCCCCCAAACACGACATCAAAATTACAACCCCTTGATCAAGGGATCATTCACAGCTTTAAGATCAAATATCGCCATCAAGTTGTGAAAAAACTTTTGGCTGGAATTGAAGAAGGAGTCAAGTCTTCTGGAGTGACCATATTAGAAGCCATGCGAATGACTGACAAAGCTTGGAATAGTGTAACTTCCTCAACCATCAGAAATTGCTTTAAGAAAGCTGGATTCGTAAAGAATGAAGAGGATGTCCCCGTATGCGACATAAGTGATGAACCTGAGATGAGTGTGTCAAGGACAGATTGGGGACGACTTTCCAAACGTTTGGATTTAAATGAAGTGCAATTTCAAGACTTCCTAAACGTTGATGAAGAAGTTGCAGTATGTGGTCGATGGGAAGACCACGAAATTATTTCTCAAATAACCGCTGGCGATCCAATTTCCGAAGAGGATGAAGAAGAAGAGATCTGCAATCCTCACCAAAAACCTACAAACAAAGAAGCCCTATCCGCTACTGATGTTCTACGAAGATTCATCGAATCCCGTCCACATATGACAGAAGAGACTTTTAGAGCACTTTCTCATTTAGAACTTGTAGTGGAACGAGAAAAGGACTTGAATTTGAAGCAAACCAGCATCGATTCTTTTTTTAAATGACTCAATATATCAGTAAGTGTTTTGTGAATAATATATGCATTTATTTTCAAAGTATTTGTTTGCATTTTATCCCCCACCCCCCAGCTACCCAAGGATTTTTGATAACTCGAATTTTTGTTAACTCGAATTTTTTTGATGCTCCCTTCAAATTCGAGATATCAAGGTTCGACTAAATGTATACAAGCTATAATACAGCTTGAGGACTTTGTATTTTCCAGGGATGACGTTTTACTTCATTTGAAATAAATTAAAGAGACTAAGGCTCCGGGACCAGATAATATTTATCCGAAAATTTTAGTTGAATGTGCAGAGGAATTAGCAGATGTAATCGCAAACATTTTCAATGCTTCTTATAATTCGGGGACAGTGCCAGAGAACTGGAAGCTGGCTAACATTACACCGCTCTTCAAGAAAGGGTCTCAAGGGAGTGCGGGAAATTATAGACCTGTGAGTCTAACTTCGGTGGTTTGCAAAATTTTTGAAACATTGATGAAAATTAAGATAGTAAATTTTCTAGAGACTAATAATCTATTGACTAGTTTTCAGTACGGTTTCAGGAAAGGTAAATCTTGTGCAACTAATTTATAACATTTCTATGACAAAGTTACCATGGCTTTGGACAATAAGAAGCCTGTAGATGTTGTTTACATTGATTTTCAAAAAGCTTTCGATAAGGTACCGCATGTTGCTCTACTTAGCAAATTAGCTGATATAGGAATAGGAGGGAAAACTTTCATTTGGGTAAAAAATTGGCTGACCGGAAGGAAACAAAGAGTAGATGTAAGGGGAAATTATTCTAATTGGAGTGAGGTCTTAAGTGGGGTTCCTCAAGGATCAGTGTTAGGGCCTGTTTTGTTCATTGTCTTTATGAACGATATTCACAAAAATATTTCTGGGAACATGAATTGTTTTGCTGATGATGTCAAAGTTATGGGGACTGTAGAAAATGAAGAACAAGCAAATCAGCTGCAAGAGGATCTAGATCATATTACGGAGTGGGCTGATAAATGGGGTATGGCTGTTAATGTTGGGAAATGTCAAGTGCTACATTTAGGGCATGGAAATAAGTGTACAAGTTATTATTTGCAAGGTTCAGTCATTAGTCAGGCAGAAAAAGTTACTGAACTGGGGGTCTTAATAAGTCAGGATTTAAAGTTTAGCCAACAGTGCAGCATTGCTAGCAACAAAGCCAATAAGATGCTTGGGTTTATCAATAGATCTATTTCGAATAAATCTAAAGAAGTTCTTCTGCCCTTATATAGAAGTTTGGTAAGACCCCATTTGGAGTATGCTGTTCAGTTTTGGTCTCCTTATCTTAAGAAAGACATTAATGTATTGGAAAGGGTTCAAAGGCGAGCTACAAGGCTAATAAGTGGACTTTCCCACTTAGATTATGATTCCAGGCTTAGAAGGCTAAAAATGTACAGTCTTGAGCAAAGAAGAGACCGAGGGGACATGATTCAGCTGTTTAAATTTATTAAAACGAAAGATGTTACGGGGTTAAAGTTTAGCACTGAAAGCAGGACAAGGGGTCATTGTTTTAAGCTATTTAAATCTCAGGCTAACATGGATATTAGGAAAAATTATTATTTTAGCAGGGTAATGGAACCTTGGAACAGCTTACCGGAAGAGGTGGTAATGAGCAAAGTAGTAGACAGTTTTAAGAGGGCCATTGATCTTCATTGGGGATTGTAAATTGGCTAGGACCAGTCTAGCTGGGCCCAGAGCCTGTTGCTGGTCGTCACTTTTGTATTTGTATTTGTATTTAAAACGTCGTCAAAAACCTGAGGTTCAGCATGGTATCCGAAAAAGAAGCAGATTTATCATCCTGTATCAAGAGAAATGAACCCCATTTCAGTTACTCCCAAGAAAAAGACAGGATAATAAGATAACGATGAAATGTACTCGAATCAGTAAGAAAATATATGCATAAAAGATGCAGAGGAGAAAGAATTTTTCGAATAAGAGAGCAACAAACAAGACAAAAAAAAAAAAAAAAAAAAAAAAAAAAAAAAAAAAAAACGCACAACATTTAAAATCAGCAAAGAAAGATATAAAACCATGTTCAATACAATATGTACAATCTTCCAAAGATGAACCTAAACAAACTTGAACAGATGTAACCCAAGATGTAAAAAAAAAAAAAAAAAAAAAAGACACAAAAAGTTTAAGCAGTTAAAAAACAGGCAACAATAAAAAATAATTTCAAAAATCTATCAGAAAACTGCAAAAGTGCATGAAAAATTTATAAAGAATGCAAAATGGAAGCTGTATCGGGGAAATGCCTATTTCTTAGTTCCTTTCTCTCCTAAATTGAAACTAAAAAGAATCCGAATGGTTAAAATTTCTACAAGACTAGTAACAGTTGCACGAGACTCGTTTACTTACTCTGATTTTGTGCTAAACATTTTGTAAAATATGAAATAAATGAGTTTAAAAAAAAAGAGTTCAATTCTAACTTTTCAGAAGCGCTCTAAAGGCTATTTAAAAAAAACCTTAAAATGAAATTAATAAATACTAATAATATATAATTGCAACAAATAAACTCATAAGTTTAGAAAAGATTGAAGCAGCTACAAAAACAAGCAGTCTAATTTAACAATAGAAGGGGCAGTGGGTGATTTAATAGGCAGGTTAGGGACCAGAGTAATTTTTGCAGGAAGGTCCAAAATTTCTAAATCTGGGCCTGTATAGAACAGAGACATTCGAAGAGACAAAAAAGTAAGTTTCAAAAAAGATTTAAAAAATCTTAGTATATAAAAAACTTCTGTGCGGACGTTTGTCACCATAAGGCTTTTAAACGGCAGGATCGATTTTGATCAAATTTTTTGTGTGTATTTAAGTTGTGGCAAGCATGGTTTTGAAGCGCGATGGATTGAATCGGAAACGTTTTTGTAAATTAATTAATTTAAACATTGGATGGTTATATCTCCCAAACGATTAATATTTATTTTAACTGAGCGGGAACTGAAATAAATATTTAACCCGTTGCCAAAGTACAATAAGAAAGCCATCTATGCTTTTTGTAATGAAATTTACTACTATGGTATGCAAATTGAGAATAGATAAAACGTAGAGAGAGAGAGAGAGAGTGAAGCCTTCATTTCTTGAAAGCAACGATTTTAAGTCCACAGTGATACATTTTAAAGTAAAGTACTGAAAGATTTACGCAAAACGTGTGTTCTGTCGTCGTAGTTGAACTATGTGACCGAATGGGTGCTTTAGGTATTCTTAACCAAATGATCAGAAAGTACCGTACCTAGCAATATTTGTTTCTCGGCTGAAATCCATCTGATTTTTGCATCAATGTCAAGAATACTTCAAGGATTATCTAACTTAATCATTTTATTATTAAAGGAAAAGATGATGAAGTTTAAAGACGAAATAAATTTTATTTTCGTCCAGATAAATTACAACAGGGTAGTTCTGTACAGAAAAGATCAGTGCAGTGGAACATCTTTTTCTTTGGTGGAAAGAACAAATTAGGCAATATATGAAGTTTAAGTTTTCGTTCAAAAGATCGGACTGCTAATCGGTCGCAGTTAGTAGGGGAAAAAGGACAGTTTCGCGACAGCAGGCGCGTTTTTCAAGAGTATTTAGTCATTTTAGTTGAAGAATGTGTTTATTTTACATCGGGAGGGGGGAGGGGGAGTGATTTTCGCTTATTCAGAGAACAGTTTTTACCTTTATCATTTTTTAAAATGATATCCTTTCGATTGTTTTATGTTTTTCATATAAGCAATGTTGCAGCGGGATTTCCCGTTCGTTCTAGATGGGTAGTTAGTTTTTTACACCTAATATCTGAGTACGCTTTTTATCCTTTGATTATGGCTAAAGGAACGAACCATCAAGTACGGAAGAAAAAATAGTTAATAAAACAACTGTTCAGTTGGTATTAGATAAATGAAGTCGTAATAAATATACGCATTCTGATACCTAGCAGCTTAAAACGTTTTCTTTTTCCTTATTTTTTTCAACAAAATGGTTCAAACACTTGATAGTTTATTGAAATTTTTCAACTTTTAAATTTACAAAGTTTGAACAAAACAACGTCTGTCGGGTCCTCTAGTAATATGTATATAATGTTTTAATCTGCAAAAATTCAATTGCAATCTTTGACTGCGAAACCTTAAAATTTCAGTCATTCTACATCAAGTGCGCTAGTGGTCCCTACCCGACCATTTCCTATTGCGATAAATTTTTATAGCGGTAAAAATTAGGTAAGAAAATGTCTAAAAATATTTTTAAAAAGCAAACAGTAAAACGAAGCACTTGTGTTCAGACAGTGAGAAGAAACGTGAAATATTCTGTCATTAAATTAATTTATGGTTTTTCTTTTGATATACAGTGGAAAACGTTTAACACGAAGCTGAAAGGATCGAAAAGAAATTTCATGTTAAACAAATTTCCTGTTAAAAGATTTATATTTAAGTGCGCAGTATACAGTCTGTATCGCTATACCAGTTTGCGTAAACTGATTTTTCATGTTAAGCGCTTTCGTGTTAAACGTATTTCACTGTAATTGTTGCTTGTATCATATAATAGTAGTAAATCAAACATATTAACATTTCAGTATACGTTTTCTAACTTTTAACCTCTCTTGGTCAAACCTCCCTTACCGTGGGTCAAACCTCCGTCAAGTGGGATGATTTGACCCAGTTTGGACACTCTTGAAAAATCACTAACAAAATAAAAAATAATTTAAATAAAAAAACAACAATGTAAAAAGTTGCTCAGACATATTTTCTCTCGGAAAAAGTCAACAAGGATTTTTTCTTATAGAAACGTTTTTATTTTTTTTATACCTTTGTAAAAAGTGGGTCAAACCTCCCCAGTTTCTCCTACATACAATGTTCAAAATAAGAAAAAAAAAAAAAAACATTACCTCAACCATCAGTTTGTAAACTAATAGTAATAATAATAATAATAATAAAAGTATCTTCAAAATTTCTTACAGAGGTGCCCCCTCCCCCCATCTGCAAGAGCACCCTCCAAATACCATTAAAGCCCCAAGAAAAATTCCTCTTAACCACCACCCCCCGTCATCTAAAATTTTCAATGACGCAATGAACGACATGCCTCCCCCCTCCCCATCGGTGCCCCCCATTCCAGATTTTCATTTTTTAAAAATCAAATGATATTTATTAATAATTAATTGGTTTTCGAATCAAAAATTAATAATATGAAGAGTAAGTTGTAAAACTTAAGATGTGACCAATGACCATATGTAGGGGATGATTTGAAAAATTAGGTAAGTAGTTGACGCAGAATGACTCATTTGCTAGAATCAAATTCAATTTTTCACAGGCATAATGCCCTCGCCCCAACAGCCCTATCAACCAATTAGGGTTGCCCGTACCCCCAAATGTAGTGCCCCCTCTCCCCCCCCCCCAAATGCTACGTAGAGCCCTTCTCGCCAGAACGAAAGCTCTCCAAATGAAATTAAAACGTTATTTTTTATTAATTTTCTCACAAAAAAAAGTGTTATCATACTTCTCTATAGTTACCCCCCCTCTCTCACCCTTGTCGGAGACTCAATTGCACCCCACTCAGCCCTCAAAGCGTGGCATCATTCATCATTTGTAGCCAGAATCCCTTACCTAACACTTTATAACCGATTCGATCCTGATTCTTAAGATAATTTTCGAAATGTTCAATAGATGGCAGCACAACATTTTTGAAAATTAAAATTGATATCAAATATTTAAGACAAAAATGTTGATCACAAGCACAAGGTGCAAGAAAAATGTTTTGTCTGCGAAGCAGGCCCGGATCTATAAATTTTAGGCCCCCTGCAACAAAATCTGTTGGGCCCCTCGCCGCTCCCCAGCAACCGCCTCCCTGCGGGTATGCAGATTCAGTTCTGTTGGGGGAAGAGCACATTTGCAACCGATCATTGATAAATGATGTCAGATTGATGAATGATGTTAATGGATTAAATTTTTGCACAGAAAGCAGGACGAGGGGTCATTGTTTTAAGCTATTCAAATCTCAGGCTAATCTGGAAATAAGGAAAAACTACTACTTTGGGAGGATTGTGGGCACTTGGAACAGCTTACCGGAAGAGGTGGAAATGAGTAAGGTGTTGAATAGCTTTAAGAGGGCCATTGATCTTCCTTGAGGACTAATAAATTGACTGGGACCAGCCTGCAGGGCCAAGAGTCTTTTGCTATGGTCGTCACATTTGTATTTGTAACTGTATTGAACGATTGGTCTGCAAGGGCGCGTAAGAAGCATAAGGCGGGGCGGGGTGACCAGTCAATGACATATTTTTCTTCCGAAGTTCTGCAACATTTGATTCAAACCAAAAAAAGTAGTTAAGTTCCCGAAAACGACGCGTTTTCGGATCGAAACTCGATATATGATCCACGAAAAAAAAAAAAAAAAAAAATGTGGTGCTTATAAAAGTCAGACCCGTCATTCCAAATTTTTCCAGGGGTGGAGGGGAGCAAAAAGATGGAAAAAAAAAAAAAAAAAAAAACACTGATGAACCTAACTTTTACAAAATTGCTTAACACCTTAAGTTTTAGCAACACCATGCCCTTTAGTTAATATAGCGGTTTTGTACAACCATCAGATAATTTCTCTCACGGGAAAAATCTTTGTCAACTTCACTTTTAACTTTTTACTCCAGGGTTCCCCGTACCTGTCACACTATTTATGGTTTAAACCAGTTGGATGGGACCCTGAAGACAGCTCTGATTTTTTGATCCAGACCAGAAACCGAGCAATCCCTGGTCCAGCACTCCTGGTTCAGAAGTATAGTTTCACTTAGAGGAGTTTGTGACCACGAGCATATGTAACGTCCCACAGTCACCATTAATAAATATGGCAATTTAATTTGGAGGAATTCCTTCCTCTTTCAGAGTTATGCCTAAATTATGAAGGTGGTGCTGCCATCTATTGAGGCTAAGTTGGAGGCTTGAGCCTTCCGATTGTCATTAGACAAAATAGCATAGATTCAGACCCTGGGCTACAGCTCGTTATAACCAAATACTGTTGATGTCAATTCGTTTCAGAAAAAAACTCTTTAACCTTTATTTCAAAAAAGATAACTAAAAATATATATAAATAAATCAATCAAAAACAAGCGTTCATTCACTGAGGCGTGTAATTCACTGGTTGGTTCACTACATTATGATTTTTCTTTATTATTTACGCTCGAGATACTTATAATCGAGTATATTTTTCACATTCGCTTTATCCTAGAAAAACTGAAAAAATGGGCCTCGGCGCACCAAAATAGCAAAATTATTACCAGCATTTCTGTTAATAATGAGCACTGGTGGACAATTGCTAAGAAACGGAAGGTAATAGCAGCTTTAGCAACCACAAAATGGAAGGCAAGGAAATATGGAAATTAGCATAAGTTCCGCACACAATAAGACGTGTTGTGAGTATGCAAATTTTAGAGACGTTGCTGGTCACGTTATAGCGCTGATAAGCGATATAAAGGATTGGGCGCGTGATGACCATTATTGCTCAAAAGCAAAGTTTGAGGGGAAAGAATCAATGGACGAACTTGCACTTTTCGGTATGTCTTCCCGACATCCCTTAGATGATTTTATGAGTGGCCGAGTGGTTGGCAACATCGAAGAAGGGCAGAAAAAATTAGATGTTGCCAGGTAGTTCGACGTCAGCCATATTGTTGTTTCTAGAGTTTGGAAATCTTTTCAAACAAATGGAATGTAGCAAATGTCACGAGGGAGGTCGTGTACGTAATACGACGTCAGCAGAAGATTGGTACTTAGTGCTAGCAACGAAAAAGAACCAGCACAACACAGCTACTGAGGTAGCAAAGCATTTCCTGCTGCTACTAGCAAGCAAATATCCCAAAAAAAACTGAAGCCAGACGTTTGAATGCAGTAAGACTATACGCCCGTCTGCTTGTTTTGTACATCCCACTGTCTACAAGTCAGTATTTTGCTCGTTCATAATGATGTCTTCAGCGCCACATTTGGCGTTAAGTCGACTGGGCTTGTGTACTATTCTCAGATGAAAGCAGGTTCGGTCTGTCGTCTGATTGTGGACGACAACTAACGTGGCATGAAAGTGGTATAGCATACAAACCAGCATACATGAAAGAAAAAGACTACCATCCCACGAGTTGTGTTATGATATGGGTAGGATTATGATCAATGATCGTACGTCGCTCGTGTGCTTCCAAATAAGACTATGACGGCTAGTGATACATTGTTGTTCTACTGCCTCATGTTCCCGTATTCTATGGTGTTGTGGGCGATAAATTCACTCAAACGTAACATTCAATCGCCGTCTAGGAGTGTCTAGCTCTTTCAAAATATTCAACCCATCGGATGGCCAGCACGTTCTATAGATCTGAATCATGTTGAAAATATTTGGAATGTTTTAGGAGCAGTCTTGCTGGTCGACAACGCCCTCCAATAAGCAAGGAGACCCTTATCCGTGACTGACAGAAGAATACGGGATAAATTACCCCAACAGCTCTAGGATTATGTTGTGTAAAGCATCACATGACGTGTGGAAGCTTGCATCACTTTCCATGGTAGCCATATCTCATATTAACATCTTACGCCGGAACGCCTGGGGGCGGTAATAACATTTATTCACTTTTACGTATTCAGCCCAAAATGACCGTTTCGTCCTTTGAACACTTTTCAACGCCTTCTGGATTTCAGAGCACAATAAATTATCGTCACTGCAACGTTCTAGAGTTCTGGCATTAGACTATTTCACTTGGCATCAAATCACACTTACTTTTTTACGAACTACATAGCCCATTGGAACCCGTCCTTAGCAATTGTCCACCATTGTATAATGAGCTATGATTTAAAAAGTACTTGGAAGTGACGACGACTCAAACATATTTGATTGGTGCAATGGTAAGTCCAGGTTCTGACGTTTCGTCAAGCTCTGCGGCTGACATCATCAGTGGATGAGTTCGATGTGACTGATGGTCTGCTGCAGTCGCTCTGATGTTTAAGTAAACCGCTGGTTTAACGCTGGTCCCTACCAGCAGATTGAGAACGCCATCCAATCAGGAACCGGCACCCAAGAGCGGTTTACTTAAATACCAGAGTGACTGGAGCAGCCCATCAGTCACATTGAACTCATCCACTGATGATGTCAGCCGCAGAGCTTGACGAAACGTCTGGATTTTCTTTTTCCTTTAGATTACGGCCAATGAACCCGGAAATGTTATTTCTTCATATTGACGCCGGCCGTGAAGGCCTTAAGCAGTTTTTAATGTTTCTGTAATTAATTTTCCATTGACGTCCACCCCTCCACTCCAGTTAACCATCTCTTAGACTTTTTTGAAACAGTTGGAAGTCAACCGGAAATTAATGATGAGTCCCGCGAAAGAGTGACGAACGTTTTTTTTTTTTCTTAGTTTGCAAAGTTCACTCTAATACTGAGTATATTGCAGCTGAAATTTAAGATAAAGCAGCAAATTAAGCAATGAGAGAAAAGATAGACAGTTTGAACTAAATAACTTGTTTGGTCTGAACAGAAGTAATATCTATTTGAAATTTGGTACAAAATTACTTCCAGATCCGGTGGTTTTCATTTCGGAGCGTTTCTTTTCTTTTTTTTTTTTTTTAAAGTTTCTAATTAGTTGTTTTTTTGAAATCAATGTTTTAAGCTAAAATTTTACATAAATTGCCGATTAAAGGAATGAAAGGCTTCCCACACCGCTTAATACTTTGTCATTCAAAACAGCCTTTTTTTTAAATTCTGCATTAAGTTTAGCTCGTTTCCAATTTCCTCAATTAGTTAGAACACTAAATAGATGGGTTTCTATTTTAGCGAAAGTCCTAGAGTAAACTCAATTCAAGCATGTAAGTCAAACATGTGACTAGAGACCATATTGAAAACTGCTTTTCAAAAGTACAAAATTGCTGTTTTGCAGTGTTCAGGAACCTCTTCCCATCTATAACTGTGCAGATTGGTACAAGTTAGTTAAGAAGCGATTTTTCGAAGCATTTATTTTTAAATGTTAATTTAGTTTTGCGCTTGGAATACCATAGTGATTGAAAGTAAGTTTTAAAATGATCTTAAACACAAATCAATTAAACAATCTACAAATCAATAACACTTTTAAAATAATGATGGACTAGTTTTTAATTTAAACAGTTAAAACGAGATCAATTCAGATCATCTATTCTGAATGTTTTTTTTTTTCACATTTTTTTTTTGTATATGATGCGGTACTAATTAAAAATAGAACATGCCATACATAATGCAATTCTTTTATCATGCTTTACACTATTTATTCTTTGTAAAACAAGTAAAAAACAGCTCATCCTAATACTTTTTTGCCTTCCTGAAGCAAATGAAATATAATCCCTGCAAACCATGACCGCGCTAACTTCTTTATTTTAAAAATATCGACTTGAAAAATTTGTGTAACTATGGGTTTGATCCCCCCCCCCCAAAAAAAAGCAGGGGTATGTACAGATTTTCCCACTCCCCTGCGGGACTCTCACATAATTAATGAATAAGCCCTTACGAAGGAGCTCGATTGTATTTTCCTTGCCCAGTGCACTTGCACTCTATTACTTAACTTGGTACGAATAGAGAAACGATCTCATAAATTTCTGCAATACCGACAACGAACGACAACATAGAATTCACCGTCCAATTACGGCAGAAACCATTCCGAGTGTCAGGTGCACGGATCGAAATTGGTATCGAAAAGACAAGACGCAAGTGCAGCCTTGTGACTTGGGCAGCTGCATCCACACACCCGAGGTTAAGCAGAAAACTCGACGTCTCTTTATACCACCAGCTGAGACGCAATCATTCATTGAACTTTTTTTGTCTTGGATGTCCTAAAATTCCGAGGATACGATCGTTACAATGCAGTAATAGCTGTTAGCTGTGACCTGTGACCTTATACCAGTGTCCGACAAAAAGTGCAAAATCTTAAGCGCCAGGTAAAATTTTTTAGGTGCCACACACACGACAAAGTATTTTTTAGAGTTTATCGCTTTTAGCTGAAAATTAGGAGTGACATGGTTGGTTCACACATCAGAAGCAAAAAATATCACTTTTCCTTTTTTTTTTAAAAGTGAAACCTAAAGAAAAAAGAATCAAGCCAAAATCAAACGCTCTGAAGCAGCAAAATTCTTACCTTTTAATGTTCAAAAGATACAAACCAGATACATACATACTCTTTGTTAAATCTTTAAAAAAATTGGAAGGGGGAAAAAAGATTTACTGAAAAAATTCACTGAAATTTTGTGCACGTTACAATGCTTAGAAAAATATAAGATGAACTGTATATGAACTTCCGTAGTAATATGTTTGTTGTTCAGAAGAAAGGTAGAAAATGTAGATGATTGAATGCCTGAGGCTTTACAAGTGTAAACATTACTTTGCTTGTAATGTAACCTTACTTGTAAATTTGAAGTCAAAAATGTTCGATTAAAAATCGCAGCCGACTGCCTTGTCTACTGGTAAGAGAAGTCTGATTGTGGATGGGTAGGTTCTGAGTTCGAATCCCGGCTCGGGCATGGATGTATTTTCTCTCTCTCTCCTGTCCTTGTCCTTCCTTTGTGGGAATGTCTCGTTGTGCTGTGAATGGTTGCCTACCCCATAAATGAGTCCTTATGGCATGTGTGTACTGTGGAAGTTGGACTTCACACCAAACTACGACACAGTTGGAAAAGTGAAGCAGTGCACCCCGAATTGCCAACCTTATTGGTACAGACAACAACAGCTACAATTAAAAATTGTATAGAAGAACCTCATTAATCCGGACTAATAATTGATCTAGGTCGTCTGAAATAATAAAGGTGTGGATTAAACAAAATATTCTATGAATTAAGCCAAGGTACATAAACAAACTACTGTACACAGTAAAAACTGTCTTTTGAATTTAAAAAAAAAAAAAAGAACGAGCTGATGTGTGCATCATATGACTTCCCTTTACGCCAATTTAGGAGCCTTGGAGCAAGCAAAGAAACAGTTTAAATATTTTTATCCCAAGTTTGTTGCAAACTGAAGCAAAAAAATACTTTGTACAGATTAATTTTCCCAATATTGGACATTTTAATGTGATTTAATGTTTAATTCTCTAAATATCGCCAATAGTGGCCAAAATGAAACCAGATTTTTTTTAGAAAAAGAGAAAAACCTCCAAATTTGTCACCCAGTTGGCGAAAAAATTTGGCTTCCAAAAGATCCGCAATATATCTCCAAGTGTTTGCAAAATTATAACACTACTTGAGTTTGCGTTGAAATTAATAATGATTTCCCCCCAAAAGGTATAAAAGACTCCCTTTGGAACATCCGATTGCAAACAAAACGGGGAGGTGCACAACTAGACCCCACTAGGAGTCTACGTACCAAATTTCAACTTCCTAGGTCATACCGTTCTTGAGTTATGCGACATACATACGCACACACGCACGCACAAACACACATACATACGTACATACATACGGACGTCACGATAAAACTCGTTGTAATTAATTCGGGGATCATCTTAATGGATATTTCGGGTGTCTATGCGTTCTTAGGCCATGTGCGGTCGGGTTGAAAAAAAACTCAATATTTATTCGGAGGCGAGCAAAATGGAAATTAAAGCCGATTTTTGGGTGAAAATTTTTTTGCGAATACAATACTTCCCTTACTTCGTAAAAGGAAGTGAAAAAGAAATATAAAACTGCACAAGAAAAAAATTACAAAAATACATTATTGCGCTAACACGTCTTTTAATTACTGAACATCTAAATGGCTGTCCAGATTAAGTGTTGTCCGGTTTAATAGGATTCAGATTAGTGAGAGTTTGCTGAATTTGTAACGGTTTGCTCTTTTTTCTCTCCTTTTAAAGCGCTGGTCGGCAATGGATCAATTTTAGTCATCCAGGCTTTGTACGAACCCTGGATATTACTGTCGCTAATTTGCAATTTTAATTTCTTATACGTGCAATTTTAACGACCTTATTTTGTTTGTAGCTTATCATGTAGATGTCTGATCATTGGTATGAACGTTAGCATCATTGTTAAATGTTCTGAGAAGAAACAGTTGATAAACGTAGATAACTTCACAAAATTGCTGTATTACATATTTCTATTAGAATAACATCGTTGCGATAAACAGAGATATTACTAGAGTTGATTTCAAGGCGTGAAAATACTCTTTCACATTTTTCAGAGGAGTGAAATTCATTGAAAGGAGTGAAATGTACGAAAACCGTGAAGGAGGCGTTGGTGAAGAGGGGGAGGGGCGGCATAATGGTGATTGATTCTGCAAACAGCAAACTTTCGAAGGGTGCTATCGTGTATTGCGGAGAAAGAAAATATGTGCACTATTTTGATTCTTTAACCTCAAAAATGTTTGGCATTTCGAATTAAAAAAACATTCAAATGTACATAATAGTTTTTAACTTCACATTTCTCTTTTCTTCCTCACATTTTTAAAAAGGGGTTTATGGATTTTTTTTCTCCTTCTTCGTGGAGAGGGCGGCACCCAATTCAGGGCGGGAGTCTGGTACTTGGGGAGGGTGCGCATTTGTTCTTTGGGGGGGGGGCACCCTTGACGATGCTGCATACAGCATATTTATCTAAGATACAAATCGTGAAAATACGCTCGATCAAGACGTATATTTTTGAGACTTATTTTTCGATTTTCAACTACGTGAAAAGTCAATTACAGGGTAAGATCAAGATTAGCCATCGCCTCTCGCCTCAAAGCGACTAAATGAAGAAAAGTAGCGACTAAGAATTTTAGTATGATTCATTACCCGGTTGCTACTTTTTCCTACCACAACAGCATCAGTAATTAACGTTAATGCCATTAATTAGTTGGATTAACTTTTCATAAAGTGTTTTTTTTTTTGTTTTATTAGAAATTTCAAATAATTTTTGTTCAGTTGCCTTTTTTTTTTAGTTTGCAAAAAAAGTGTCGACTGGAAAAAAACGGAGTGGTGACTAATAAAATTCCTTCTATTCACATGCACTGGCGACCAAAAAGTTCTCATTCCTGACCTTTATTGCAGGGGAGTTAAATATATCTCGAACCATCAAAGTATTTTTTATTCGTATCTGATGAGAGTCGTAGAGTATATTTCAGGAAGAAAGCTTTCCAAATAAAGATATGCTTCGATTTATGACGCATTGTTCCTACGAAGAAGTCTTCACATCTTAGAACAGCAAATGGATTCAATAGCCTTCAAAAGAATTTTAGGGTTTGATGTTTTGAATGCAAAGGTAGGAAGTATTCATATGTTGCACGATTAAAAAAGATTGATTGAGTCACAAGTATTCTGTGTGGCGTAGTTACCTATATTTAGGGAGAAACTCGTACAAGATAAAAGCATTTATGGGTGATTTTCTCAACACGTTAAATTTTGCCAGTGACATGCAGGAAAAATTCATCTCAAAACTAATTGATAGTTGTTGATTTTTATGTTAGGAAAAAACATTTAAGGACACAAATCAATGATCAGCAACGAAAAAAAAATTAAAAATTAAAATTTAATGACAGTAAAAAATTTTAATTGCAAGGGAAAATGTAATTCCGTTACCTTTACACGACAAAAACTCCGAAAAACGTTTCTAATATTTTATTTAATTTAATAATTATGAAAAGGATAGCAAAATACGTAATTTAAAATAATATTTCATTAAAACATTTTAAATTCTTTAAAAAAAATTGTATAGAATTTTGAAAGAATATTTTTATTTTCACAAGAATTTTTACTTTTTTTTACATTACAAACATTATTGCATCACTTATGTTTTTATATTGTCTTGAGTAGAACAATATTTTAAAAATACACGTGTAATATATTTTAGCAAAAATAATATTTGTTGATTTTCTGTCAAATAACTGCAACCTACTGACCAACTTTTGTTTATTCAAGAAGTTACAGCTTATTTCTTTCCTTTCATCTTTAAGTGCAAATTTTATATATTTTGATTCAACTGATAAAATGTTAACTATGGATGGACTCGTTGCATAATGCTTAAAAATTAAATCAGTTTCACAATAAACACTGGTCAGACCTCGTAAGCCTAACACTGATTTGCTTTACAACAGCATTTTTAAAAGTAAAGATCAAACAAAATCCAAATCGGAAATTAAAAACTCATATTATGCATCTATTTTAAACCATAACTTAGTTCAAACAATTATACAAAGGTTCGAAATTATTCTAAGAATAAAAGAGGAAAGCAAAGTTGTTAAACTTTCAATGAAATAATTTCAAAGCACTAAAAATGCAGTTCCGATTCCGAGTCACAACTGACGACAACTGTATTTATGTCGAGGACTGCATACTAAGTGCCTTGCCCCCATTATTATTTATACCGATAGATGGCAGCACCATCACTGGATCGAATATTTAATGAGAAGTTAGAACTAGACCAGGAATTAATAGCTACATGGTACTAGCACCCCCAGAGGTATCGTTTCACTTGGAGGACATTGGGACCACGAGCATATTTAACGTCGCCCAGTCCCCTTTAATGACGACGGTGGATCTTCGACCATCGAGGTTCGAACTTAGGACCCTCCGGCCCCAAATCCGACACTCTACCGATCGGGCTACCACGGCCCTAAAAGTGCAGTTAACTTTTGAAAAATATTTTTTTACTGTTTCATTTTGCTCTATTCTGTAAACGAAAACTACTTTTGAACATTAAATATTTTAAACAATTTAAAAAATATTGATTAAAAAATTTCAATTTTACATTAAGAATAATAATTAACTGTTAAAAGTTTATTCTTATAAGTTTTTAAAATGTATCATGTAACTACGAGTAATAAAACTGCTAATAACTTGAGATGTAACTAAATATCTTTAAATCTTTCATGTTCTGATCAATATTCTTAACTAATTAATTGAAATTCGAGAAAATAATTTAAACATGACCCTACCAAATAAAGCAAGCGATCTAAAAGCTTGCTAAACCACTAGGTAATTACTGTCACATGAAACCACACTATGAAGAGGGGACAGAGGTGACAAAATAGTAGTTTTGGCCCAATATGTGGAAAACTTTTTCATTACTTTTATTTAACTATTCATAGCTTATAGTGTACGTAATTACACTTTCGGCTAATCATTTTTTTAAATCTTATTTTCAGTTTCTTGGAAGATAGGTAGGGGGACTGAGATGATACAGTAAAACCTGTAAAGTTGACCACCCTTGTAAGTTGACCACCTGTCTATGTTGACCGCTTTTGTCAGGAACGGAATTAGTCCTATCTTATATAATGAAGGAAAACCTCTGTAACTTGACCACCTCTCTATCTTGACCACTAATGTTCGCCAAATTTGGTTTGTAGTATTGTAAAAAGCCCTTTGTAACTTGACCACTTGGTTTATTTTTTTAAACTTTCTTCAGCAAATTATTTTATTTTATTATTTAGTTTTTTTTTATATTATTATTATTATTTTCATAGCTTTCCAAGAATGTTTTTAATGCTTTGATGACAGAACAGCATTTTAGTAACTAAACAGCAGCATAAAGCTTAATGCTGCTCTTTGTTCCCCAAACTTGTTTTTCATTTGTTGTTCTATTTGAGATAGATTTTTGTACTTTGTTCAATGAAAATAGGTGTCAGTAGAAAAGTTCAAAGTTTTTCCTTTCAGTTGCAATATGCTGTGACACAGGAATTGTGCTAAAAAGAGCAGGCCCGGACCCGGATCTATACATTTTGATTCTCCTGCAACAAAATATGTAGGGCCCCTCCCTAGTGGCCAGCAGTGTCTATTAGTAAAGTGAATAAGCCTTAATGCTAGGTTTTTTTTCTATTTTTTCTTCAATTTCTAGGGCCGTTAGCCCCTTTAAGGACGCGGGCCTCTTGCATTACGGGTCCGCAGATCTAGGCTTGCTAATAAGTAAAGTTACATGTTTCTGGTGCAAGGGATTAAGAGATAGGACATTTTGATTTTGCCTTTATGAACTGGGAGAGTCGAGCTTGTTGCTCTTTGTGCTATTAGTTTTACATAAAAAGGCTTCAAAAGAAAGTTAGCTGAACTTGAGATTAATAAAAAGTATGAAATATTAAAATGAACTGAAAATGGAAAAAGCCAGAGAATATTAGCTGGCATATATGGAATTTCTAAAACCAAAGTGTCTAATATAGTTAAAAACAAGAAAAAAATTATTTGAATAGTATTGTTGATTATTGTTTCACTTTCAATAATGTTAATCAATGAAAGTGAGTTGAACAGCAAGAGTAAGGGTGAATTCCTCAAAAAATGAATACATATGGTACAAGAAATGACAAAAAATTAAAAAAAAAATATTACAGCCCTTTATAAGTTGACCACCTGTCTAAGTTGACCGCCAAAGTACTGCACCGCGAGTGGTCAACTTACACAGGTTTCACTGTATTAAATAAAGTCACACATGGATTTTTTTAAGATAAAACAAGGTTCACAGACCCTTAAAGATGAGTTACTTCGTCCAAATTTTGTTTTTCTGCAGAGAAGATCGTTCTTTGTATTCTGGAAGTTGTTTTTTAGCCAACTAGCGCCACTTGTAGAAATGTATACCCTTTATCTTCTACTTGGGGCAACATTAGCACAAAATATGGGGACACATACAAAGTGATATGCTTTTCGAAATGTATAAATAAATTGAAGAATATTGCTATGGCACATTCAAGTAGACAGTTATACAAAATCACAATGCCATATGTATTGATTTTTTTGACCATTTCATAACGCAGTAAATTTGTTAATAAGTTGAAAAATGTGTGTGAGGACAGGGGACAGAAATGACATTTTGCTTACGTTTTATTTTTTAAAAATAAAATTTAAACACAAATGCAGCTGATCCACATTGTTAAATACTCTTTGTGAGTATTTTAAGTAAAATATGTCATTAAATATTGAAAATAAATATTTAGTTGAAAGTTATAGCATTAGGATACAAAAGTTAACGAATTGAGAAAATCTCTCTTGAGAAAATATTTAGTCGTTTTGTATCGTAGCAGGCCAATCCGTCCCTGATTACATTCTTCAGGTGACATTGTTTCTTGAATTGCATTGTTTTCCCTTTCCGAAAAACCATTTTTATTGTGGTAAAAAAATAAAAAATAAAAAAAAAAAGAAAGAAAGAAAAGAAAAAAAAAATCTAAATCACTGATTTAGTGATATTTTTCTTCTATCGCATAGTTCCTCATCAACCTTTGAAATTTCGGTTATGTCTGTTTTACATTAAAATGAAAGAATATATTTTAGTTTTTAAACGTTATATGATTGAAGATATACATAGATGTGTTAGTATAATTACTTGTAGAAACGCCAGTAAGTAACTTGAGTGTTGGCACATTGCAAAGTTTGCGAATTTCCTCTCCTTTAAAAAATACATAGGGTGCATTCGGAAACACGGATTGGTCGCCTCGGTGCCACCGCAAGCGTTCGGAAACGCTTGCAGTCGAACCGGTGACGTCACTTAACCGCGTTCGGAAACGCTGCGGTCGTTTTTTGGCGGTCGACTTGGAAGCAACCTGTCGTACCGCAGTCTGGAAGCAGTTAGTGAGTTAACATACGTCACAAAGTCTGTGTTGGTCAATCCCGTCGTGTTTCATGTTTTGATCGCAACGCACGTGACTTCTCCCATCGCGAAAGTTACGCTTTGATTGGAGCGTCGTTTGCTGCTGAGTTAGAACTACCACGGTGTAACCACGAGCGTTCGGAAACACAGCTGTTCTACCAGGCTTTCTAGTGAAATTCCAAATATGTCATAACCACACCGGTCTAACCACGCGGTGTAACCGGTGGATCGTTTCCGAACGCAGTCAAGATGTTTTGATTAAAGCACTGTATCATCCATGACAGTTTGCCTAGAAGTACAAGTAATGACCAAATATGTAGCAGCACTTGCACAGAACCCGCCACAATCGTTCCTAGCCCCGTAGCAAGCACATAAATGGCACAATAATAAAACTCGCCTCCTACGGTATTCAATTTCCAATACATTTCTTGAAATACTCTTATTTAATCTTAAACAAATACGTTACAAAATAGTATCAACATTTTTTTATTAAAAAATAGGATAATTGAATTTCATGCATTAATGTTCAACATCGAACTTGAAACCTTTTCAGCCGAATTTAATTTCTGATGTATTAAGCCTAAGCATAGATATATTTCGTCAGGAAAATTTTGACTAGAACTGGAATTGCCCAGACATGATATCAAACAAATTTAGGAACAGGTTCTTTAATTTACTTACTTTGACGGGGACAAAATGAAGTGAAAAACATATTCTAAACTAGACCATTTAAATATCTTTAGTTTAAAAAACTCTCATGTCATAGGGTAATTATACATAAAGTATCTGAGTATTCAAAGCTGTTATTTAGAATCAATAATACTAAAATAACGAAGTACAGATAACATTCAATTTAAAATAAATTGCCAACAATCACATAAATAATAATAAAAAAACTTATTTGAAGAAAAATGCTTAATAATTGCCGTATCTAAGCGTTTAAAGCTAGCTAATAAAACAATAACGTACAAATATCCAATCCGAAAGAAATTTGCCGAATAAAGCAATACATAGGAAAAAAAAAGAATCAATAAGACAAGATTTTTCATTTTCAAATAGATCAATAAAGTAAAATAAAATAAAATAAAAAAAAAAAAAGGAAGAAAGAAAAGGAAAGTGGGAGAGAGGGAGAAAAGAACAATAAAACTGAACGCTGTACTTTTACAAGCGAAAAAAGCCGACGATGATATAAAATTCCAGAGAATAAATTTCATTAATTAGTCGCGATGAATCAAGTGATTGCATCTTCCTTTCGCAAAAACAATAACACGAAAAACGTCAAGGTACGGCGAGATGAAACCAATAAGTAATCTTCATTGGTCGAGAGAAAAAAAAGAGAGAAATATTGAAAAGAAATTAATAAATTAATTAGTTAATTAATTAAAAAAAAAACAAATGAGCATCTGATGTCAAATAATTCAATAAAACCATTATTCACATAATATAAATGCAAAAGAAACTTTATTTTATACGAAAACAATTTTCTAGAACTTTTTAATATAAAATGTCGGTGCAAAAAACTAAACACTGAAACATTATTTCCGACAAGAATAAAAAGGTAACATTTCAGCCGTTAGAATGAAGCTTCAAAATTAATAGAACAATTGCCCTATTGTTCTATGAACTTAATTTTGAGACGTTATTTTTATTTGGATGAATTTGAATAATGTTTTCCAGTTTTTTAAAATAAACTGACACCGAATGAATTTGATGGGGGAAAAAGTTTAAAAGACTGGACTTTCGGTTTCACTGCAACAGGACTTCTACCACACAAGAAACATATTTACAGGAGACGCTTTGTGGTATCTTGTCATGCATCGCTGCAGTGTTGTTTGGAAAAAATCGATTTTTTTTAATTTCAGAATTGCATTACCTCTCAAAAGCTGTATTTTGGTATCCTTAATTGGGGAAAAATAATAAAAAAAAATTAAGTTGACATCTTCAGTTCGTGCATGAGGCTGAAAGTTTGAAAAAATATGTTAAAAATCAAAATTTTGAGAAAATAATATATATATATATATATATATATTGTATTTTTTTATAATGCAACAACCGTAAGTTGTCAGTATATAACTTAGTTGGAACATAAACAATATTTTATAGCTTTTACATAAGATCTTTAGTTCGCGCGTACGCCTTAGATTGGACTTCGGAAGATTTTAGCCAAATTTATGGCGTATGCGCAAACGAAAGAACTTATGTAAAAGCTATAAAATATTGTTTAGGTTCCAACTAAGCTATATACTGACAATTTATTTACAGCTGTTGCAATATGAAAAAATATAAAAAATCCAATTTTATTATTTTCTGAAAAATTTAATTTTTAGCATATTTATTCAAATTTTTAGCTTCATGCGCGAACTGAAGATGTCAACTCAAAATTTTTCTGTTATTTTTCCTCAATTGAGGATACTAAACTACAACTTTGGAGAGGTAACCCGATTACGAAATAAAGAAATCGATTTTTTCGAACCACCCTATTGTATAATAGCTCATTTTTATTTTAGATAACATTTTTCCTTTTCGGCGACTATTTTGCAGACTATTCATGAACTTTCATTTCATATGTAACTTTCGTAAAAAAACATTTTTTCCCCACAAAAATGTGAAATTTTACAATTAAAAAATGTTAACATAGTATCGTTTGAAAACGTTGAACAAAAAAAAAAGATTTTTATGCATTTTAATGAATACACTAGAAAGTAGCGGGTGAAAATTGCTTCTACTCTTCTACATTTTAAAGAAGCCTGTTAGAGGATATTTTAATACTTGAAGTTTTAACCCTAACTAAAGTGGATTAATCCTGAACTCCAGTAGATAGCGTTAATAGTTAACCATTTTTTCGTTTCTTCGCTCTCCTAAAATAAATCTTACCAGTAAAACAATGAAGTGACCGGATCCTGTTCAGCCTTGTAAAATAAAGCATTTCCTTGCATGTCAAACATTATCAAAAAATATTATCAAATTATCATGCCTTGGCGCGAGTTTCATTGTTGATGAAGTCATCAGCGTTACTCGATCATTCTCTGTTATATATATGAGGATTCAATAACTTTCTGATAATTATGTTAGGGCAAACATTATTGCAGTTTTCGCTAAATGTTTTTAGCAAAGGTTGTTGATCCCTTCATGGTCAAAAAGTTATTACTTATCAATTATGAATGATAGATTTTTCCTTAAAAAAATATGAATACATTTCAGTTGTCAAAGAGAAAAAGTTATACGAAAATCTAGGACAGTCAGGTTAAGATTTGCTTTGTATATAAAGAAGAAACAATATTTTATAACAATGGAGAACAACATTTTTCTACTGACCATATTTTCTATTTGGTTATGAAAAATATCTTCGCTTGAATAGATAAACTAAGGTGTCCCCCAAATTTCAGCGACACGAAATTTCCATCCCCCTGTTTTTCAATTTCAATCTTACCTTTTAATATGTTTAAGGGGAGAGGAAATTTTAAGTGTCTGCAAAACTGGGGAAAACATAAATTAATAATGATTAAATAAATGAGTGAAAAAATTAATGAGTTATGAATGAAAAATTGCTCATTAATGAAGATGTTTCATTGAGCTGAGATCATGAAATGTTTTCAAAGAAACGGAATATATTGAGGGCTGAATTTGCATCGGAAATCACAGGAGCCCAGATCCCGCCCTTTTTTTAAATTTTAACGAGAATTCAGACTATTTACGGATGAAAATGAGATCAAGTAACTAAAGGGCTCCTACATTTCTTTCTTCGGAAATAAAACCCTAAAAAAAAGAAAAAAAAATAGGTTTAAAACATCTATACGAAATTTCAGTGACAATAAAATATATTTCTTTAGAGGAACAAATATGTTCTTACTTGAGTCATGTTTTAACCAGCAAGGCTGCGTAATCAGTGGAAGTCGAACTGATTTGAGAGAAGAGTCGGAGTTGGAAAACTGACTTTTCCCATTTCCAAAAATCGTCCAGAGCCGTCATTTTCCCTACGACACCACAGCCCTATTTTAGATAGTCTTAATTTGCTAATTTGCACAGGAGCTAAACACTCGCACATTTTTTAAATAATTTTATGCCAGTTTTAACGTTTTAGACGAAATGCGGGCTATTGACGAACGAAAATAAATTCTGAAGACACAGGGGCGCCCCGAACTTAAATTTTTGGGAGGCCCGAAAATTCTCAATTTGCCGAATGGAATTGCAAATTTTGCCGAATGATGATAATTTTGCCGAATAGAACTCCAAATTTTGCCGAATGATGACAATTTCGTCGAATAGAGCTCCACTTTTTCCGAATAAGGAAATTTTTGAGAGGTCACAGTGACCTTCCATCGGATCGCCCCGCCCCTGTGAGGACTATAGTGATGGGCACAATCGAGTTCTCAAAATCGATTCACTCGATCATTCAAGATTACTCGAGAACTCGATTATCACGAGTTCTTGATTAACAGATCTCGAGTTTCAACTATCACGTCTCGAGTTCTCGATTGACACATCTCGAGTTCTCGATTGTCATAGTTCGAATTCTCAATTATTTGAAATTGAGAATTCGAGCATTCTCGAATTGCAGCATCGAGCATCTCGAATTGCACTCTATCCAGCCCTCGGCAAAAGGTTTCGAGTCGTCAAAGATCACCAGAAGAGAACAAGTTGTAATAGCCCATCTTCGTGTTGGTCACACAAGATTCACTCATAAACATATCTTTTGTCGCGAATCTGCTCCAATATGCAACACATGCAATGTCAATCAGACAGTGTTACATTTCCTCTCCGATTGTCCAAATTTCAATCATGTTCGTTTCAAATTCTTTAATCAGTTCCATCTTTGAAGGAACTGCTAGGAGACGTACCTCGTCCTAAATTGTTCCCCTTCCTTCAGGAGATTGGATTTCTTTCTGTAATTTAGTGTTCGTCCTTTTGTCCTTGTTTTCGTCTGGTCTTTGTTCTGTTGTAAATGTTTTAAAGTTGCTCAAAATTATTTTTCTGTTTTCCCTTTTGGCTTATTATTCAAAATTTGAAACTTCGTTTATGTGTTTATTTCAGCTAAACGCTTAAAATTCTAGAAGTTTTGTGTTCGTTACTCTCAATGAAATTCCCCCCCCCCTTTTTTTTGGCATTTTTTTCTATTTATCGACAATTGTTTGGCGCACTACAGCTTATTAAGGCTCTTGCGCCGATAAATTCAATACAACAAACCAAAAGTTCGCTATTATCATATTATCAATCGCTCGATTTCTCGATTTGGAAATACCTCGATTATCAATCACTCGATTATCAGAAGTGTTCGAGTTACCAGATCTCGATTATCAAAAGTTCTCGGTTATGCCCATCATGAGGACTATACGGCTTCTGCATTTCTTTTGCTGGGAATTAAGGTTTGGCTATTTGTACCTGGAATCCACACAGTATGCTATTCACCAATACACAAACTATAGTAGTATCTACGCAACTTTTGCTGAAAACTGCAACTTTAATTTGGAGGTTGCATGTATTTGGTATCATGATTTATAATAACGTAATGAAACGCAGCCGACACGATGATTCGAAAGACTTAAAACAGATGGCAATAAAAATAATATACATATTATCTTTTCTCCTTTCTTCTCTTCCTTGTTACAAAAGCAAATGAATTTGCGTGGAACGCATTGTTAGTTTTCCAATTAAACTGCAAGTTACTGTTCTCTTTTGTGTTGTTGTGTGTATTAAATCATTTTTAATCAAAGATCATGTATTCTTCCAGCACGACCGCTTTATTTCCTTCCCGTTTAAACCGAATTCCCATTTCGGCGCATTTTCCGGCTGGCTCTATATTTAGAAATACTTTCCACTAGTTTTGAGAGGAAAATGTTTCGTTTTCTAGCTTCCTCTGAGTTTAAAACTAGTTACCCGTGCCGGAGCTGGAGGGGGAGCGAACCAGGGCCCTTGCTCTAAGCGGCCACTTCCGGGGAAAGAAAATTCACCATACATCTGTGTGTGTGTGTGTTTTTTTTTCTGTAGTAACTCGATATAAAAACTTGAAGGATAATGCTTAAGGGTGGCAGTTTCAAGATTTGGGGATCTTGGGGGAAAATCTAAGATCCGGCAGTATTAGTTTTTTTTACCATTTTATTTTCAAAACTATTAAAATGTGAATGTAATAATTTAAATTTCTTTCATACTGTGAAGTTGTAGACAAGCTCATTTAAATGTCTTTGAAGCCAGTTGAGTGGCGCTGGCGTAGTGGTAAGCCGTTGGCCTCTTACGCCTGGCTTGTGGGGTCAAAGCTACAAGTGGATTCCCTTGATGGATAAAATCGTCAACGTCCATGTCAAATAATTATGCGACAGGTTAAACATCCTTTGAGTATGCAATTAACTAATGGCTGAAATTCCAAGGTTTGACTACAGGGGGGCCCCGAAAAAAGTGTTTGACCTGATATCTTAATCGGGCCCTGACAAGGGAGAGGTAACAAGAAGAGTGTCATCACACATTTTGATGAAAATAAATTTTTCAAATAACACTGCTCATGTACCCCTAGTCACATGTCACACAGTCACATTTGACAAGGGGTAGGTTGATGTGTGACACTTTATGACAAATGAGGAAGGGTGCCAAATATGTTGGAAAAAGTGACATTCTTTACTGACAGTTCTTTAATAATTTCGTTTCTAAGTGAGCTTATGTTCCTACAGCCGTTTAGTGGCAGGGTAGAGAGGTGGCATATGACTTACGGGGGAAAAGAGCAATAAAAAATGTCCAAAAACAGTAGAATTGCGAATTTTAGTCCCCTTTTTAAATTTCGCGGAGATAATGCTCTTTCTTAAATTTAGTTTTATAATTAAAATAAACAAAAATTTAAACTAATTTATGCCAGACATGTTTTTTTTTTAATGAAATGGAATACTGGGGCAAGGTTTGATTGCTCAAACTTTTTTTCTCACATTTGTGTGTGTGAATGAAATCTTCATATTTCGGTGGTCATCGCGACCAAATTCGTACAAGGTCGGAAAAAGCATAAAATAAAAATGTCCTCTGACAAATAGCCTCGTTTCTGAAGCGCGTTTTGTTTACATCCAGGTTGCATGAATTATCGTTTCCCACAAATAAGAGCTTTTGCCCAATGTTTATCATTCGAATAAGGAATGCTCG